>NW_020954569.1:47185969-47514365 GCF_900497805.2 Vombatus ursinus | reverse complement strand
AAAAAAAAAAAAAGAACAGCCTTCTTTGCTTATTTTAGTTACCAGTATTTTAATGTTTTATTAGTAAAGGATCTTTTTTAAATGCAAAATGTTTCTGTATATATTCCATATTTATATACATATTTAGACATAAAGATATATCACGGTAAAGTGTGACCAAGATTCTTTCATTTATTCCTATCTTGGCTTATTGCAGTGTGCTTGAAGGGAATATGGAGAGGCTAGTGGTATAGACGAAATGGCTCTTGACTTGGTGTCAGGAGAGACTTGGGCTTGAACTTTGCCTCTGATATGTAATAGTTGTGTGACCATAGGCAGGTTAACTTCTCGGAATGTTGCTTTTCTCATCTGGGAAATGGGAATAATAGTGACCTAATACTTAACTCATAGGTTGCTGTGAATATTAAATGAGATAATGTACATGAAGTGCTTTACAGATCTTTACTGGGCTATATAAATGTAAATTATTACATCTAATAAATTTTTAGAAATGGTTTGTAGTCAAGTGATGTAGGCACAGATTCTGAAGAAGGTTTAGTAAATCTTTATTATAAAAAGCAGCTATATGCATCATAAAATAAGCTGATTTCTAGAATAGTGCTTAAGGTAACTGCTTATTATTCTAATGCTCTAAACTTACTTGAGGAGCAGCAAATATAGGTCATGTAGATTTTTCTGTGTTTCTCTCTATTCATCACATTCATCATTTCTTATTGCATAGTAATTTTCCATTACATGTATGTATCGTAATTTATGTAGCCATTCCCCAGTCAGTGAGCATCTACTTTATTTCTAATTCTTTGCTGTCACAAAAAATGCTGCAAGAAATATTTTGGTGTATATGAGGAATTGTCTTCTTATTAATGACTTCCTTGGGGTATAATAGCCTAGTAGTGGAATCTTTGGGTCAAAGGGTAAGGGCATTTTATTCACTTCAGTTGCATAATTCCAAACTGTTCTCCAAAATGGTTATACCATTTCACAGTTCCACTAACAATGCACTAGTGTGTCTGTCTTTCTATAACTTGTCCAACACTGACTATTCTCAACTTTGTCGTCTTTGACAATTTGCTGGGTATGAGGTGAAACCTTCGGGTTGTTTTGATTTGCATTTCTGTTAGTTTTGGAGCATTCTTTCATATGGTTGTTAATAGTTTGCAGTTCTCTTGAGAACTGTTTATTCATGTTCTTTGCTTATCTCTTGGTTTTATACTTATCTGTTAGTTGTTTATGTATCTTAGATACTAAACCTTTGTAAGAGAAATTTGGTACAAATATTTTTCCCCCCATTTGACCGCTTCCCTTCTTATCGTAGGTGCATTGATTTTGTTTGTGGAGAAGTTTTTAAATTTCATGTGATCCAAGTTACCTGGTTTATCTTTTGTAATTGCCTCTATTCTTTGATTAAGAATACATCTCCAGTCCATAGCTTAGGAGATATATTATCTTCTTCTCTTCTAGCTTTTTTATAGTCTGATCTTTAATACTAACATATCCATTTAGAATGTTTTGTGAAATATGGGGTAAGATTTTGGTTGAAGTGTAATTCCTGCCAGATTACTTTCTAGTTTCACAGTAGGTTGTATTTTTTTTTAATCAAATAAAGAGTTCTTCCTAAGTAATTTTTATGTTTTCCAGCTTATCAAACATTAGGTTATTAAGTTCCATTGTTTCTGATTCTCCTATGTTTAGTTTGTTCCATTGATCTACCTGTCTTTTAAAACCAATACTAGATGGTTTTGATGACTGCTGGTTTACTCTGTAGTTTAGGTTAGGGACTGAAAGTGCTGTCCTTCCTTTGTCTCTACTTCTTTTCATTGTTTCCCTTGATATTCTAGGATTTTAATTTTTCCAAATGAATTTTGTTCATTATTTATTAAATTCTACAAGTATCCCTTTGATTTGATTGGCATATTATTGAAAGTATAAATTATCTTTGGTATATTTTTATTATCTGGCCACAGTACAACACCATGAGCTATTTAAGTTGTTCTGTACTACTTTAAGGAACAATTGGCATTGCTTTAAGGGGCTCTTTGGAGTTGAAGCTGTACAAGTATTTTGTGTGCTTTAGTAGATTGATACCCAGATCTTTTTTCGTGTTGTGATTATTTAGAAAGAGATTTCCCTTTTTATTATTGTATCTTGGATTTTGTTACTGTTTTATAGTAATGAAGTTGATTTTTGGAGGTTTATTTTGTAGGCTGCAGCTTAGCTGAATCTACTGTCTGAATTAGTATCTTTATTGATTCCCTAGGATTTACTAATTAAAAACCATCATGTCAAATAGTGATAGTTTTGTCTTTTCTTTACCTGTCTTTACTTCTTCATTTTTTTTCTCTTGTCTTATTGTATTACTAGCAAATAATAGTGGGGAGAGTGGGCATCTTTCATTTACTCCTGTATGTATCAGGGAAGCTTCTAGTGTATTCCCATTTTATATGATACTTGTTTTTGGTTTTAGATATACTTTTTCTGATAAAAAAAAGTCCCATTCTGTCTATATTTTATAAGTTTTTATTTATTTATTTTTCCATCCATTTATTTATTAGTATAGCTGGGTGTTGCACTTTGTCAAAGGCTTTTTCTGCATCTGTTGTGATAATTCTGTGGTTTTGGATGTTTTGGTCATTAATATGAATAGCTATGTTGATTATTTTACTAATGTTGAACCATATCCTGACATACCTTGTATAAATCCAATTTTGTTATGAGGAATACTTTCTTGAATAAATTACTATATTTAACTAATTTTTATTTAAAATTTTTGAGTCATTATTCATTAATGATATTGGTCTATAGTTCTGTATTTTATCCTTCTGTGGTTTAGGTGTTAGGACTGCATTTGTCTTATGAAAAGTTTCTGGTAGGGTGCTTTCTTTTTCAATTTTTGAGAATAATTTGCATAATGTGGGTACTAATTGTTCTTTAAATTTGATAGAAGTATTTCATGAATCCACAACCAGGTTTTTTTTCTTCCCCCTTTGGTAGTTCCTTTTCTGGATTTGTATTATTTAGAATTTCTTTTTTTGTGTGTTCTGTTAGTTACTTTATATTTCTGTTTCTTTTGTTACCTCAGTTTTGTTAACATGTAACTGTAATAAATTCTGTTGATCCTTTTTTATTTCTTATAGTTTTGTTGTGATTTTGACCTGCTTATTTGCTGTTTTGTTGATTTGATTTTCTGACTGCTTTTTTCAAATCAGATTGACTAAAGATTTATCAATTTTATTAGTCATTTCAAAGAACCAGCTTTTAATTTTGTATTTTTTATGAGTTTTTTGTTTCTAGATCATCTGTTTATCTAATCTTAAATATATCTTTTGGGCTTATTTTAGGTTTGCTCATTTATTGGCTTACCAATTTTTAAAATACATGTTCAATTAATCATTTCTTTTTCTATTTTGTTAATTTATGTTTATAGGGATATGATACCCCCCCACAAAGACTACTTTAATTGCATCCCAGAAGTTTTGTTTTTTTCTATCATTGTAATATTCTTTCACATAATTATTCATTGTTTTTATGATTTGTTGTTATTTGACTCATTCATTATTTAGGATTTAATTGTTCAGTTTTCATTTGGGTTTGTATCTTTTATTTGTGCTCCTTGAAGGGATTATTATTTTTATTGCATTACGACCTATAAAGGATATGTTTACTATTTCTACCTTTTTAAAATTTGTTGCAGTATTTCTGTTTCCTAATACATGTCCTATTTTTGTAAAAGTTAACTATTTGATGCTGAAAGATATGAATATTCTTTAGGGGGCAGCTAGGTGGCGCAGTGGATAGAGCACCGGCCCTGGATTCAGGAGGACCTGAGTTCAAATGTGGCCTCAGACACATAACACTTACTAACTGTATGACCCTGGGCAAGTCACTTAACCCCATTGCCTAACCAAAAAAAAAAAAAAGATACGAATATTCTTTAGCAGTACCATTTAGAAGACACCATAGATCTTTTAGCTATAGTTTTTCCAGCAATTTGTTCAATTATATATTTTCTCTTTTGTTTATCATCCTGTGAGATTAATTCACAACTGAGAGAGGGACGTTGAGATGTTCTGTCACTCTTGTGTTGCTGTCTGTATATGTCTCCTTGTTGCTCAATTAATACTTATTTTATGAATTTAGATAATAAGCCATTTAGAGCAGATGAATTTAATATTGATATTGGTTTGTTCTATATGATTTCCTTCAGCATAGTATAGTTTCCTTGTTTATCCCTTTTTATGTTTTGAATGTTTGTTTTTACTTTGTCAAATAACATAATTGTTACTCCTGATTTTAAAAATTCACTTTATGTATAGTATAAAAAAAATTCTATCACTTCAGTTTTATTTTGTTTGTGTATATCTTTGCTTTTTTTAAATATTCTCCATTACCACTTCTATTTGCTTGATGCTTTCACACTTGTCTTCTTATGTATATTTAGGAAGAAATCTCTCAGTCTCTCTGTTGTTTTTTTTTTCCCCCCTGGTCCTTAGTGGATGGATTTATTTACATTTCTTGAATTGATGTTATCTGAGATATTTGAAAAGCAAATAATTTGTTCAGGTCTGGTTTTCTAGTTAAGAGCTCCTTATTTCAGTATTGGAAGCTGTGGTCTGATTCTTTGCTTTAAAGCAACTTTTTTTATAAACTTATAAATCCTTTAGGACAGTTTGTTTAATTGATTATCAGTCATATTTTTTAAACAGAACTCTGGCTTGTTTTTGTAATTTCATTGGTGAACAATTATATAAAGAACTTTATTGTTTTAGGTGTTTGAACTATAATGTATAGTATATATTGTTAATGAATTCTTAACCTTCTAGTTGCTTTATTTCTTCCCATATCAAAATAAGAAGTGGGTAGTAGATAGTACATGAGGCCCATGCATCAATTAGATGGAGAACCTCGCAGCAAAGAAATGGATCTGTATTTCATTTCATCCCTTTCCCTATATTATCACAAGAGGAGGTTTGATGACTCTAACATGGGACACTTTTTTGTGGTGCCTTCCAAGTTTATTAGGAAATTGTTTCTTATTCAGCATATCTAAATGAGAATGCCTGTCTTCATGTAGATATTTATTACAGTAAATGATGATGGAAAAATTTCTGTAGTTACATTTTAATTATAATATACTTATCATTCCAAACCTCTAATCTGGTTTCAGGTCTGGGGCAGATTTTGCTATGACTATATTTGAACATAGATATACTTTCTTTCTTGAATGCCGTTTCCATTGCTGGTAGGGTGCAGAAAAGGGGACATAATGGAAGGAATACAGGTTGTCATCAATAAATAATTCTCTTCCTTGATTACATATAGTTGTTTGATATTGGAGGATTGGTATGGAAATAGCTTGTTTTTATGGTCTCTATTTGTGTAAGTAATGGGGAAAAAAAGGGCTTTTGATTTGACATAAGGGAAAACAAGAATTTCAGAATTTTGTTAATATTAATTTTACTATAGCAAGAACTCTAGAAACAGTCTAGTTTGGGGAATTTTCAAAATTAATTTCAAAGCAAAAGCACTGGTACACATTTTGAAGATAGTTATCATTACTCTGAAAAATAAAAATAAAGTATGCTTTTACAGTTCATTTTATAGGCCTAGTATTCTTTATTTTAAATTAAGCCACTTTACAGAATTTCAAACTTAAGCGAATTAGGTTGCCCTGGTTTTGACATGACTTGGGTAAGTCGTTTAACTTCTGGGCCTCAGTTTCCTTATCTGTAAATGAAATGTATTAGAACTAAATTATCTCTAATATTGCTGCCAGCTATAATATTCTATGGCTCTATGAGAAAAAATAGAACACTACTTTATTTTACAGAACTTAAACCTTTGTTGTGAAAATTAAATTCTTCCGTTTTAAAATTATGCTTAAAATATAACATTTTCCTATCTTTGGAAAATAATTGTTCAACTGATCCGTTTTATAGTAATACAGATTCATTATATTAAGTGTTAGATTGTTAAACTATGCTGACTTTCGTGCATTTTATCAGATATTTGATCCATTTTAGGAAAATATACTTTTCTGATATCATTACTTGTCAATTTGAAAATGTAATTGTATTTATTATTTTATCTGATAAAACTACTTTTTATAATATTTGTTTCTTAAAAAGCAGGTTCTAGACATCTTCCAAGTCCTAAATCATTGCCAAATATCTCTGAAGATAACTTAAGGGGCTACAATAGAAAAAAAAGCAGCAGCAAAGTGAGTTTTCTGGATGATAAACTTCATGAACATTCCAAATTGAAATGTCAAGATGAAATAGAAGGTCAGAATAAACATATGTCTCTTAGTCTTTGTGACCTCCAACCCTCAGGTAATCAAATCAAAAATTAAGAATTTTTATTTAAACAAGTTTTTTTCTCCCCACTCTATGGGATACAGCTATGATAATCCTTATGCTTTTCTTTATGTTCATTGAAAACATATTTAACATATGTTAGTTTGCTAACAGATTGCAAATGGGGAGTTTTCTTTTGAATTTATAGTCCAATTTAAAACTTTCATTATCTTTTTCTTTTCTTGAAATTTTTTTCATGGCATCATTTTGCATAATTTGATATAGCTTTTCATAAATAAGTGGCATTATGGCATAGTGGATAGAGAGCTGACTTTGAAGTCAGGAAGAACTGGGATCAAGTCCTGCCCCTGGACTGTCTGACCCTGGGCAAGACACTTAACCCTTTCAGTTCTCTAGGCACTAAGAGTATAAGTTGCAGAGAAGGTAAAGGTCTACACTGATAAGATGTCCCTTGTCAGGAACATCCAGTTCTAGTCCCTTGTCTCTGTATCCTTTGTTTTAGATGTATAGGTGCTAAAATTCTTAAGTTGAATTTTTTTGAAGATTAATAACTTTTTGAAGATTAGTAACTGATTCATAGTAAATATTTTCAGACTTAATATTTAAAATAGCAACTATAAAGGAGTATGATTTTATAACATGCTGGATTTTCAAGTTGGTAATTGATTTATTGACATCTAGGATTATCAGACTACTAAATTCATACTTTGAATAAATCTCATACTATGAATAATTATTGTTCCACAAACTAGGTAGTTTTGTGTTGTTGTTTTTCCCTCCCTTTATCCATGGCACCACCTACTGGAATTAAATTTAATTTTGGTCATTTAAAAGTTCTGTGAATCCCAATATTTTTGAAGTTGAAATGCTCTGTTATTTTTTGGATTTCATAATATTTTATCTTTGCTCAACGTTACATAATTTTTAGTTTTTTTTGTTTGTTTGTTTTGGCTAGGCATTGTGATTAAGTGACTTGCCCAGGGTCACACAGCTAGTAAGTGTCAGGTATCTGAGGCCGGATTTGAACTCAGGTCCTCCTGAATCCAGGACCGGTGCTCTATCCACTGTGCCACCTAGCTGCCCCCATAATTTTTAGTTTTAAAGGTAAAATTTAAGCTTACTTTGGTTTTGAAATTTTTTTGAGGATTTCGCTGATAACACTTGAAGAAAACTGGAGAAGTCCAAATGTTAACTCTTAGAAAACACTGATGTAGTGTTTAAAAATAATTTCTCTGTGATTTCTTACCATTTTACTACATGCTGTTTTCATTTGTGCCTTCCTGTTTTTATATTAAATGGTATTATTTCTGTGTGATAGAAGCACTTATAATTATTTTGCTACTACCAAACAAACTAACCAACAGAATTTCCATAAGCACTGCATAACACAGAATTATAACAAGAAAGGTCTATAGTAATCATCTCTTCCAATTCCCATTTTGTTTTAAACTCATGCTCACATTTTCTTTTTTTTATTTTACCTATTTAATTTTCCTTTTACTTTACTTTGCTGTATTATTTTCCTGACTCTTACATATCCTCATGGAATTTGGCATTTTTACCAGAGCCTTTTTATACACAAATGATAATTCTTTCATCTCTTTAACTTTTTTTTCCTTTCAGTTAGACCTATTATTAATAACTATTAATAACTTGCCTCTGACAGATATTAGTGATGTGACCATTGACAAGTTAACCTCTCTGTGTCCCTAGTCAACTCTTGAAGACTTTGTTGCAGAACAGTTGCTGATCACAATTTGAAGAGACTGTTTTTCTCACCAGGAGTATAGGTCCCAGCACTGTACAGAACTCTGGGAATACAAATACAGAAGTGAAAACTGTCCCTGACTTCAAGGAATTTATATAGTAATAGAAGGAGACAACACATAAAAGGATAGCAGGGTCAGGAGGGATATTTTGGTTTGGCAACTCTATAATGATGTTAAATGGAGACATAGGAAAGAAGATCATTACTTCCTTCCTAGTAGCAATAGCAGTTTTAGTTTGATTATGTCTCCAGAACAGGCAAGCAGGGGTTAGGGGGAAAGAGTGGCTCACTGGGCATGTGCATGGTGGCAATGAGTTTGATGAGGAGTTCACTGGGTAGGAGAGGGAAGCATGGCTGAAGTCAACCTATTGGGAAAGAATGGTCCCCATGATGTGCTCATCACTTAGGATGGTGGGGGTGTCCCAGTTTGGCAGTTATGACTATGAAAGGGTTAAATCCTCCAGTGCAGGGTCTCTGATCTGGGTGACAAGGCAAATGAAGATTTGGGTAAAGTTTGTCCTGGCTGGAACTGGTCTGATCTTATATAGTAGGTCTCAGGAAGCCCTCACTGTGATGGAGTGGGGTGAAGAGGTGAGGAAGGCCAAGATGAAAATTCTGAAGATGAAAGGGTTAAATTCAGGGCTTGCATAGTCTTTGAACTGGATGGCAGGGTAACTGGTTAGAAACAATCTCTTATAACCAGAAATTTTAAAAATGGGGGAAAAAAGGCAGTTCTCCAAAATTTTCAACATATGGTAAAAATCTGACTATGTGTAGTGCATCAGTCAGTAAGTAAGAATTTTTTAACTGCTTACTGTGTGCCAGGCACTGTGATAAAAAATAGTGATACAAAGAAAGGCAAACATGAAAAAAAAATGTAGCAACTTGTCCCTGTTTTCAAGGATTGATTGTACATTCTAATCAGGGAGACAGCATGTAAACATCTAAGTGTATATTTAAGGTATACACAGCATATGTGATGGTATTCTGGAAGGGGAAGGCATTAGCATCTGGTAAGACCAGGAGAGGCCTTCAGAAAGTGGAATTTGAGTTGGGTCTTGATGGAAGTCAGGAGAACTTAAGAGTTGGAGGTGAGGAGGCTGAGCATTCCAGGTCTAGAGGACAGTCAGTGCAAAGGTACAGAGATGAGTGATGAATATTGTTTTCTTTTTTTTTTTTAATTTATTTATTTTTAGTTTTCAACATTTACTTCCACAAGATTTTGAGTTCAAAATTTTCACCCCATCTCACCCCTCCCCCTACCCCACGATGGCATGCATTCTGAATACCCCTTCCCCTAGTCTGCCCTCCCTTCTATCTCTCCCCCGCTTCTCTTATCTCCTTCCCCTTCTATTTTCCTGTAGGTCAGGATAGATTTCTCATTCCCATTTCCTGTATTTCTTGTTTCCCAGTTGCGTGTGAAAACATTTTTTTAAACATGTGTTTTTAAAACTTTGAGTTCCAAATTTTCTGCCTTCCTCCCTCCCCACCCACCCTCATTGAAAAGGCAAGCAACTCAATACAGGTTATGCATATGCAGTTATGCTAAACATTTCCATAGTAGTCATGTTGTGAAAAACTAACTCTATTTCCCTTAATCCTATCCTGCCCCCCATTTATTCTATTCTTTCTTTTGACCCTGTCTCTTCTCAGAAGTGTTTGCTTCTGATTACCCCTCTCCCAATCTGCTCTCTCCTCTATCATCCCCCTGCCCTCTTGTCCCCTTCCCCCCCTATTTTCCTGTAAGGTAAGATAGATTTCCATACCCAATTGAGTGTGTATGTTACTCCCTCCTTAAGCCAAATCTGATGAGAATAAGATTCACTCATTCCCTGTCACCTTCCCCTGTTTCCCGTCCACTGTAAGAGCCTTTTCTTTTCTGTTTTTGTGAGATAATTTACCCCATTCTACCTCTCCCTTTCTCCTTCTCCCAGTATAATCCTCTCTCATCCCTTAATTTTATTCTCCAGATATCACCCCTTCACATTCAATTCACCCTGTGTCCTCTATCTATCTATCTACCTATCTATCTACCTATCTATCTATCTATCTATCTATCTATCTACGTAGATTTTTTTTCCTCCAACTACCCTAATACTGACAAAGGTCTCATGAGTTACAAATATCATCTTTCCATGCAGGAATGCAAACAGTTCAACCTTAATATGTCTCTTACGATTTCTCTTTCCTGTTTATCTCTTCATGTTCCACTTGAGTCTTGTATTTGAAAGTCAAATTTTGTATTCAGCTCTGGTCTTTTCATCAAGAATGCCTGAAAGTCCTCTATTTCACTGAATGACCATTTTTTCCCCTGAAGAATTACACTCAGTTTTGCTGAGTAGGTGATTCTTGGTTGTAATCCTATCTCCTTTGCCCTCCAGAATATTATATTGCACGCCCTGTGGTCCCTTAATGTAGAAGTTGCTAAATCTTGTGTTATCCTGATTGTGTTTCTATAATACTTGAATTGTTTCTTTCTGGCTGCTTGCAATATTTTCTCCTTGAACTGGAAACTCTGGAATTTGGCTACAATATTCCTAGGAGTTTTCCTTTGGGGATCTCTTTCAGGAGGAGATTGGTGGATTCTTTCAATTTCTATTTTACCCTCTGGTTCTAAAAAATCAGGGCAGTTTTCCTTGATAATTTTTTGAAAGATGATGTCTAGGCTCTTTTTTTTGATCATGGCTTTCAGATAGTCCAATAATTTTTAAATTCTCTCTCCTGAATCTATTTTCCAGGTCAGTTGTTTTCCCAATGAGATATTTCACATTGTTTTCTAATTTTTCATTCTTTTGGATTTGTTTTACAGTGTCTTGATTTCTCATAAAGTCACTAGCTTCCAATTGGTCTATTCTCATTTTTAAGGAAATATTTTCTTCAGTAAGCTTTTGGACTTCCTTTTCCATTTTTGCTTTTTAGAACATTCTTCTCCTCATTGGCTTTTTGGACCTCTTTTGCCATTTGGGTTAGGCTCTTTTTTAAAGTGTTATTTTCTTCAGTCTTTTTTTGGGTTGACTTCTTTTTCATGATTTTCTTGCATCACTCTCATTTCTCCTCCCAGTTTTTCCTCTACTTTTCTTACTTGCTTCTCAAAATCTTTTTTGAGCTCTTCTAAGGCCTGAGATGGATTCATATTTTTCGTGGAGGCTTTGGATGTAGGAGTTTTGACTTTATTGTCTTCGTCTGGTTGTATGTTTTGATCTTTGTTACCAAAAAAAAGATTCTATGGTCTGATTCTTTTTGTGAGATTTGGTCATGATATCAGCCAATTACTTGAGTTATAAACTCTTTGTTAAGGTAGAGGTCTGCTTCCAATGTGGAGAATGTACTGTCCCAAGCTTCGGGGTTTTGTACAGCTATTTTCAGAGATACTTCTAGGGACCTGTAAATTTGGTAAAAATGGTGTTATGATCAAGGGTAAGTTGTTTACTCCTTTCCTGGCCTGTGCTCTGATCTATGAGTGACCTTAAGCACTCTTTTCTGCCTTGGAACTGTGAGGAGGCTTTCCTCTCCACCACCACAACATGCTCCACCACACCAGTACTCCTCTTTGCACCAGGACCGCCACCCAGAACTATGACCCAGATCCAAGCACGGGCAAAGCAAGAGATTCCTGCCCCAGCACTGGCAAAGAGATCCCTGCAATCCCCTTCTGGATTGCAGGGATCTCTTTCCATTCCCCCTCAGTCTGTGGGCCAGAAGCTCAGGAAGCAGCCGCTGCCCCTGCCCCAGGGCCGCGCTCGGGAACTGGGGCTGGGCCCAGCTTCTGTCTCTCACTGTAGAAACAGACTTTTCCCACTGACCTTCTAAGTTGTCTTTGGTGTTCATGGTTTGAGAAGTCTGGAAACCGCCCCAGCTGTGGGTGATTCAGTCCTCTGAGCCCTGCTCCAAGTTCGCTGCAGCCTGTGCTCCCATGCCAAACTGCGCTCCTTTCCCAGTCCTGCATGATATACCTTTCTAGTCAACCATCCAGGTTGTCGTGGGCTGGAAATTTGTTTCACTCTCTCTTTTTGTGGGTTCTGGTTCTTCAGAATTTGTTTAGAGTCATTTTTTTACAGATATTTGGAGGGGTTTAGGGGAGAGCTCAAGGAAGTCACTGCTTTCACTCTGCCATCTTGGCTCTGCCTCCTGAATATTGTTTTTAAGAACCACAAGTAAATGGATCATACAGTTTGTGGAGGGGAGTTTAGATATGAGAGGCTTCAAAAACTAGGAAGAGTTCAACTTGCAAAGAAATTTAAATGCTAGACAGAGGACTTTATATTTGATCCTAAAGAGATAATTGGGAGCCACTGGAGCACCTTAATTTGAACAGGGTGGTTACATTGTCAGATCTATGCTATAGGAAAATAAGCTTGGCTGCTGAGTGGAATTATAATGAGGACAAACTTTGAGGCAGGGAGACCAGTTAGAAGGCTATTGCAGTGGTCTTGATAAGAGACAAGAAGTGATGGGGACCTGAACCAGACTAATAATTGTGTGAATGAAGAGAAGGGGAACTATATAAGTGATGTTAGGAAAATAGAAAAGACAAGGCTTGACAGTGAATTGGCTCTGTGGGATGAGTGAGAATGAGGAGTTGAGAAAGACACCAAGATTATTACATTTAAAGCATTCAGTTTATTAAATGTATTTTTATAATGAAGCAAATTATGAATTATTGCATAATTCAAATTCCTCAGTTTTTACAGATATTAAAGATCTGTGAACATATAGCTTTCTTAAGGAAACGGAATAATTAGTCCATTAAGTAAGCTTCAAATGTGAAAGTCATTTTTGCTAACTTAATTTCCTTTTGTTGTTGTTTTTGAATGATGATGTTAGTTTGATAGTACTAGAATTAATGGGTTAGGGGATATGATCATTTGCTCCTCACTTTATAGAGTCTACAGGAATAGAGGGACCATTCAATAATCCTGAACAGAAGAAAGTTACATCAGCTCAAAAAATGCTAATATCTTTAGCTACCTCTGGAATAATATATAAAAGAAAAGTGCTTAATAGAAGATTACAATCAATTCAGGAAGAGAGTTGTCAGGACCTTTTGGAAAGAAATAATAGATTACCCAGTGCTGATGAAAGTATTTTCAACCAAGAAATGGAAAGAAAAATGGAATTGGAAAGAAAAAATGACAGAAGCTTTTCTAACTTTGATATATCTGAACCTGATAGATCTGAACAGCCAAGGACTAAAAATATAAATGCATCTGTCAAAGAGGTAAGCCAAAAGATATGATGATTTTGGCAGAATTGTTTTTATTTGATAGAACTCTAATGTTTCTTATTTTTTAATCATTGGGTGTTAATGCTCATTTTTTTTCTCTTTGTGGACCACAGGATATTTTTTTTCCTCTGTCATTAAGCTTTTAATATTAACTTACATATATTAAGTTTAGTTCCATAATATAGCTTGCCAAACTTTTTTTAAATTAGTTTTTTGTTACTATACTTTTATATATTTCTTTAGCAACATTTCTCTGTTTTAAAAGCTCTTCTACAATTTGAAATTGTTAAAATAGAAGTACAGCAATAGAGATTATATAGGTGATTTTCGTATTTGCCTTTACATATCCATTTTGTTCAAAGTTGTAATTCAGTCATTCCTGCCACATGGTGGCAGAATCATCTCTATCACTGTCAGAGTCCTGGAAAGGCTGGTTGCATTGCGGGACAAATGCCTCAGCTCATATTGACCAGTAGTACTCCCTTGGAATTTTTTCTTTTTTTTTCTTTTTCCATGACTCATTTGTAGCCTTGAACATAGTTGTCTCAAACCAAGGGAGGAAAACAGGGCATTTGCAATCTTACTCTGGGTGGCATGGTACAGTAGAAAGAGCTTTGGATTTGAAGTCAACTGTCCTCAAATCCTCACTCAGCTCTTTATTATGTAAATTTTGGGCCTTAGTTTCTGTAAAATGAGGGGAAAGATGACCTGTTAGTTCCAAAGTTATAATCCTATGATAAGATGATTCCCTCAGCCATTTAAGTTCTCCTCTGGTGAGAGTTTCTAAAGGAAAGATTCTGTTTAGGACATTTTCCTTTAGCTTTAACCTAGGGTTTTAGTCACCTCTTCTAGTTGATTTCTAGTACTTGTCGCACCTCAGGTCAGTAGAGCCTCTTGGCTGTCAGGTTCGCCTTAGAATTCAAAGAGAAGTCAGTTGTCTAGTCAAACCCCTCCTCAAATCATGAATCACCTATGCAGCCTTCTTAATAAGCGGTCATCCAGCCTTTACTTCAGGACCTTTAATGATGAGAATGAGTAGCTAAGTGGTGCAGTGGATAGAGTGCCAGGCCTGGAGTCAGAAAGATTCCTCTTCCTGAGTTCCAGTCTGGCCTCAGACAGTTACTAGCTGTGTAACTCTGGGCAAGTTACTTAACCCTGTTTGCCTCAGTTCTTCATCTGTAAAGTGAGCTAGAGAAGGAAATGTCAAACCACTGTAGCATCTTTGCCAAGAAGCCGCCCCCTCCCCGCAAAAAAAAAAAGGAATCAGGAAGAGTTGGACACAATTGAAAAATGACTGAATAACAACAAAAAAGTGATGGGAAACTCACTGCTCCCTTAGGCAGTCTCACAAGTAGCTGCAGTATTGGTCTGTTTTTGGAGTCAATACACTGAAATCCTGGCTTTGCCACTTACTAATTGTGGTAACTTGGATATTAAAGTGGGATAATAATACTTTTACTGCATCTCTCATATGGCTGGAGTGAGGAAGATAATTTTTAAAACTTCAAAGTGCTATGTAAACATGAATTATTACTATCATTATCATCATTCTGTGTTTGGACAGTTCTCATTTTTAGGACATTTTTCCTTATGTTAAGCTGAGTTCTTTTTTTCCATAATTTTCTATCCTTTAGTTGGATAGAGCAGAAGCAGGCAGAATAAGCCACAGAACAGTCACGTGATTATTAGCTACCCCTGAGGTCTCATACTGTCTTCTTTTTCCTAAACTAAAAATCCCTGGTTGCCTCATTTGATATGATTTCAAATCCTTTTCACCATACTAGTTACTATTCTTGGATCTGGAGTCAAAAGACCTGACTTTGAATCCTGGCTCTGCTCTTGATTACCTTGGTGACTGAGCAAATGACTTAATTTCTTTGGGTTTCAGTCTTCATTTACCAAATGAGGGGGTTGAAATAGATGACTTCTCAGGTCCCTTCCAGCTCTAAATTTATTGATACTATGTTTTTATGACACTTCAAGGCATATTTTTCAGTGTTATGACAGCAGGGTTTTAGGCAGTTGTCATGAGAAGTGATTAAAGAAACAGACTGCCCTCCTCCCAGCCCTCAAACACAATCCCTCAAAGAAAGTTTTGAAGTTCCCTAACCCAGTTCCTGTGCGTTTCTTTTCTCCCACCCTTATCTTCCAGTCACCAAAAACTTGACTTTCTCTTGAGAATTTAAATTAGGTCTTGTAGGTCTACAGCCACTGTTTTTGCCTTACTTGACTCCACTTCCACTCCTCTTGCTCCAACTCAAAGTCATTTATAGTACCAACAGATAGAAGTGATTGTGTAGAAAACACCAGATATTTAGAAGTACTTAAGGAAGCTCATTTCTCTGAAGATAAATCATTCTTGACACCTGGTACTGGTTATTTCCTTGTCCCAACTCTCAGTTCCTTGTCTAGGGCTTACCACTTTTGCTTCTTCAAATAATCTTCATATGAAGAAGTAGAGAATTTCCGATCACTGTGTAAAATAAGATGGGGGCATAAATCCTTCTCTGGAATATGGAAATCATCTTAAGCCAAAAGACTACCCCAAAACTAGAGTGACATAATAATAGAGACTTTGGTGGCACCAGCTATTAGGTGTAATGCTTTTTTTCCCCTAGAAATAAGCTTATTAATAAATGCTAGAGTTAAGCAATAGTACATTTAGTGTTACATGAAATAAAAAACTTCATAATCATACCTTCCAATTCAGGTGTCAGAATCTCATTCAACAACTCAGACAATGAGTAAGGATATGTTTGAAATAGCACTCTTGGACACTCTTTTGGATTTAGTGGATAAATATTGGAATGGTTGCAAATCTCTACAATCCAATGAGAAGTTTATTTGTAAGTAAAAACAAAACAAGCAAATATTAGTACTTAATAATTCCAGGATATGATAAGCCCAGCATTGGGCCAGACCTTAGAGTCATTTTATTGTTGAACTGGGTTCTTAGAAGTACATTCATTCTACTTGTTCTTTAGGGTACCATTTGAAAAATTACTATTCAGGTTCACAAAATTGTACTCTGTGTAAATGAAGGAATTATGTAAATTTTTATGTTATGAGGCATTTGAACAGGAGAGAGAATACAGGTGGTGGCCAAGTGGTGGTTGAGGAGTCACATATACCTTTGCTAAGGTTGGTTTGGTACAGATCTATGCTGCTTCATCTAGGACCTGTGCTTACTTCCTTGCTTGCTCTATTTATTTATTTACTTATTTATTTGAAATTATGACTACTGTTCTTACATCCATAAAATTTCTATTCCATGACTCATTCTGGTATAGAAGTGCCCTGGATTTTCCAAGACTTTATCAATAGAGCATAACTTTGACAGATTCTGCCAAGTTGCAGATTTTTTAAATATGGACCCAGTAACATAATGTATCTGTGAACTAAGATTAACTAAGTTAAGAGAGGCCCATCACCAGTGGATTAACTACAGAATGATGAATTCTTTAGGGCTAGCAACTCATGAAACAAGAGTACAAAGTAACTCAATACTGTGCAGTGCTCATGTTTCTGTTGAAATGGTGGTAGAAAGGTAGAAAAGGGCACAGAGGGTGCTGAGATTCACGTAGGTTTTATTCCCATATATAAAAAATAACTATTGGTACTCTAAATATGAGATCATTGTCCAGAAACTATTGAGCTGATATATTACTGGAAGAACTGAGCCATATCAATTCTTACAGTCTTGTAGATGAACCAGAAGGCAAAAGGAATTTGCCAGTAAGTGAAAAGATTAATCAATCAACAAATATTTATTAAGTGCCTGATATGTCTTAGGCACTATGCTAGGTACTGAGGATGCAAATATGATAAGTAAAACAATCCCTTCTTACAAGGAATTGCATTCTAAATGGAGAATGTAAACATATAAATATATAATGTCATATCTACATAATATATATCTATATAAAAATACGAATTACTTAACTGCAACAAGTTTGAGTTAGTCAGCAAGCATTTGTTAAGTACCTACTGTATGCCAGATGTGGTGCCATGTGCTGGGGATACAAAGAAAGGTAAAAGATAGTTCCAGCTCACAAGGAGTCCATAGTCTACTGGGGGAGGGAGGCGCATACCAACAAGTACATACAGACAAGATATGTAGAGGATAAATTGGAGATAATCAAAAGAGGGAAGGCGCTAGCATTAAGGAGTGGGTTGAGAAGAGCTTCTTGTGAAAGGTGGCTATTTTAGCTAGGACTTGAAGGAAGGCAGGAGAGCTGAAAGAGTTTAGGAGGGAGAGTATTCCAGGCACTGGGGACAGCTACCACTTCCAGGACCAAGCAAGACCTGCCCTCATCATCCAAGAGTATGGAAGGCAGTAGAGTACGACCCAAGTACAAAACCCCAGTCCAAAAATTGAAGCAAGAGATTTAAGTAAACAGAAGAAAATGTCAAACATAATGAAGAAATAGTATGAACTGAGAGAAGTCCAAGAGAAAAATCCAGAAAAAGAGAGTAGCTCCATAACAAGTCTAAGTAAAGCTTTGTTGAAAATAAAGTCTTTGACAAAAAGACTAAAAACACTTGGAAAATTCATCATTATACAGAATGTAAAGTAAAAGGAAATGCCAGTGAAGAAATACGGGAAAGGAAAATTAATAGTAAAGATAAAAATAATAAGTTAACATTTATATAGTACTTTAAGGTTTACAAAGTACTTTACAAATATCTCATTTTGTCTTTACAAAAACCCTGGAAGGTAGGTACTATTATCCCTATTTTATAGGTGAGGAAACTGAGGCAGACAAAGGTTAAATGACTGGGTCACACAGCTAGTGTCTGAGGCCAGATTTGAGGTGAGTTGTAACTACCAGCCTAGCATGTATTCCATTGTACCACTTGCCTGCCTCTACAAGCTTAGAATAGAGGATGGTAAAACTCTGAAGTAGAATATCTTAAAATTAATATGAATTAAAATGAAACCATTGTCTTTGTGCTACTATAAGAAATATTAAAATTAAAAGGTGGAGAAAATAGAAGAAAATGTATGTAGTATCAAAAACAGTTGAACTATAAACCCACAAAAATTATTAGCATTTCTATATATTACCAACAGAGTCCAGCAGCAAGAGATAGAAAGACAAATTCCATTTAAAATAGCTATAGACAGTATAAAATAGTTGGGAGTCTACCTGCCAAGACAAACTCAGGAACTTTATGAACACAGCTGCAAAACACTTTTCACACAAAGTCAGATCTAAACAAATGGAAAAATATTAATTGCTCATGGGTAGGCTGAGCCAATATAATGAAAATGACAGTTCTACCTAAATTAATCTATTCAGTGCCATAACAATCAGATTATCAAAAAATATTTCATAGAGCTAGAAAAAAATAACAAAATTTTTCTGGAAGAACAAAAGATCAAGGATATCAAGGGAATCAATGAAAAAAAATGGGAAAGTAGGTGGTCTAGCCATACCAGATCTCAAACTGTATTATAAAGTGGTAATTATAAAAACAATTTAGTACTGGCTGAGAAATTTAATGGTGGATCAATGGAATAGATTAGGTACAAATTACATTATAGTAAATAACCACAGTGATCTAGCATATGATAAACCCAAAGATCCAAGCTTTGGAATAAAAACTCATTATTTGACAAAAACTGCTGGAAAAACTGCAGAGTTTGACAGTATGGCAGAAACTAGGTATAGACCAACATCTCACACCCATATACTAAGATAAGGTCAAAATGGGTACATGATTTACACATAAAGGGTGATACCATAATCAGATTAGAAGAGCACGGAATAGTTTATCTGTCAGATCTATGGATAAGGGAAGAATTTAAGACCAAAGAAAATATAAAGAGAATTACAAAATGTAAAATAGATAGTTTTGATTGTAAAAAATTAAAGTTTTTGCCCAAACAAAACCAATGCAACTGAAATTATAAGAAAAGCAAAAAACTGGGGAAAATTTTGCAATAAGTATCTGATAAAGGCCTCATTTCTCAAATATGTAGAGAATTGAGTCAAATTTACAAGTCATTCCCCAATTGATAAATGGTCAAAGGATGTGAACAGGCGATTTTCAGACAAAGAAATCAAAGCTATCCATAGTCACATGAAAAAAATGCTCTAAATCACTATTGATTAGAGAAATGCAAATTGAAACAACTCTGAGATACCACCTGATATCTGTCAGATTGATTAATGTGACAGAAAAGGAAAATGATGGTTGTTGCAGGGGATGTGGGAAAATTAAGATACTAATGCACTGTTGGTGGACTTGTGAACTGATCCAACCATTCCAGAGAGCAATTTGGAACTATGCCCAAAGGGCTATGAAACTCTGTATACCCTTTGATCCAACAATATTGGATCTATTACTACTAGGTCTATATCCTAAAGACATGAAAAAGTGGTTGGGGGAAGGACCTATTTGTACAAAAATATTTAGAGCTCTTTTTGTGGTGGCTAAGAATTAGAAATTGAAGGGATGCCCAACAATTGAAGAATGGCTAAAGAAGCTGTGGTATATATGATTGTCATGGACTGCTATTGTGCTGTAAGAAATGACAAGCAGGATGATTTCAGAAAAACCCAAAAAGATTTACATGAACTAATGCAAAGGGAAGTGAACAGAATGTTGTACACAGTAATAGCAATATTGTTTGATGAAAAACTGTGAATGACTTAGCAATTCTCAGCAATAGTGATCTAAGACAATCCCAAAGAACTAATGATGAAGCATTACCTCCAGAGAAAGAATATTGTTTGAATACAGCCTGAATTATGCTATTTTCACTTTCATTCTTTTTCTTTTATTTGAGTCTTGTACAAAATGACTAATATGGAAATATTTTACATGATTGCACATGTATAACCTGTATCTGATTGCTTACCATCTCAGGGAAGGGAGAGGAGGGAGGAAGAGATAGAATTTGAAATTCAAAAATGTAATTGGGGGGAAATTGTATGTACATACATATATATATAATATATGTGTATACACACACACACGTATATATAAATACATATATACGTGTATATATGTGCACGTATAGATGAAAACATATATAAATATGTAATACCTGTATATAAATACATATATACACATACAGATACATATGTACATACACACACACACACATACACACACATACACACACACAATTGAACCATAGAACAGGTCAAGGAGAGATCATGTAAGAATCATTAGACTGCCAGAAAAATCACAAAAACAAAAAGCCTGAATACTTTATTTCAAGAAATGATAAACAATAAGTACCCAGGTCTTTTAGAACCAAAAGGCAATATTTCACTGGTTAACTCCCAAAAGAAAACTGAAGATGAAAATTCCCAAAAATGTCATAACTAAAATCCAAGTTTACAAGTCAAAGAAAAAATACTGCTAGCAGCCAGAGTAGGGGGTGGAGGGGTGGGGTGGGTGGGGAATTAAAGTACAAAGAAATTAAAGTCAGGATCATAAAAGACTATTAAGGAGAGGAGAGCTTGTAACATAGTTCCAAAAGGCAAAAGAAAAAGGCTTACAACCAAGAATAACCTATTTGACACATCTGAATATAATCCCATAGTAGAAAAAAAGTACACTTTTAATAAAACGGAGGATTTCCAAAAATTCCTGATGAAAAGATCAAAGTAGAAACTTTGAATTGTGAACCTAGAAGTCATGAGAAATGTAGAAAGATAAATACTTTTTATCAATTTAAAGGGTCTATGCAGTGATAAATTATTTACATTCTAAGAATGGGGAAAGAAGCAAATGTCCCCAGAACTCTTCAAATTATGTAGGAAAGTTAAGTAAAACAGACAAAATGCCTGAGAGTGGTTTTGTTTTGTTTCGGTGGTTAGAGAAGGAAAAAGAAATGGGGAGAAATAGGAGGGAACTTACAATCTCACATAATAGGGGTGCATGAGATGAATAGTATACACACATGGAAAAAGGGGTCAAGAGAACCAGCATCTTATTAACCTTACTTTTATCTAAACAGGAAAGGAAAGTTGGAAAAAATACATACACAGAACTTGATACAGAAATATATTAAAATCAACAGGGAAATAAATGGACAAAGAAGAGAAGTTTAAGTGAATGGCAAGATAGATGGGGAGGTAGTCAAACACCAGTGTTGTAAGTTAGACCATTTAGGAAGTTTTTAAAAGAAAGTAAAAAACCTTTGATTATGAGTGAGATAAGAGGAGAAGAGGGACAATAGAATGCAAACATCTATTTGATTATAGATCATTATTGTTAAACACACTCGTACCACCTCTTTGTATGAGATAAATTAACTAGTAGCTAAAATAAGGAAGACTGAGGTACAAAGTTCTGAGTAAGATTAAGTTATTAATAAAGCATGAATTTACTAATAAATAGGATCTCAGCTTCCTCAGCAAAGTTAAAACCCTGAATGAGCATGACAGTTCTCTTTTATAGTTTTGGGAAGTATAGAACAAAGAACAGGACTTCATAGACAGAGAACAAGTTATATTAGTTAAGAGTTTAATATCATGAATGGTGAAATCAGTATGATTGATTGCAGAGCTGAGACATGGGGGACAATATGATTGGTTGGAAATTGAGAATGAGGGGCTAACAACAACCCCCTACTTCCCTCCTGTGACTAAGAAAAGTTCATTGTTTGAATTTATCTACAAGGTTAGAGATAGTTGACCAGACTTTTTTGGATAACAAATCATATGTCCTTGAAGGATAACTTGGTGGTGTAAAGATACTATGCATACTCCCTGGTATCCACCAGTATTCTTCAAGGATATCAGATTTCCTTGAGACAAGAATAAAACTCATGAGCAGAACTGGATTTCTAAACTTAACTCATTACAGGCCAGCTGAATTTCTGGACTAAGTTCAGAGACAAAGAACTATGACGTAGGCAATAACAGGACAAAATCAACTGATTGCAAATAAGATCAATTAAAAAAAATCAGTCTGATTATTTCATGACCCATTAAATGGAAAAGAATAGCAGCATAGATTAGTAAGCAGAATCCAACAATATGTTATTTGTAAGAAATACTCTTGAAACATAAAGATTGATGTATGATTTGGAACTAAATCTGTTGTGCTTCAGGTCAACTCGAAGCAGGGCTAACAATCTTGATTTCAGAAGAGAGTAACAGTAATAAGAGGCATGATAATATGAGATAATCAGGGATACTATATTATGGTTAAAGGCACCATAAATAACAAATTAATACAAATACTAAATATTTATGCACCAAATATTCCTTTTAGACCAGGAAAATCTAACAACTGCTACAGCAACAACCAAAAGAAAAAAAAAAGTTAATGACCTGAATAGAACTTTAGAAAAGTTGGAGATGGTAGACCTCTGGTGATTACTGAATGGGAACAGAAATGACTTTACATCTATATGAACTCTTTACAAAAATTGACCATATAAAAGTAGTGTGAACTAAGGCAAAGCCAAATGATAAACCCAGAAGAAGAGAATAACATATAACCAGTCTATTTTATTTTTTGGTGAGGCTATTGGGGTTAAGGGATTTGCCCAGGGTCACACAGTAAGTGTCTGAGGCTGGACTTGAACTCAGGTCCTCCTGACTCCAGGGCCAGTGCTTTATCTACTGTACCACGTAGCTGCCCCTCACCATAACCAGTCTAAGCAAAACCTTGTGTAAGATAAAGCCTTTGCCATGAGGGCTACAAAATTGATCTTTTTAGGTCTGAAAGGGGTACATTGAGGTACCCCACTATTATAAATTTACTTTCTATGTTTCCATACAATTCAGTTAACTTTTCTTTCAAGTATTTATAGTCCATGTTAATAATGAAATGATAAAACCATCCATTTATTTTGATAGATGCTGAAAAAGCTTTTGACAAAATAATACCTGTTTCTGTTAAAAAAAATGCTAGAAATGTTCGTAGCTTAGAAAGTATAGAAATAATATGGTAAGATGTATTTGTCAAAACCCAGAGCTCTATATAATAGAGAAAAATTAGAGGTCTGTGTAATAAGATCCAAGTAATACAAGAATGTCTATTGTCAGCACTATTATTTTATGTAGTTCTAGAAATGCTATCTGTAGCATTAATACTAGGAAAAAGTCAGAGGTAGTAGGATTCAGTATTTGAGCTCAGATTACATTTGATCTTATAGATATCTTAATAAACTGGAGTTTATTAAGAAGGGGAATAAGATGATCAGACCTGTACTTAGGAATATCACTGGCAGCTGTTTGGAGGATGGATTGGAGTTTGTGAGCAACTCTAGATGCTACTATGTGCAAAAGACATTGTGCTGATTATATCAAGTCCCAGATTATCCTGAGCCCCCCTCTTTGAAGGCTTTGTTAGTATACTGAGTAGATATCAGTTAATACACAAATGAAAAGTGAAGTGAATAAGAATTTCATATTGCCCAGAATATGGCATAAATTTGATAGTTTACCAGAACATATGTATATTAAAATAGCTCAGCAGTTGTACAGTGAGCCAGGTCACAGTTAAGTAAGAGGAAGAGAACAGATTGAAAATTATACAGTACTTTCAGTCATCCCAAACTTCTTCCTAACATAAAACCTCTTCTTTTAAATACTAGTAATGCAGGGTCAGTTAAATGGTGCAGTGAATAGAGCACTGGCCCTGGAGTCAGGAGGATCTGAGTTTGAATGTGGCCTCAGACACTTACTAACAACTGTTTGACCTTGGGCAATTCACTTAACCCTGATTGCCTCCAAACAATTAAAAAATATTAGTGATGCAATATAGCTGTCAATCATGAAAGGCCACAATCTCAAAAGAATAAAGATCTTTATTGACACACAGGGTAATCGAGGTCCATAGTAGTTGTAAGTAGATTGAAATATATTGCCAGCTGTTATTTTTCAGAGAAATAGCATGAAAGACATCATTAAAGACATATAAGTAGAATAGGAGATGAGTTTGTCATGAAATGAGAGTGAGAGATGATAACAGGTGGATATCCAGAGTACTATATTGGTGCCCATAATTTTTTTTTTAAATCCTTTAATGTTTTGAGGAGATCCTCTTTGGAAAATTTGAGAGAAACATAAAACAAGAATTTCACAGAATGAGCAGATGTGGATGCATTGCATCCTGCATTGATAGAATAACCATATCAATGTTATCACACACTGTTATAACTGATGCTCTATAAAATTTCGAATTCTTTATGCCATATTTCATTTGTAGTAGAATTATGAAGTGCCTTGAAATATTTAAAATGCATTTGTGATATTATCTTTTATCCTTAAATATTATTAAAGCTTGCTTTTTAATCTCAGGTCAGGCGAGACATGTTTTGTCTTCTGTGCAAACATCTGCATCTAATCAGGAAAATTCATCAATCATGAGTGAAAAAATTAATCATTTGATTTTAGAAAACAAAGCCTTACAAAATCTTGCTGAACAGGAACAGCAGTACAATATAAGGATTAGTGGACTGATGTTGGAATTAAACAACACACTTAAGGAGATGGTGAGCCGTGCATGTTAACTCTTAGATGTGTTGGGTGGGGAATTGGATACGTTAATAGAAGAATAATTAATAGAAGAATAATATCACAGGAAGTAATAATTCTATTGTTCTCTTTCCAAGTCTGACTACATTGAAGTGCAAACAGCCTTTAACTTATGAAAGGGTTACATTTGAAAAGTTTGCTTAAGTTAGTTTGTATAACCGGGAACACATTTCTCCAAAGATACAATATTATAAATTGTAGTGAGTTTCCTAGGTCAATACAGAAAAGCTTGTTATTAGCTCATGTTCTACCTGAAGTATATTTATATAATGGTGCTGTTTCAACCATAACTAACCACTATTTGCACCATTATTTCTGTGGGAAAATATATCCCATCTTCCAAAGGATTCCAAATATTGGATTCCTTCCATCTCAGTGGCTTCCTGGAAGACCTGTGGAGAGGAATTCCTTTGTGAGTGGCAGAGAAATTATAATAAATACTGCTAGGCACTAATAACTTAACTTTGCATATCTGCAAAAGAAGACCGTTTTCCTGAAGCTGTACAACTGCATAGCACTTCTTCACAACTTTACTAAAGAAGTTAACTTTCTAGGTAAGTCACTGTTAAGGTACTCTGAATTAGAGAAAAAGCTGTTGCCAAAATGGAAGCAGGGCTGGGCTCTATACTGACTCCTTGACATCTCTTTTCAAGTCAAATGTTCATAAATCAAGGACTACCTCTGTTGCACTTTCTAGGCCTTATACTTTTCTCTATTTTCTTGTATTTTACTTTTTAAAGTTTTTTAAATGTCTTTTGCTTTTACAACAATCATTTCTGGATATATTCTCCTCACCTATTAAGAGAGAGACTTTTTGTTTAAGAAAGACATTGACAAACAAGATTGAATCCCAAGGATGGTGATTAAGAGATCTCAGCCTCTAGCTATGTCACAACTTGTTCGTGAAGGGTAGTACTACTACTAATAATAGTTAGCATTCATATAGCAACTACTATGTCCAGGCCTTTGCTAAGCACTTAACAAATATTATTTCATTTGATCCTCGCAACAACCCCAGGAGATAGTTGCTATTTTTATGCCCATTTTGTGGTTGAGGAAACTGAGGCAAACAGAGGTTAAATGACTTGCCAAAGGTCACACACCTAGTAAGTTTCTGAGACTGAATTTGAACTCAGGTTTCCTGACTCTGGGCCCAGTGCCTTATCTGCTGCACTACCTAGCTAGCTGCACTAATACCTTAAGAGCCCCGTCAGGCATGATTTTTGATGTACTGTTTCCATTTCACAATGTGAAACCTTTTGTGTTCTACCCATCTTATTAGAAAGACCATTAATTAAACTCATGATGGGTAGTTCTGGATGAAGGATAATCATGTGTCCCAGTGTGATCCTTTCAATAGCAACCAGGGTCTAATAACATGAAAGCAATTGTTTCTTGAACATAATGAAATGAATGGCTACTTCTGAAAATTTACAGCTCCAAAAGCCTAGTGATTTGATCTGGCCAGTCCTTGGTACCTGGTCCTTCAGGTACCAGAAACCTCCAGGAAGCCTTAGGAGCATATGTACTTAAAGGGAGATATTGCTGAAAGGTTTTCTGTAAATCTTGCAAGTCTATAACCTGTTCTAATTCCCTCACAAAAGTCAGACTGGGGAATAATTTAGTAAATAAGAGCCATTAAAATAGCCAGATAATTGACTTGTATTTTCTAGAACACAAGGAGTCTGATAAGCTTTTGAATGTTGTTAGTCTGTAGCAAAGCAAGCATCAATAGCTTGTTGTGGATTATATCTGGAATTATCTGGGTTCTCCCCATCTGATGTATCACTAAAGACTTAACTGATTGGGAAGGACCCTGAATTTTATTTCGTCTGATTTTCCATCCCTTGTCTGTCATGTGAGCCATTAGCCATTTTAAGACTTCTGTTACCATGGCATCATCCAGCAAGCAGTTAGCCGATGTACCCTCAGTATAAAGGTGTGGTGTATGTTAATGTGCTCATGAAATGAGGACTCTCAGGTCTCTGCCCACTAAACTGTGACAATGTGAAAGAAGGTTCAGATATAGGGGAAAATGGTGAAAGTATATTGAACTCTTTCCCAGGTAAAAACAAACAGTCCTTTACTGGTCTCAGCCACAGGGATGGAGAAAAAGTGGATAGGTGAGATCAATAATCCCGCCCCACTCCAGCTGGACATGATGAGGAACAGATGCAGCAATTGGAATAACTCCTTTATTCAATTCTTAGTAACCTGCTGTTAATCACTAGGGACATCTACCTTCACTGGCCACATAGGGTAATTAAACAGACAATTTTGCATAACAGACTACTCCAGTCTCCTTCATCTTTGTTACTAGGGAGGTACTAGTTGGGACCCACTACCACCACTACTCACATATACCTGAAATTATTTAATTTTAACCATAGGAGATAGTTTAGACAGCCCCAAGGATTTCCATTTAGCCCTTCCAGCAATAACTGTCATAATTTTAACAGAAAGCAGGGCTGTACCAAGTGCTTAGGCATGATCAGAATAGAGAGATTTAGGATACAAGCAAAATTTTGAATCTAAGCAGATGTACCAGGATCAGAACAACTGACCTCTAGACAAGTATTGACTCCCAAGAACTCATAATATCCATGCCCTAAATACACTCTCTGAATCAGCCACCACAACTGAGGCCCAAATGGGGAGCCCTCCACCTGGGGTATTCCTTTCTCAGTGCTTTGTCTCCCTAAGCCTACAGTAGATATTAGAATACCTCCATGAAGCTGTTGAGGGGCCCCTAGTAGAATTGTAACATGACCAATATCCAGCCACCTCTTATATATTTGTTGCTTTCCCTTTTCTTACCACAGTAACTTGGGCATATGGCTTACTGGTCCCCCAGGGGTCCTGCAGTTAAAACAAACCAAGCTTTAGTGAACTAGAGTCACCAATAGGAAAATTCATTCTGACAGTCCTTTAAATCTGGATACAAAGACATTTGTGGCTTCAAACAGCCAGGTAGAGTAGAGGCTTTCAGGAAAATCTGAAGTTTTGGAAGGGTAGAAGGATCCTTGCTATCTTGCTTCTAGACATTCCAGTATAATTTTATCAATATCTTTGCATTTATTAAACATGAGCAAGTGTGTCATCACTTTCTGACCACCTAGCATGGTGGTAGGCCTCATACTTCCTGCCATTAATTCCAGAATTTGTGTGAATGAACAGTTCTGCTAATCTGAACAGCTACTGGATCTGCCCCAATCTGCTGTCACTCAGACTTCACTAATTGGCCCAGATTTTTCTGTTGATCTGAGTAAAGACTTGTAGATGGTGCCTAAAGCCATTCAGGGGAAGGGAGGTGTGGGGAGGGGGAATGTGTATTCAGAAGGTATGAACTAATTGTACTAGAAGCAGACTGGCTATAAGGAGTGGGGAGGGGCAGAGGAAACAGGAAGGATCATAAATCTAATCCACCAAACCCATCTCTTTTAAAAATGTACCCCTTTTCCTGCTTTCCTAAAATAAAAAAAAATTTAATCATAAGGCCATAATAAAATATTTTTTTTTAAAAAAAGAACAACGAACAAAACAAAAAGACTCTCCTTACAGTGCCAAATATTGTGTGGGCTAAGCCTAAATTTAGTTTAGACCAGAGGTTCGAGGTTTTGTTTGTGTTTGCTTAAAACACAGTAGACCGTAATGGACCATAAAATCCACTTAAATCTGGCTCAAAATTGAAGTTTATGAACATACAATGCAAGAATTAAAAAAAAATATAAAGCACAACTCTCCTTCTGCAGTTCTTAACTGAAGGAAGCCCTCGCCAGCAGTTGGAATGCCAGAAAATATTTTTGAGACCTGCTCAGCTTTCTGACCAGTTCTTTTATAATTCAAACTTGGCCTGCAAAGAGCATCAGGAGCACTAGGCACTCAAATTGTCACATTCAACAATAGCACATATGGTAGATGGTAACCTGGAAAGAACCTTGATCTAGATGTTTTTAACAGTGACTTGAATAAAGGCATGAGTAGCATGTCTTTCAAATTTTCTCTTGTTTACAGAATGCTTTATGCTCATTAATTTTTGACATTGAGATGTTTATTGTATTTGAACATGTGTCTTATGTCTTACTTAATAGAGTTCCTTGAAGCCAGTGACTATTATTTAATTTTGGTAATGCCTTATACAGAGAGTTATATGAATACTTGTATTATCAGAAATACTGAAAACACATTAGGTTCAGAAATTATAATACTTACATTTTGCTAATGCCTAAGGGTAAATTAGTCTAGGGCTTCTTAAACTCTTTACACTTGAAACCTCTTCAGTGCTTCTTGAACTGTAGGTCACGATAGGGTTGTGACCCCCAGTTTAAGAAGTGATGATAGTCAATTTGGTTTTTCTTATTTCTGTATTTTTATGTCATTAGGATACCTTGAAACAACAGTTAAGCAAGTCACTGGAAGAAAACAACAGTTTAAAATCACGTTTGTTAAATGTGGAACAAGGTGCCAAACAGGAAGATTCTTCAGCTCTATTAACTATGCAGATTAATGGTGAGTTTAAAATTCATTCAGTTATTTAGGCTTTAATAAATTGGTATTTTAGCATTTAATTACAAGTAAGATTAAATACTAAATTAATAAAAACTATATTATACTAACACACACACACATCTAAGAAGAACCATACCTTGAAATTATACAGCAAGAGAAGTAAGAAACAGCACATAGACATATTTTGCCTGATGTCATTTTTAATTGTGTCTGTAAGTATATACTATTAATCAGGATAGTACCAGGGCATTTAGCTCTGTTGAAGAAAAGATGTAAATGGCATAACTAAACATCAGTGTTCGAAAGCAGGCAGAAGATTAAAATTAAAAAAGGAGAAAGACTAGATCAAAGTGGGGAAATGAAGATTATTTTATTCTTTTTCTTTTAAAAAATTTATTTTTCCCAATTACATGTAAAAACAATTTTTCCAATTACATGTAAAAACAAGGAGTTACACATTTTCTCCCACTTCCCTCCCCTCTCCTCTCATTGAGAAGGCAAGCAGTTTGATAAATGTTATATATGTGCAGTCAAAGAAAACTCAGACCAAAAAAACCCAAGAAAAATGAAGAAATTAAAAAAAAAACATGCTGCAATCTGCATTCAGATTCCATCAGTTCTTTCTTTCTTTCTTTCTTTTTTTTTTTGTGAGGCATTTGGGGTTAAGTGACTTGCCCAAGGTTACACAGCTAGTACATGTCAAGTGTTTGGTCTGAGACCGGATTTGAACTCAGGTCCTCCTGACTTCAGGGCTGGTGCCTTATCCACTGCGCCACCTAGCTGCCCCTCCATCAGTTCTTTCTCTGGCAGTGGATAGCATTTTTCATCATGTACCCTTCAGAATTGTCTTGGATCTTTATATTGCTGAGAATAGCTGTCATTCACAGTTGATCACTGTGCAGTATTCTTGTTACTGTACAATCTTGTGGTTCTGCTCACCTCACTTTTCATCAGTTCATTTAAGTCTTTCTAGGTTTTTCTGAAAGCATCCTGTTTATCATTTCTTATAACATGATAGTATTCCATTGCATTCATATACAACAACGTGTTCAGCCATTACCCCCATTGATGGGCATCCGCTCAATTTCCAATTCTTTGCCAGTGTAAAAAGAGCTGCTATAAATATTTTTGTGCATACACGTCCTTTTCCCCTTTTTTTTTTAATCTCATTGGGTTACAGATCTAATAGTGGTATTGCTGGATCAAAGAGTATGCAGTTTTTTATACTCCTTTGGGCATAGTTCTAAATTGCTCTCCAGAAAGGCTGGATCAGTTCACAAGCTGACCAACAGTTTTCCCACATCCCCTCCAACATTTGTCATTTGCCTTTTCTGTCATAATTAGCCAATATGATAGGTGTGAGGTGATACCTCAGAGTTGTTTTGATTTGCATTTCTCTAATCAATAGTGATTTAGAGGATTTTTTTCATTTATAACTATAGAAAGCTTTGATTTCTTCTTCTTAAAACTTCCTGTTCATATCCTGTGACCATTTATCAATTAGGGAATGACTTATATTCTTATAAATTTGACTTAGTTCTCTATGTATTTGAGAGATAAAGCCTTTATCAGAGAAACTTGCTATAAAACATTTCCCCCAGTTTTCTGCTTTCCTTCCAATCTAGGTTGTATTGGTTTTGTTGGTGCAAAAACTTTTTATTTTAATGTAATCAAAGTTATCCACTTTATGTCCTGAAATGCTCTCTGTCTCTTGTTTGGTAATAAATTCTTCCCTTATACATAGATCTGATAGGTAAATTATTCCACACTCTACTAATTTGCTTATGGTGTCACCCTTCATGTCTAAATCATGTACCCATTTTGACAATATCTTGATATATGGTGCAAAGTATTGATCTATACCTAGTTTCTGCCAAACTGCTTTCCAGGTTTCCCAGAAGTTTTTGTCAGGTAGTGAGTTTGAGTTTTTGTCCCAAGAGTTTGTATCTTTGTATTTATCAAAGATTACTGTGGTAATTTCTTACAGTGTATTGTGTACCTAATCTATTCCACTGATCCAACACTATATTTCTTAGCCAGTACCAGATTGTTTTGATGATTATCACTTTGTAATACAGTTTAAGATCTGGTGTGGCTAGACCACCTTCCTTCACCTTTTTCTTCCTTAATTCCCTTGATATTCTTGACCTTTTATTCTTCCAAATGATCTTCTGGTTTTTTTTTCCCCTAAGCACTTTCCCTAAGTTTGCTGAATTCAGATATTTCTGAATATCCACACTGTCTGTTCACCCCCAATAATTGTGGGAATTTTACCGGGAAAACTGGGAGAAACTGTTACCATCTCTAGCTACCTGTAACCAGAGTTTGGTTAAAATATAGTTAACTGTTACTTTGAAATTTTATTAGTTCAACATTGTCCATGATATTCTCGTATATTAAAACTAATGAAAGGAGAACAGCACCAAAATTAGTGTCTTTCGGTTTTCCAATGACCTTCTGATTGATCTTTTGAAAAGTGGAAGTACAGAAGGACTAAATCAATTGGATCTATCATTCATCAACTTATTTTAATTTTCCTTTGAACCTACTTATATTTGAGGGCCTTTACTCTCTTGAAATTATCAGCTCGATAAATTTGTGACTACCAACATATATTTTGTCACAAAATGTCTTCTTTCATAAGATTCAATAGTTCCCTTTAAATTCTGATATTCCCATATTTGTTAAATAAGTTTATGTTCACTGAACCATGTCATTCATATTTTATAGACATTGATCATATACCTCTTCTTACTATTATCTTTCAAGAAAGAAGTGCCTTGACCTCTCTTTGTCTTACTAGTTCTCCCATCCTTTGCTTATTTTAATCATCCTTTTCTGGACCACCTCCATATTCATGTTGTGTTGATCTATGAATACTAGAACTATGTATACTCTTCCAGGTCCAGATACATCAAGGTTTTGGAGAAGGGTAAAATAATATTTTCTCTTTTGTTTCTAAACTCTTTGTGACAGTGTTCAACATTTGTAGATGTTTTTGTCATTGAGAGCAGTTTATAATGATTCCTGTATCCCTTTTCTGGATCTTAACCGACCACCTAGACTACACTCTCATAAATATGGTTTAGATTTATTTTTTCTAAATATAACTATTTATGGTTGCATTGAAACTCATCTGCCAATTCTTCTGCAAATTTAACAGCATTTTTGAGGTCTTTAATCAATCCCACTTAGTTTAATGTTTTTGCTATTAGATTTTTCATTGTGCATCCCATTTTCCCAATTTTTTATGAAAATATTAAATAATACCAGTCCCAGCACTGATACCTGGGAGGCAGATTCATTTTAAAAATTTCTCCGTCCAGAGAAGTGCTCTTTACCCACAATTCTTTATTTCCTTGCTTTAAGGTAAGTTGATCCTACACAGATTCCTGCTTTGAGGCCTCATTGTGTTGTGGAATTGATCCTAGGTTCTTGAAGCCTGTCCCACTACATTGTAAACCATGGTAGGTTCTGTCATTCTGGAAAGATTTTTAGTGTGGATTCAGTCTATATTTTTAGTTACCAGTTAGAAAAAGTTTATATATGAAACCACAAATCTGTATTTTATTTTTAATTTATATTAAGTTTAGTGTGTTGGGATCAACATTGCCCTATTTATGGTTTTGGGCTTTTTTTTGGGCATTACCATTACTCTTCATTCCCTGCATCTCTCCCCTCTAATAAAACTCTTTCCTTTTATCAAGCACAACAAATCTCTGTTGTTTGAATTGTATTCAGAAATATAGTCTCATTCTGCACCTATAGTCCCGTTATCACTGTGCTAAGAGGCAGCATGCTTCATTGACAGTCTTCTGCAGTGTGATTGGTCATTGATCTGAGTTGTAAAGTCTTTTAGAATTTGTTTGTCTTTACAGTGTTGTGGTCATTGTGTTAAATAGTCTTTCTAGTTCTGATCACTTCTTTATCAGTTCAGGTTCCCTTGAATCTGTCCCTTTTGATATTCTTTATAGTTCAATAATTACATTCTTTAAAAAAAATTCCTCTTTAGTATGTTTTTATTTATTTTATTAAATATTTTCTAATTACATGTAAACATCTTTAGCATTCATTTTTAAAAATTTTGAGTTCCAAATTCTATTCCTTTGTCCTGTTCTCTCTCCACCTACCCTTTGAGAAGGTAAAAGAAAACACACACAAAAAAACCCAGGAAATGTAAAGAAAGTAAAATAAACATGCTTCAGTCTGCACTCCGAGTTTCAGTTTTCTCTGTGGAGATGGATAGCATTTTTCATCATAGATCCTTTGAAATTGTCTTAGATCATTGTTTTGATCAGTGTAGTTTCACAGTTGAACATCTTTACAATATTGATGTTACTCTGTGCAATATCCTCCTGGTTCTTCTCACTTCACTTTGCATCAGGTCATATAACATCTTCCCAGGTTTTTCTGAAAGCATACTACTACTACTCATTTCTTATAGCAAGATAGTATTCCATCACAGTCATATAGCACAACTTGTTCAGCTATTCCCCAGTTGATGGGCATCCCCTCATTTTCTAACACATAAAGAGGAGATACTATTTGCCATATTAAGAAAAAGTCCATTTATTCCTGAGCGATGTTTTTAACATAATCAGATATTTTGTCAAAAAATTTTATGCATCTATTGTTATAATCATGTAATTTTTATTATTTGTTATTAATATGGTTTCTATGTTTATATTTTTCCTAAAATTTATACACTTCTGCATTCCTGGGGTAAAGCCAGCCAGGTTATATTGTATACTTTTAAATATGTTGCAGTAACCTTTTGTTAATGTTTTATTCAGTATTTCTGCAACAATATTGGTTAGAGATATTGGTCTGTAGCTTTGTTTCTTAAAGTCTCACCCTGCTTTTTGATATCAGGATATTTGTCTAGAAAGGAGTTTGGTAGTTCTTTCACTGTTGTTGCAAATAATTTGTGTACTGATATAATTAATTTTTCCTTGAATGTTAATTAGAATTTACTTGTAAGTCCATCTGGTCCTTTTTGTCTGTGTGTGTGGATTAATTTATGGGTTGTTCAATTTATTTCTAAGATTTAGGTTATTTCAATTATTCTGATCATTTAGGCACTTTTTATTTGTAAATATTCATCCATTTCACTAAAATGATTTCTAGTGGCATATAATTAATTGGGCAATACATTTTTAAAAATAATTTCATTTATTGCTTCTTCATTTAAGAGTTCTTTGTTTCTTTTTATTTTGGCAATTTGATTTGGTTTTCTTCTTTTTTTAAAAAGTCAGATTAATAGGTGGTTTGTGTTTAGTTACTCCGCCAAAAAAACCCCAAAAAACACTAGTTCTATTTAGCATTCCAATAGTTTTTAGTCATATTCAGCTTTATATTTCTCATATGATACTTGTTTTTATGTATAGTTGAGATCATTTGATTTGTTACTTTTTCAGGGTTTTTTTTTTGGTTTGTTTTTGTGTTTTATGGGGTGTGTGTGTATGTGTGTGTGTGTGTCTTAGTTATATACCTAGTTCATTGATACGTTTTTTCTCTCTTTTATTAAGTAAAGTATTCATAGAGATAAACTCTGGTCAGAGTGAGGAGAAGAGGGGGAAGAAGTTGCATCTGTTAAATTTCAATTTTCTTGTCATTGGTCTTTTGGGAGCCCTTTATCTGTTGGGGTGAAGGTGAGAGAGCTGGGCTTTTACAACTTTTCATGTTTCCATTTTAACTGGAAGTTGCCCCATAACATTTAATACAGTGTAACCAAATCCAAAAAATCATGAAACTTTAATGTAACACTATTTAGCAGATTGTCAATTTAACATTGGTATCTTTCTTTTGGAACTAATTGTCCTATGTTCATTTAACGTGTACTCAAAACTGGTTAAAGATAATGTTTTCATTTACAATAGCCACACTCTTCAGATTACTGAATCTTAGGATACATGTAATTGAAATCCTGAGAAATATTATTTTTTAGTTGAGTCTATTTTTAATATTTATCCAAATGTATTCTTTGTTATCAAAATATAACTATTAACTAGTTCTTAGAGGATGTAGATGTCATTTGCAGCAAAAAATCAGTTGTGGTAAAAGCAAAGATTGGGAGTCAAGACCTCAGTTCTAGTTCTGGCTCTGGCTCAAGTGACAAGTAATTCACCATACATCTCTGGACCATGGTTTCCTTTATTTATGAAATGTGGGTTAACCTATATTTCTAAGGTCCCTTCCAGCTATAAGATTCAATGATTTCTAATCAAAATACATGAATCTAATTAATTCCCCTCATACACTCACAAAAGTATAGTATAGCTTACCATAGTAGCTCTTCTCCTGGTCAGGAGGCTTCCATGATCATTTCTTCTGCCTGTAGTTTCTGCCTCAATTTTTTCTGAGCCATGAACCCAACAAGTCTTACCTTTGGAGTTTTGTAGATCTCTTGGTAAGTGGATTTTTTTTTAAATAAATGATAATGCTGTTCTTTCCTCTTAAAAGGATTGGTATAAAAAGATCTTTTCTTCTAGCTACTTATAACCCAACCTCTTATACCCTCAACTGCTTTTCATTAAGGAAGAAAATAACTTTTTGTTTCTCCCTTAATCCAGTGAATATGTCCTTCTCTATCAGAATCAAAATTTGTTTCCATTGTCATAGCAACCAGCTGCTGTTGCCATTTCTACCTTCTTTTCTATGTTTATTGGGAATGGTATGTTTCACAACTTCTCCATTTCACATCTGCCAAGTTCGACTTAATCCCAACTATGTTGGGTTCATTTACTGACTGAAGTAATGCTTCTATTTTTTTTCCACTCTCATGTCTATAGTTTAATTTCTGTAAGAATTACTTATTTAAAATACAATGGGGACTTGTTTCCTAAATCCAGGGAAGCACTAACTCACAAAATGGCCTTGTGCTAATAGAACTTTTTAATTAAAAAAAAACTGTTTAGTATATTTTTGTACAAGGCATATCCTGGAAAATTTTAAAGTTACAGCTGCATACTTTTTTCCATGCTTCCTCATTTATGATTGGTAGATTATCAGGTGTTATTTCTACTTTCAGAAAGCATGTTGCCTTTCCTTTAATAGGTTATATTTGAAGTAATTAGAGAGAGCAGTAGGGATAGGGAAAGGGACTGTACTTGTAATTTCATTGGTATAAGGAACTTCTAGGTGAAGAAACTCCCTCTACTTTCTTGGCAGCCTGTAATCTTAGAGAGTTTCCCAAAGTACTTGAGGTTAAGGGAGAGTTGCTCAAGATCCCATAGCCATTACATGTTAAAGGCAAGACTTGCCAGTTCTAAGACTGGCTCTCTATTCAGCATACCATGCTTCTTCCTCTCTCTTCAGAGATATTAGCTTTTATTATAAACCTTACTTTGCTCAGTATGAAAAACTCACTGCTTGTTAATTCCCAAAATCTCCCCTTGAATACCTCTTATAGATGAAAATCTTTCTTTCCACCTTCATCTGACTATACTCCCTGCCGTGCACACCCTACATTCCAGCCAGACTGAACTCAACATTTCATCTTCCACCTCTGCATTCACAGAGGCCATCTATACTTGTTCTTGTACAATTATTTGCTCATATTTCCACTTCTTAGAACTCAAATGCCACTTCCTCCATGGTGAATTCTTTAGTTCCCATCACCACCACCAGCCTAGTGTTCTCTCCTTTTTTTAGGTTACTTTATATTTACTTGCCTGGTTAAAAGATGAATCTTCCTCTCCTCTCCCCTACTCTTTGCAATTGAATATAGGCTTTTTGAGGACAGGGACTGTTTTGATTTTGTTTCTTTTTCCCTACCACCTAATGCTTAGCACATAGAAGGCACATAGCCAATGTTGAATTGAACTGACTGTTGAATGAGCAAGTCAAGTGGAGTGAAGTTAAACTTGAGTGGTTGGATTTGAAGCAAAGTAGAACTCATGGATTAAGAATATCTTTTTGGTTATACCCTTTGTTTTTATGGCTTCTTAGAGGAATATTACTAGTTGGAATTTGTAGTAAAGTATTGCTCATTTACCTTATAATGGTATGGAAGTGACCTTGGGTTTTCAGAGGCTTTGCCAGCAGAACTCACTAACAGATCTTGCCAGAATGGAGATGGGGTGTGAATCTTCCTTCTTCTCTTTTGGGAGAACCATTTCAGTAGAGTGGATAGATTCAGAAACTATATGGCTGAGAATTGATGAATGATGGAATGGTGAGGATGTCGGAGGCAGTGAGTACAAATGATTTTTTCCTTTGAGTTTGTTTGCAAAAGGGAAGAGTGATATAAGACAAAATAGTTTGAGGGGATGGTGGAGCAAGTGAATATTTTTAACAGGAATAGGGTGCTTGTGAGTACATTTGTAGGCATCCAGGATCCAAAAGATAGGGAGAGACTGAAGGTAAGAAAAAAAGACAATGATATTAGTTATCATATCATTGTTTACACATTATTATGTACATTATTAATTGTAGATTGATCTCCAGGAAGAGAAGAGGGTTGGGAAAATATGATTGGATTAATGTTGACTTTGATGGGAAGGACTACCTCTCTGAGACTATAGCAGAAAAGTTAGAGGTGGGTGAAAACATTGAGGGATTTCGAGGTGTGGTGTAGAGGATGAAGGGAACTCATTATGGATAGTCTCAACTTAATTCAGCCAAATAGGAATCAAGGTAATTTGCTGAGAGCAAGGGGGTGGATATGGGAGGAAGAGTTTGAGAAGATTTAGAACATCTGCTGTAGGGCCTGGGTTAGAAAGTCAATGAGGAAAAAATAAAAGAACTGCCACACAGAAATGCATGCCATGAATCAATGAGGTAACATGAAATTGTAGTGGAGCAGTTTAGGGGGTGGTAGACGGGATTGAGAAGACTATCAGGACATGCCCACTGGAAGGATCAGGGGATGAAGATTCAAGGGTGGAGGATGAAGTATAATCTCATTCATTAAATTTAAGTAGAATGCAAACTTCTTGAAGTTAAGGACTGTTTGGGGGAAGAAGGGTTTATCTGTATATCACTGTCTTAGCATTGTGCTTGGGCCATAATAGATACTTAATAAATGGTTATTGAATTGAATAAGGTTAAGATTATGAAAGGAGGAGAGTGAAACCAGAGCAGAGGTAATAAACTAAGAAAATATGGAGAGACTGAGGTACTGGCAATATATAGCTGGTGATACTGACATATCTCATGAATCCTCTGGATTAAAAATACTCTAACTTTATATTTCTTTTTTTTTTCAAGGGTAATCATAGGTGACATTTATGGAATAAAATAAGCATTTCTATAATATAGTATAATAAAAAAGATGATTGCACATGAAACTGCAAATCTGTTATGTACAACTTGCTATTCCTTTTAAATATATAATAAAAATATCATGTGAATTTCTTTTTGTCTTCCCCCCCACTCTAGAGATGGCTACCATTAGACACAAATGGGTGTGTGTGTATGTGTGTGTGTGTGTGTGTATATATATACACATACATATATGTATATGTAAAATCATTCTACACATACTTCTATTTATCAGTTCTTTCTATGGATGTAGGTAGCATCTTCTTTCAAATGTCCATTATAGTTAATTTTGGTATTTATAATAGTCAGAATTACTTACTCGTTCAAAGTTGTTCTTAAAACAATATTGCTGTTACTATATACAACGTTCTTTTGGTTCTGCTCATTTCACCCTTTATTATTTCATGCACATCTATCTATGTTTTTCTAAGATCATTGAGCTTATCATTTCTTATAGAACAGTAGTATTTCATCACAATCATATACCATAACTTATTTAGCCTTTCCCCAGTTGACAGACATCCCTACAATTTCCAGTTCTTTGCTACCACAAAGAGAGCTGCTATTAATATTTTAGAATGTATAGGTTCTCTTCCTTTTTTCCCCAATCATCTTTGGAAATAGACCTAGTAGTGGTATTTCTGGATCAAAGGATATAGGCAGTTTAATAACTCTGTGTATAATTCCAGATTGCTCTCCAGAATGGTTGGATCAGTTCACAGGTCCACCATCAATCATTTCAGCCAATCTGATAGGTGTAAAATAATGTCTTAAGGTTGTTTTAATTTTCTTTTCTTTAATCAATAATGATTTAGAGCAATTTTTTTTACATGACTATAAATTATTTTTATTTCTTCATCAGAAAACTGCCTGTTCATATCCTTTGACCATTTATCAATTGGACTCATATTTTTATACATTTGACAAAGTTCTTTATATATTTGAGATATGAGACCTTTATCTGGGAAACTGTCTATAAATTTTTTTTCTCAATTTTCTGCTTTTCTTCTGATCTTGGCTACATTTGTTTCATTTATACAAAACTTTTTTAATTTAACATAATTGAAATTATCCATTTTATATCTCACTCTGCTCTCTGTCTCTTGTTTATTCAAAAATTGTTCACCTATCCATAAGTCTGACAAGTAATATGTTCCATGTTCTTCAAATTTTCTTGTAATGTCTCTTTATATCTAGGTCATGTTTTCTAAGAAGCACAATAGATGTTCTTTGTTAAAATTGATCTAATGAGCAAGTTTATTTACAAATTTATTTTAATTAACTTCATGACTTATATGTATGAAAATTTGTGTTTTTTTAAATTACATTTTCTTCTTTGGAGCACAACTATTATCAAATTCTAAAAATTAAGTTTATATTCACAATTTATAGAAACAAATGACAAAACATAATACCAAAGATATTTCATTTCTATTTTAGAACTTCAAAACAGTAATCAGGAGTTGTCCAGTGAAATTGATAACTTAAAAGAACATCTTGAACACTATGCCAAGATTCAGGAACTGACAGATATGCTTCAGGAAAGTCACAGGTACATGATTGCTAGGAATGTATGATTTTAAGGCATTACTACTTATAAAATCATATGAGAGAGAGCATTTAGAGGTTTTATGGTATTGTGAAAAGAGCAGTGGATGAGGAGACCTGTATTCTCATCCTGGTCCTGGGACCTAACTGACTAGTTAATCTTACTTAACCTCTCTGAGCCTCAGTTTCTCATCTGTGAAATGAATCTCATCATTTAAAGTCCTTTCAGATCTACAACTCTGATGTCTTAAGTTCCTTTCAATTTTAACATGTAATATGAAGTGTGGTAGCAGAGGGTTGGGTGATGATTCAAGGGAGAGAAGGGCAATTGGATAACTTAGGGTAGGGAAGTGCAGTGACAGAAAGTTAAAGGAATGTCAGGAAGTCAAGGGGTAGGGGGGTTGAATTGTTTTTAATCCTACTGCATTTTCTACTTCCCTATATACGCACTCACAATTGTCCACTTACCTATATACCAGCACACTTACTGGAGAGTCATAAAGAAAACTGAGGTTCTTACGTAAGGGCACTGAAACTGGGGACTCACTCTCATGAATAGAAAGCTGTGAATATGAGGAATTTTCTAGATTATTCACACAGAGATTAAATAATTCCATTCCTATTGCTGATACTTGGAATGTTTTGCTGTTATTATTTCTTCAACCAGAAAAATGCTTGTTTATTCTTTTTGTTTCCTGCTCTTAAAATTATTCCAAATCCAGAATAAAGTATTTTTGCCAATCCTGTGGTGACTCAATTTTTAAAAATAGTTTTTAATGTGGAAATAATGAAAAGACTTGGGTTGTAGATTAGAAGAACAGCATGTCAGAGAAAAACTTAAGGCTCTGAAGAGGAGTTTGGCAAGAGGTATATTTTGGAGGTTAGATTGAGTGAAGTTTAGAATAGAAATGGGTAATAGGGACACACTGCTGAGGGATGGGACATTAAAGATCAGGGGGAAGAAATATTGGAAGAATTTCTCTGAGTTGGAAATAGTGCAGTTATATGCTTGTCTTTGGAGTATGCATGCCTTTTTTGCATGGTTGCTCTTACAAGTCTATGGTAGAAATTTTCTCCTTCCCTCTGCCCATCTTTCTTCCCCTTAGGCCAAAGGTAGGAATGCTGTTGTTAGAAGGCTTAACGAATTTGGAAGCAAGCTCTAGCATTCTCATCATTCCCTGCCTATAGTTGTAGTCCAGCTCACATCTGGAAGCCAGACCACCACTGTGTAGGAATTGAAGGTTAAAAGTGATTGATTTGTTTGTTGTAAAGAGAGGAGTGAGATTTTGTCAGATGAGAAATGACTGGGGTGAATAGGAAATGAAGTAAACCTGATGTGAAGGTTGTTTGTGAAATCACATAGATAGTATTGCTCAGGCATAAAGGACTTTTCCAAGAGCCATTTGATTCACCAGTTGATAATGAAAGGATGTGAATGGACAGTTTTCAGAGGAAGAAATCAGCTATCAATAATCATACAAAAAATGCTCTAAATTGCTAAAATTAGAGAAATGCAAATTAAAACAAATCTGAGATGCTACCTCAAACCCATTAAATTAGTTAAGATGACAGAAAAGGTAGATGATAAGTGCTGCAGGGGCTGTGGGAAAATAGTATGCTAATGAACTCTTGGCAGAGTTGTGACCTATTCCAACGATTCTGGAAAACAATTTGTAACTATACCTAAAAAGTTGTTAAACTATGCATACCCTTTGACCCAGCAATTCCATAACTAGGTTTAGACCCCAGAGAAATTAAAGAAAGAGGAAAAGGACCAATAAGTATAAAAATATTTATTGCAGCTCTTTTTGTGGTGGCAAAGAACTGAAAAAAAGAACTGAAAACTGAGGAGATGCCCAGCAGTTGGGAAATGGCTGTATTAGTTATGGTCCTAATATCTCTCCTGACCTCTAGTCTTGCATTGCCAACTCATGCTAGACATCTTGTCCTTGCTGAAATTGAAATTGGCATTATAAACTCAATACACCCATAATAAAATTCATTCTCTTTCCTTACCCCTCTTAAATTTGCCCCTCCTCCAGACTTTCCTATTTCTATTGAGGGCACTTACTTCCCAAGCACCTAGGTTCATAACCTTGGAGTTATCCTTGACTTTCCTCTTTGCCTTACACTCCATGTCCAGTCAGTTGTCAAGTTTTGTTAATTCTACCACCATAGTATCTCTTACATCCTTTAGCTCCTCTCCACTTAAATTGTCACTAGCCTAATTGAGGCCTAGACTCCTTAATTAGGCATATCAACTATATTGAGTCCATCTTCTACTTAGCAGCCTAAACTGCGAGCTCATAGATTTAGAGTAAGAAGTGACCTTAGAGGTCTTATAGTCCAGTCACCTCATTGAACAGGTAAGACAATTGAGAAGCAGAGAAGTTAAATGACTTGCCTAAGTTCATACATGTAATTAGTGGCAGAAACAGATTTCAAACCCAGGTGACCTGAATCCAAATACAGAACTTTTCACTATACCTGCCTTTTCACCTTCCTAAGATACAAATTTGACCATTTTACTTCCTTGCTCAAAAACTGTAACTCCTAATTGTGAGTAATATAAAATAGTGACTCATCTCTCTGGTTTTTAAGACCCTTCACAATCTGGTTCCAGTCTTTCTTTCTTGCCTTATTTCATCTTATTTTCTTTCATGTAGTCTATATTGTAACCAACCAGGAAAGCTAGTTACTTCTTGAAGCCTGGAATTCACTTGATCCTCATCTCTGCTTCTCAGAATCCTTGCCTTACTTAGAGGAATGCCATCTCTTCCATGGTGCCTTTTCTTATTTACCCCACCTCCAGCTGATAGTACTCTCTCCCTCCTTAAATGACCTTGTATTCATTTATCCATGTATATGTTGAATCCTGTGGCTGCTAGCACAGTACCTTTCCCCTAGATTTGTGTGGTTCCTTATAAAGAGAAGGCACTTCAGGTTGAATTGATTTTAATAAGATGTGACTATTAGTTCTATTGGTCTCTGGATGAATGAGTTTATTTTTGCAGAAATAATAATGTTGATCTGAGTGAAGTGGTTTTGTTCCTTTTATTTCATTTTTAAGACTCCATTAATGCATTGCTTCTGGAAAGCAAAATAATTAACTGAACTTTAATTTTTGAGGCATACTGAATGAAGATTTTCAGAAAGGATGGTAATTTTGAAATGTTTTAGAACTTCTGGATGTATTTTATGTATTTTAATTTTAAGCACATCACTTTAAAGAGAAAAAAAAACAAGTAATTTTTTCCTTTATTTTTCTTACAGTTCTTTGATTTCTACTAATGAACATCTTTTGCAAGAACTCACTCAGACCCGAATTCGACACAAGGCTGAAGTTGAGCAGTTACACTGGAGTTATAATGAGTTAAAAAAGACAATGTCTCAATTTCCTCTTAGCAACTCTGACCTTAGCAGTAGTTAATATTTATGGAATGTTGAAGAATATACTTTTAACTCTTCAGTCCATATTTTTGTACCTAAATTTTAAAATTATATTGAAACTGTTTTTACCTCTGATCTTTGTATTTCTTCATATTTAATTGTTTAGGAAAGATTTCATTAAGTTAGATTTATTTTCTGATTTTTGGAAATATTAATCTGGTGAGACTTAACTCTTATTTTAAAGTTTCTTAAATATCCCAGGGGAGTGAAAATGTAAGGTATTTTTCTTCTAGGGAAATCCAAATCCTAAGCATGTAAATATGAAGCAGGTATTGAAATTTTTTAAGATGCAGTGAGCATTAGTGCTTAAACAAATATTCAGAGATACTCTGTGAAGCCTTTTATTATCTGTTAACTAAAACTGCTAAATTGTTAAATAGTGATTGTTATATGATATAATAAGTATCTACAAGGGAAATTCACTTGTAGGTATTTTTTATTATGTAGTCCTGAAAATTATGTAGTCCTGAAAAAGTGATTCTTGTAAGTTTAATACTAACTTCTCATTGAGTTCCGTAATTTTCAATGTCATAAATGAGGGGCATTTTCACAGGAACAAAATTTGACTCAAAATATAATCAGAATCCACTTTAAAATTCAAGAAACAACCTATATTAAAAAGAAAATATTTTTCTAAATTAAAATCAAAATAAGTCAGAAAATGCAAATAAAAGTATATAGGCTGCCCCTGTTGGAAACTAAATGATCAAGTGAATTGAGTTTTCTTATAGCAAAAACATTGTATTTGGAGGTTGCATTCTTGACCAGGATCCTAGTCTCAGTAGTATTATTTTGAAAGCAAAGAGAACAACTATGATCCACTCTAATCATTTAAAAATTGTGTCATAGAATTTTACAACTGAAGTACCTGAAATCAATTAATTCAGTTTCCTTGTTTTATGACTGAGGAAATCAAGACCTATACAATTTAAGTGAATTCCTAAAATTATTGTGACAGAGCAGAGACTAGAACCCAGGTCTCCTGACATCTGGTTTATTGCTGTTTTCACTATTTCATGATTGCTCTCTTATCATGGTCCTATAAAATGGACATAAATGAGCTGCACAGTTTACAAAACGGGCCTCAGTATTCACGTGCTATACATGTAAACAGCAGATATACACAAAACAAAGGTCTACTTTATCATAAATTTGACCTCTCTAAAGCTAAGCTCGTTAGAATAAGCATTCACAACATTTAGGTAACAGTTTTTCTTGCCTTCTTAGAATTTTAAAAGCTCAAAATTTTTTAAGGCAAAATTGTTACCTAAATTTTAGTTAGTGCTTGTGGCCAGCATTTTATTTATGTTTTTTTTTTCTAATTTTAATCATGTATATATATTTATTTTTTTTGGACTTTTTTTTTTAAATACAGGCATTTAATAATATATACTAGAACAGAAGCATAAATCTGGAACACATTCTCCCACAAATATGTATAATCAAATGTAGGAAGGGCAGCCATACTGAGGGCTGACGCTCATGAAGAGCTGCACACAAAGGAAGCATGGGAGACAGGGTACAATTCATCCCTTCCACACTGAGGCCCACTTGCAGAGGTTTGCTCTACCCCATTACCTAATCCTCCTAGTAAAAGGCATATTAGATAAATCTTTCAAGTGTACTTTGACATGTCCCTCAAAACCTTCCCCCTAAGGATTTTCGCCATTCAAATGGTAAAAGAGGGAAGGCAAGAATAGAGGTAAGCAAAGAAGGCAAAGACATTAGCATCCAACCTCCAAAACCTAATTCCTATCTTTTTTTTTTTTAAACTATAAATGTTTATTACCATTTAAAATGTAGAATGATGTTCCAAGTGTGGAAACACACTGAAACCCTTCTGTTCTCCCCTTGTATCCCATTCCCTCTTTTTGGCTGCATATTGTTGTTGTCCAGTCATTTTAGTTGTGTCCAACTTTTCATGACCCCATTAGGGGTTTTGTTGGCAAAGATACTGGAGTGGTTTGCCATTTCCTTCTCCAGCTCATTTTACAGATGAGGAAACTGAGGCAAACAGGGTTAAGTGACTTGCCCAGGGCCACACAGCTACTACGTGTCTGAGGCCAGATTTACACTCAGGTCTTCCTGATTCCAAGCCCAGTACACTACCTAGTTGCCTGGCTACATATTACAAAATAATATTAGGACAATATTCGTCTGAAATCTCTTCCCATCTAAATGAGAAACTTTATCAGTGTCCTTATCAATTCCAAAACAGTGTCCTACACTAAAAACCCTTTACGTTTAGGCAGCTAAGTGGTTCAGTAGATAAGAGTGCTAAACCTAGAGTCAAAAGGACCTGAGTTCAAATCCAGCTATGTGACCCCTAGGCAAGTTACTGCTCAACCTCTGTCTGCCCTAATTCTCTCATCTGCAAAATTTTTTTTTTATTTATTTTTTTTTAGTTTTAGTTTTCAACATTTACTTCCACAAGATTTTGAGTTCCAAATTTTCACCCCATCTCACCCCTCCCCCCACCCCAAGATGGCATGCATTCTGAATACCCCTTCCCCTAGTCTGCTTTCCCTGCTATCTCTTCCCCCTTTCCCCTTTTATTTTCCTGTAGGGCAGGATAGATTTCTGTATCCCATTTCCCGTATTTCTTATTTCCCAGTTGCATGTGAAAACTTTTTTTTTAAACATGTGTTTTTTAAACTTTGGATTCCAAATTTTCTCCCTTCCTCCCTACCCACCCACCCTCATTGAAAAGGTAAGCAACTCAATATAGGTTATACATGTGCAGTTATGCAAAACACTTCCATAGTAGACATGTTATGAAAAACTAACTCTATTTCCCTTAATCCTATCCTGCCCCCCCCATTTATTCTGTTCTTTCTTTTGACCCTGTCCCTCCTCAGAAGTATTTGCTTCCGATTACCCCCTTTCCCAATCTGTCCTCCTCTCTATCATCCCCCTACTCTCTTGTCCCCTTCCCCTCCGATTTTCCTGTAGGGTAAGACAGATTTCCATACCCAATGAGTGTGTATGTTATACCATCCTTAAGTCAAATCCTGTGAAAATAAGATTCACTCATTTCTTCTCACCTTCCCCCAGTTCCCCTCCACTGTAAGAGCCTTTTCTTTTCTGTTTTTTTGTAAGATAATTTACCCCATTCTACCTTTCCCTTTCTCTTCCTCCTAGTATAATCCTCTCTCACCCCTTAATTTTATTCTCCAGATATGGCCCCTTCATCTTCAACTCACCCTGTGCCCTCTATCTATCCATCCATCCATCTATCTATCTATCTGTCTATCTATCTATATATATATACATACATACATATAATTTTTTCCCTCCAACTACCCTAATACTGACAAAGGTCTCATGAGTTACAAATATCATCTTTCCATGCAGGAATGTAAACAGTTCAACCTTAATAAGTCTCTTATGATTTCTCATTCCTGTTTACCTCTTCATGTTCCACTTGAGTCTTGTATTGGAAAGTCAAATTTTCTATTCAGCTCTGGTCTTTTCATCAAGAATGCTTGAAAGTCCTCTATTTCACTGAATGACCATTTTTTCCCCTGAAGAATTACACTCAGTTTTGCTGGGTAGGTGATTCTTGGTTGTAATCCTATCTCCTTTGCCCTCCGGAGTATTATATTCCATGCCCTTCAGTCCCTTAATATAGAAGCAGCTAAATCTTGTGTTATCCTGATTGTGTTTCCACAACACTTGAATTGTTTCTTTCTGGCTGCTTGTAATATTTTCTCCTTGACCTGGGAACTCTGGAATTTGGCTACAATATTCCTAAGAGTTTTCCTTTGGGGATCTCTTTCAGGAGGAGATCGGTGGATTCTTTCAATTTCTATTTTGCCCTCTGGTTCTAAAATATCAGGGCAGTTTTCCTCGATAATTTCTTGAAAGATGATATCTAGGCTCTTTTTTTGATCATGGCTTTCAGATAGTCCAATAATTTTTAAATTCTCTCTCCTGGATCTATTTTCCAGGTCAGTTGTTTTCCCAATGAGATATTTCACATTGTTTTCTAATTTTTCATTCTTTTGGATTTGTTTTACAGTGTCTTGATTTCTCATAAAGTCACTAGCTTCCAATCACTCTATTCTAATTTTTAAGAAGGTATTTTCTTCAGTAATCTTTTGAACTTCCTTTTCCATTTGTCCAATTTTGCTCTTTAAGGCATTCTTTTCTTCATTGGCTTTTTGGACCTCTTTTGCCATTTGGGTTAGGCTATTTTTTAAGGTGTTATTTTCTTCAGTATTTTTCTGGGTCTCCTTTAGCAAGCTGTTAACTTACTTTTCATGATTTTCTTGCATTACTCTCATTTCTCTTCCCAGTTTTTCCTCTATTTTTCTTACTTGCTTCTCAAAATCCCTTTTGAGGTCTTCCAAGGCCTGGGACTGATTCATATTTTTCTTGGAAGTTTTGGATGTAGGAGCTTTGACTTTGTTTTCTTCTTCTGGTTGTATGTTTTGATCTTCTTTGTCACCAAAGTAAGATAATATAGTCTGACTCTTTTTGTGTTGCTTGCTCATGATCCCAACCAGTTACTGGAGTTGTGAACTCTTTGTTACGGTAAGAGTCTGTTTCCAATGTGGAGAATGTACTGTCCCAATCTTTGGGGGTTTGTGCGGCTGCTTTCAGAGATACTTCTAGGGACCTTAAAAGTGTCAGTTTTTCCAAGGTGCTGTGATAAGGGGCGAGGTGTTTCCTCTACACCACCACCACAAGCTCCACCACGCCAGTGCTTCTCCTCACCTCAGGACCGCCCCTCAGAACTGTGACCCAGATCCAAGCATGGGCAAAGCAAGAGATTCCTGCCTCAGCCTTGGCAAAGAGATCCTTGCAATCCTCCTCTGATCAGCCACTGAATTCCCCCTCAGTCTGTGAGCCAGAAGCTCAGAAGCCAGCCGCTGCCCTCGGGGTGGCTGAGATCTAGCTTCTTCTCTCACTGCAGTAACAGACTTTTCCCACTGACCTTTTAAGTTGTCTTTGGCGTTCGTTCGTGGGTTGAGAAGTCTGGAAACCGCCACAGCTGCCCATGATTCAGTCTTATGAGGCCTGCCCCAGGGTTGCTGCGGCCTGCGCCCCACACTGAACTGCACTGCTCTCCCAGCCCGATGCAATATACCTTTTCGATCAGTCATCCAGGTTGTCTTGGGCTGGAAATTTGTTTTACTCTGGTTTTTTTGTGGGTTCTGCTGCTTTAGAATTTGTTTAGAGCCATTTTTTGTAGGTATTTGGAGGGGTTTGGGGGAGAACTCTAGTAAGTCACTGCTTTCCCTCCACCATCTTGGCTCCACCCCCTGTGGCCAGCATTTTAGCTTTAGCATTTTGTGTATGTCTCTTGTTTATATGAATTTAATTTTAAAGGGATGATTTGAAGGCCCTTTGTTGTTTTTCATTGTGGTTCAGTCATTTCAGTTGTGTCCAAATCACCCTGACCTCATTTGGAGTTTTCTTGGCCAAGATAGTGGAATGGTTTGCCATTGCCTTCTCCAGCTCATTTTACAGATGAGAAAACTGAGGCAAACAAGGTTAAGTGACTTGCCCAGGATCACACAGCTAGCAAGTGTCTGAGACTGAATTTGAGCTCAGGAAGATGAGTCTTCCCGTCTCTAGACCGGACACTCTCTAGCTGCTTTATGGCCGAAGGCCCTGTTTTTATTTAAAAAGCTCTCCAAGAGTATTTGAACAGATATCTTTTTCCACTCCTCTAAATAAGCAGAGGCATTAGAAATAATTCTGTTTCACTTTTCCTGTTCCTCAAATAAAGCTTTTCTTGCAACTACAAGGGGAGAAACTGGAAAGGGCATCAAGAGACTGTGACTGTCTTCTTAGTCTTGGCACTGATGCTGGGTGTGGTCTTGGGCAAGGCACTGTACCTTCTCTCTGCCTCAGTTTTCTTACCTGTAAAATGAATAGGTTGAATACCTGTGGTCCCCGCTCTAATTTTTTTTTCATTCTGACTTGTGAAGGTTTGCAGAACACTAATCCCTTGAATCTGATACGCTTGTATTTTCTCTTTTATGTTCTCTTTCTTCCACACACAAGATCAAAGAGAAGCTTTAAAGGGTTTGCTTCTGCTTTGGAAATACCTCATTCATTTGTTTATTGATGCCTGGAAGAAATCACCCAAGAAGGGGACAGAGAGTCAATCACCCTTCTTTGCCTTGGTGATGGTTGTAGTAGAAGACTGTCATTGGCTCATATGGAGAACAGCCTCAGTTTTGTTTTGTTTTTTTAATCATCTGATCTCTTTCCACCCATTGTTGCAAAAGTTGAGCAGTGAATGGTCAGTGACACCTCATTTCTCAGTGAGAGAAGTGAAATACGCAGGTTCATTTGGTCATGTGGAAGAAGCAAGATGGAAAAGTAAAAAGCTCAGAAAAGTTAACTCTATCTATACTAGTTATTATCTAAGCACTGTGGGTTAGATCTACATTAGAAAGAAATAAGACAGGTAAGCTATGTGTGGAAAGAGCATTGGATTGGGAGGCAACTTACCTAGGTTCAAGTACTAGTTAATCACTACTGTGTGACCTTGGGCAAATCAAGTCACTTCACTCGGCCTCAAGAATCCTCTTAGTAAAATGATCTCTGAAGTGTCTTTTAATTCTAGATTGTGTGTACTTACTATGTTGCTGTTGTCTATAATTCAAGCTTTACCCCAAGGTAAATATTTTTATTAGTTTGGTGAAAGTGGTGATGATGATTATTAACTTTAAGCCTCAAATCAGGTTGTGCTGTATATATGAGCCAAAACATGCTATGTGCACCAGATATTTTTCTCAGTTGACTTAACTGAGTCAAAATTTTGAAAGAATTTGCTTCTTGATTTTTAATGTGGTAAAGGAGAATAAAGATTGGAAAGAAATGGAAATGTGTGATTAAAATTTGATTTAGAAACTTCATTTCCTATCCTGATGGTAATAACTTATGGCAGAAGGAAACCAAATATGATGAAAAGAGGACTGGAGTAGCAGTCAGAGAATCTTAGAATCTTAGAATTTGAGTTGAGATGGACCTTTTATTGTCCAACTACTACCCAGTGCAGAAATTTTTTCTATATATCCTTGACAAATAGTCATCTAATCTCTCCTGGAGTAGATTTAGTGACAGAACTCAACATTTAATGAGGCAAAACATTCCATTTTTATTAGGAAGTTCTTATCATGAGTGAATTCTGCCTCCTGCTAACTCTACTTACTGGTCTTCTCTGGGGCCAAGCAGAATAATAAGCTTTCTTCTTTTACTTGAGAGCCTTATAAGTATTTGAAGATAGCTAATATGTTTGCCCTAACTTTTTTTTTTCCTCCAGTATAATCATACCTAATTCTTTTTATTGATGATCCTTTTATGGAATTGTTTTGAGTCTTTTCATCATACCTGTCACTTTCTTCTGTCCTCAGTCTTTTTGTGTCAAAGGCCCTCCTAAAACGTATCCAGAACTAAAGTTGTTGTCTGGCCAGGGAAGAGAACAGCAGAATGATCATGCTAACTAAGCCTAACAAAACATTAAAATTTTGTGCAGATGTAGACTCACTTACTTTGAAGATAATCATAAACCTTGAGTTTATCAAGGACATTTGGAAGCCATAGTAATGGCCCCAAGAGATTCATCTGAATCTTGAATTGGTCCCACGGGGTTATCTAGGCAATATGGGAAGAAGTAGAAGATTGGCATCATGAAGTGGAGGTAAGAGAACCTCTCTGAAGACCCCTCTATCAGATATTTCTGCTCTTTAACTCTCTTAGTTAACAGCTAGTAGAACATAACATAAGTGACTAAACCTGAGGTCACAAGACATTATAGAACTGGCAGTCTTTTTACTCAGATCTAAGTAAAAAAAGGATTGAAAAGGAGCAGGTTCAGCAACACTATGCAAAGTCAGTATTTATTTTTTATATATTTATAAGTGAGAATTTAAACCAAAGACACTGACAGTGTCATTCCTTCTAAACTCTACAGTTTGGCCCCCAAAACAATGCAACTTGACACTAGGAAAAGTAGCTACAGCTCTCTCCTATCTGCCCACAGATATTTCTTTTCTCTTTTTATTATAAACTTGATCATCAATAAACACAAAATATACAGAAAAGAACCAAAAAGAGGATTGTAGGAAATATGAACTCTTGTTATATACAGTTTGTTTTTTTAAGTGTATACTAAATTTAATGTCAGTAATGGATTGAGCTAGTTTATTATAAACTTTTGAACTTGAAAAGAAGTTCTTTTGTGCATTTTTGTTGTACTGATGTTCTTTATTTTGTTAAAAATCTGTCACTTTCCACTACCTCCCCTGACCCAAACAGAGCAGTCACTCTAAATATAAGCAAAATCTAGCCAAAGAATTCAAAACATTGACCATGTCTAAAAATCATATCATATTCTCTACCACTAGTTCATCACATTTCTGCCAAGAGGCAGAAGGCAAGTTTAATAATTATTCCTCTGAAATCATGATTATTCATGACATTGATGAAAATTCTGAAATCTGTCAGTTATTTTTCTTTACATTATTGTTATCATTATGTAAATTGTCCTAATTCTGCTTATTTTGTTCAACATCAGATCATTAAAATATTTCTGAGTTTCTCTCATTTCTTATTTGACATTTATTATATGATAGAAATAATATTCCATTACATTCATATATCACAGTCTGTTCAACCAATCTCCAGCCAATGGGCACTCACTGTTTCCCATTCTTTACTACCACAAAATAGTGCTGCTATAAATAATTTTGTATATATAATCCTTGCCCGTTAGCTTTGATATTCTTGGGGATTTGCCTAATAATGGCATTGCTCTTTCAAAGATTATGTATAGTGACTTTTTGTATGTAATACCAAATTTATTTTTAAGACAATTAGAACAATTCATAGTGCTTTTCCTTCCACAGCACCTCCAATACTTTATTTTTATCTTTTGTTCTTTAATTTGCATTTCTCTTATTATTAGTGATTTGCCATTCTTCCATATGCATATTTTTCTTATGAAAACGGCCTATTCTATCCATTACAGAATGGTTCTTGTTCTTATACATTTATATCATATATTATATATATAATTCTTTATGTTGAACATCATACCTTTTAAAGCATTCTATATCTTATTGATATTAAAAATGAAAAATACTGCTACAAGTGGATGATATTTCTATAAGTTTGGAAGAACAGTTTTAAAAATATATAAACAAGGAATCTTACAACATATATAGATCTACAATGTATAAAGGGATCTACAATAACCACTGGACATTTAAGTCTGTATAATCAAATCAAACCTCAAAAAAGTTCTGTTGTTTTTTTTTTAAATCAATTTTACTTCAAATCCAGAGACAAATTCTTTTGGTCCAAGATTTTATTGCAAATATATCAGTCTATCTGTTAGCATCCTCCCTGGCTACAGTTAATTGCTTGCAACATTTCTTTCACAACTTCATCATTACCTTTTGTTTTTTTGTACTTTGCTCCTGTGGCCCATAGTTGGCCCTTTTGTTATCTAAATGAAGGGAGCTCCCTTGAAAGCGTGATGTGTTCTTCCATGTCCTTCTGGACAATTTTGACTTCCTACAGGCCTTCTTGTAGGCTTACTTTTTTTCTGATTCCCCTCAGAAAACCGAGATGACAATGTCTCTCATTTGCATTTCCTAGCATAAACTGCATTGCTTGGAAAAGCCCAGAAATAATTAGACATTCCAGTCCTCTCAGAGTCCAGCATTCCCACATCATTTAAGCTTTGAAGGACTTACTTCACTGACAGTACAGTCATTTCTTTCTCTTTTGTGTCAGAGATATTTGCTGTAAAGATGTACTTTTAATTCTGGCTGCGTTGATTTTCTCATGCAAAGGGTTTTCAGTTTTATATAATCAAATTGTCTGTTTTATCTTCTATGATTAGCTCTATACCTTGTTTAATTAAGATTTCTTCCCTGGTCATGGTTGTAAATTTTTTTTAATGATAATAACCTTTTATATTTAGGTCATGTATACATTTGGAGCTTAATGTGATATATGATATTAGAAGTGGATCTGTTTAACCCTATTTTCTTTTTTTTTTCATGCTTGTCATAACTTTTTATTACCAATGATAAAAACTAACAACAGTAAGACCTCAAATTCATTCAATGCCCTTCCTTTAAGGCATTCAAAAGTGTTTTGACTTTCTTATCTGAATTATCCTCCCACCCTCTGTGAAAGGTTAAGGAAGGACATTTATAATTATCTTTATTTTGCAAAAAAGAAACCGAGGCAGAGAGTCTGTGAGGTTTGCGTGAAGCCACAAAAAAAGTCAGGAAAAGATTTCCTAACATAAAGAAAGATTCTTTCTGTTACACTACCAGTACTAGAAACAACTAAATTTTATTTATTGAGTATGTATGAAAAAAGTAAGGAAGGATAAAACATGCTTCACTGCCTTCTGCAGACTGGGGGCCAGATTCAGATACTTATGAACTGGTCATTTTTTTCCTGTCACTCAGATCAATTTTGAAGACTCATTTTTCCATGTCCTATAATGACTCATCTAAACCAACTAGAGATGACTACAAGCAAATAACAAAAAGTAATTGAATAATTGTCTTTCAAGTATCTAAAAAACTCAGGGAAGGGGGCCAGTTTTCCCTCCATCTCCACCAAGAAGAAAATGAGCCTAAATTATGGATGTTGAAGTATAGGGGTTTAGGGATGCTGGGACCCCAAAATCACAACATGCAAGTCCTGCCCACATGAATTCGACCCAAGCTTTCTTTCAGCCAAAAACAAAGTCTAACCCTATTTTCATCTAGACTGCTTTCTGGTTTTCCCAGCAGTTTTTATCAGATGAAGAATCCTTTCCCCAGTAGTTGCCATGTTTCAGGTTTGTCAAATACTATACTACTATATTTGATTACTTCTTGGTCTTATTATCTAGTCTTTCCTATTGAACAACATTTCTGTTTTTGACCAGTACCAAATAATTTTATTGATGAGTGTTTTATAGTATAGTGGTTTTTTTGGTTTTGGTTTTTACGTTTTTCATTATTTCCCTGAAGATCCTGGATCTTCCCCCAAACTCCTATGCCATCCCACAACCGGATGAATTCTGTTATTATTTTGTATAGTTCTGTAAAGAGACCTCTTGGTAGTTTTAGTGGTGTGTCACTAGATCTGTAAATTAATTTAAATAACATCATTTTTATTAAATTAGCATGACCTAACCACGAACAATTAATATCTGTCCTTCCATTTTTATTCCCGAAGATATCTTCCTTGCAAGTTTCAGCTTCTAATTTCGCTATGCTTTTCTATTTCTATGCATTTACTCTCTCCGTGAATCTTAGCACATTCTTTCTTTCTTCTGTGTGTGTCTTCTCTGCCTGGCAGTGTTGTGTTACTGGTATAATTTATTAAAACTAAGTTTATTATGCATAGCAGTTATCTGAATTGATTTATTGTTTTTGCATAGTGATTTATATACTTGGCTCAACTAAAATTTCCCCAAAGTAATATATATTTTTATTCTGTAATTTTAAAATAACTATACATTCCTTTGTTCAAAAAACAATCTAAGTGAGTATGTGTGGTTGTATACAAGCTGTCAAAATGTACTATTACCAGAACTAAAAAAGAAAATCCAAAGACCAAAAAACTCTTGCAACTCTTTTAGAAAAAGTATATGTCCACCAGAAAAAGGTGAGGTAATAGTAAGCTATTAGAAATGTGGGGCTGGAGCTCAGAAAAGAGGTCATGGCTAGAAATAATAGATTTGGGTGTCACTCATATGAATATGGTCTGTAAAAAAGTGGGAATGAATCAAAATGACCAGGTGAGAGCATAAAACAAAGAGGGCTAAAGACAACACCTTAAGGCATATCCATTCTTGGCATTGAAAGGAGGAGGCAGAAACACTGAAGTTCACTGAGAAGTTGGAAGAGTAGGGGGAGAACCAGAAGTAGGGTGAGGAGTGGTATTCAATTATAAAATTAATTTGAGAAAGTATGAAGGAGGCAATGATCAAAAAGTCATGCTACAAAAAGGTCAAGGTGGATGGCGACTGAAAAGAGACCACTGGATTTGATAATAAAGAGGTCACTGATGACCTTGGAGAAAGTGATTTGGGGAGATCAGTGGGAGTATTAGCCATGTTGCAGTAGTTGAGTAAATGCATTGTCAGTCACCACATCATTTGAATCTCAGAGATTGAAAGGATATCAGTGACCAAATGAACCCAAACTTTAGGAATCCCTTCTGTGATATCTAGAAAAAAAAGCTCATCTCTTGTTCTTCATGGCCACAAAATAGCTTAAGAAGCCTTTTTCCTTCCTGTTATTAGTATTTCTATAAGCTCATTCCAGGCTTTAGCCTTCCAGACAGTATGATTATAGTTCATACTAGTCTTCACATTTGTCCTTAAGCTATGTTATATCTATCCTTCCATCCTTTGTAATAATGACAACAATGAAAATCAGTTCCATTTCTATAATACTTTAAAATTAAGGAACCATTTTCTTCACAATAAATCCTCCTTCAAATATGATCTACCTTATTTTACAAATAAAGAAAATAAGGCTTAGAGAGCTTAATGGTAACAGCTGGTAAATGTCAGAATCAGAATTTGGATCCAGACCTCCTGGTGTCAAATCCAATGCTAGTTATTCTACACACTTACGTGTGCTTTTAGAATTCACTGGAGATCATCCTGCACAACCTTGTTGGACTCTCTAGAGTCAAAAGATTTGAGTTTTAGTCTTGACTCTACCACTAATAAGTTGTATGTCTTGGCAAATTCTATAACCTCCCTAGGGCTCAATTTCTTCTTTAATAAAAATTTTGAACTTTGACTACAAGATTTCTCTAAGGGACTTCTATGCCTCTGAAATTCAGGGATTTGTATTTCATACTTAACAATATTGACTATTCTGGTTTCATAAAGGGGGGAAAATACCTTTCCACCACCAAAGCACAATTTAAAAAATTTTGTAATTGCTTCAGCACAGGGCAGGTAGGTGGCGCAGTGGATAGAGAGCAGGGCCTGGAGTCAGGAAGATCTGAGTCCAAATCCAGCCTCAGGCACTTGTTAGCTATGTGATGTTAGGCAAGTCACTTCACCTTGTTTGCTTCAGTGTCCTGCTGGAGAAGGAAATGGCAAAATCACCCCCAAAAAGGGGTCACAAAGAATCAAACATGAATGAAAAACGACTAAGCAACAACAAAATTGCTTTAGCAAAGAGTTCATCAGATAGATGTAAGGATATTTCTTTTTTACATTGTAATTATTTGGTCTGAAAAATTAGTAATAAATTCAGTGACAAATGACCGAGGAAATATTGAAAATCTAAGTGAACCAGATAAAATGTGGCCTCTTTCCTTTTTTTGGGGAGGGGTTGGTTGGGCAGGGGTCTAGTTAGCAGTTAAAACTATATTTAACATTATAAAAAGCCGGGCGGCTAGGGGGCGCAGTGGATAGAGCATCGGGGCCTGGAGTCAGGCGGACCTGAGTCAGGAGGACCAGACACTTGACACTTACTAGCTGTGTGACCCTGGGCAAATCACTTAACCCCATTGCCTAGCCAAAAAAAAAAAAATTATAAAAATCTTCAAAAATATAGAATAAGAAAAATTAATTCCATATCATTTTTTAAAATGTATTCAGTGTTATAATGTAATAGTTCCATTTTGTTTAATGGAATTTTTATTTTTTGATTTTCCAGATTATTTTCTGTGACCATATAGATTTGGGTAAACAACTTTCTTTGTCCTCTATTTATTACTGTCTGGTGTCCGATTAAGTCGTAGTCATTACACATTCTTTGATTTTGAACTTTGCAAAACTTTCCTGTTAATTCTAACTCAGAATTCCTGATTGAAAATTGAACTTTACATTTTGTGAAATCCTTATAGTCTTAAATAGTCTGTGTTGACAAAAGGCTGGTATTTTTATCTTTAATCTTTATATTTAGTTTACCTGCTTTCATGTATTTCATTAAATCTTCGTGATTACTCAGACTTACAGACATGCAGGGCACCCTTATACCTGATAAGATTCTTAACAGATATTTATCATTATTGATTTGCTACATGCTGTTTATAGACTCTACAGTGGTGATTAGGTGCAGTCAAACAAAAGATCTCTAAAAAGCTAGAAGGATGAGATGAATCTGTAAAGATGAAATTTAGTTGGAGTAATCCTAAGGTCTGGCATTTGGAAAGATCAACCATTAAAAAAAAAAAGTTAAAAAACCAAAGTCAACTGTACAGATATACAGTTGGGGCTGGGGGAAGGCAGGGATGACTGGTTCATGGAAAAAAATGTGGAGGATTTTGTGAACATGCACCACCATCACCCCTCCTCCAACTCTGATACCGTCTTAGGCTGCCTTAAGCAAAGAGATAATCCTGTCCTTTGTCATATCATAGAGGGAGTACTAAATTTGGTGCTGTGTACCATGAAGAAGAAGAAGAAGTGAATTTTAGAAGATAGAGAGCCAAGAAGACCTAGGTTTAAGTCCTGGTTCTGACACTCTCCAGTTCATCTTTCATATGGCTAAAATACGCATGCCACCATGCCACTCCTGTACTCAATAAATTCCTGTGGTTTTGTATTACCTCTAGGATAAAATTTAAACTTCATGCAGTTAATCGGCTCCTGGATAAGCTTTTAGACTGTGAGCTCCTTGAAAGCGGCCACTATTTTTTGCCTCTTTGGCTCCCCAGTGTTTAGCACAATGCCTGACATATAGTAGGTGCTTAATAAATGTTGATTGACATGCATGAAATTGATTGAAATTCATGAAGTGCTCACTATATGCCAGACACTCTTAGGTGCTGAGGTTATAAAGAAAAGCAAAAAGTCTCTGGTCTCAAGGAGTTCGTATTCTAACGAGAGAGACAGCATGTAAATGTACGTACAAGGTATGTACAGAATTGGTGGAAGATGATCTCTGAGAGAAGACATAAGCTGGAGGAAAGGGGGAAGAGAAGAAGGGGATATGATAAAGGATTTCTTGCAGAAGATGTAATTTGAACTCTTGTCTTAAAGGAAGCAAGGAGGCAAAAGTGAGGAGTTGAATGTCCATTCTAGGCATGGAACATGGAACAAAATAGCATTTGGGCCTGAAGGTAATAGGGAGCCACTGAAGTTTGTTGAGTTGGGAGGTGACATGGTCAGAACTATGCTTTATTATTATAAATGCAAGTAAAGTAAATATTTTTAAAAGGAAAGAATTGATACCCAATAAGAAGCTCTTATGCAAAATAATGCTCATTACTTTCACCACACTCTTCTTTTAACTAAAAAAAATCAAGATGAGTGAAGTAGAGAAAAGAGCTGGTTGAAAACCTGAACTTCAAAATCTTATATAAGCAGAGGAAAGTACTAGTTTCCCACTTTGATGGGAGCAATTTGGAGATAAAATGTTATTTTGCTTTTATAGTGGAGTAACAATTTTTAACTTTGATTTTTGCCCTCAAACCTTACTAGTCCTTTGGAAGTCAAGAATAATATTATGTCTGATTTTTTTTTATTTCCCCCAGTAAAATGATGTGTATACTGATTGTACTTAAAGTCCTGGTTTTGTGGTACTTGCTATATTTTAATATGTTGCATAGAAGACTTCTAAGGCTCAGTTTCCTCCTCTGTAAAACAGGGATAATACTTGCTCTGCCTCATAGAGCTGTTGTGAGGATCTAATTAAGTATTTATCTAGTTTGTAATCCATAAAGTGCTATACAAGTATAGGCAAATATCATTATTGTTATATTAATAATCCTCAGTATGGAATTTACATAGGTTTTATTTATGTTAACTTAATAGAGTAGGCTAATGATCATGAAAATGCCAATTACCCTGTTCATTAAAGCATGACTTACCAATCAAATAGAATCTTTAACTTAATGTGCCTATTCAATATGGATTTGTTGTCCAGTACTATAAAGTATTCTGAAAATAGAAGTTAATGGATCTTACTATATTTCTGGAACAATAGCTCTTTGGTGCATCGTGTGCTAAAGGTATAGGAAATCTTTAACTAGTTACATACAGATCCATTTGTGCTTGTGATTTTAGTGAATTTTTTTTTTTTTTTACTCACTGAGTTATTTATCATCAACTAACCAGTTGTGGACCATTGCCAAATATAAATTGTGATCATTTAATTTTAGTAACCTAAAATTAGAGTAGGCCTCGAGCGTCTTAATTTTTTTATTTCATTATTGATTTTTATCATTTTAATAATTTCATTATTGATATATTTTGTTTTTTATAGCACTAGAATTTCCCCAGTAACCTTCCCCTTCTCCCTCCTAGAGAGTTATCCTACATATCAAATAATTTTTTTTAATAAAAGAGAAAAAAAAAGGAAGAGACAATTTTTTTTATTTTTAGCAAAACATATCAATCCATTGAAAAAATCTCAAAATATATGGTACCATACTTATAGATGTGCGACCTTTGAAAAAGAATGAAGTAGGGGTGTTTTATCACATCTCTTCTTTGGTGCTATGTTTATTCTTTGTAATTTTGTTAACATTCACTTTGATTGTTTTATGGTTCTTCTTTCTATTTACATTGTTGTAGTCTTTGTGTATATTGTTTTCTTGGCCCTGTTTGCTTTACTTTGCATTAGAACTTCTAAGTCTTTCCATACTTCTTTGTATTTATTATATTTGTCACTTCTTATAGCACAGTAATAATCCCTTACATTCATATACCATAGTTTGTTTGGCCGTTCTCCAAGTAGATTCCCTTTCTACTTTGCTTCCACGTCTTTGCTGCCACAAAAAGTGCTGTTATAAATGTTTTGGTGTTTATAGGGACTTTGTTCTTATCAATGACCTCTTTGGGATATAAGCCTAATAGTGGAATTTCTGGACCAAAGGGTATTTTAGTCACTTTGCATAATTCAAAATTGCCTTCTAAAATGGTTGTACTGATTTAGAAGTCCACCGGTAACTCACTAGTGTACCTATTTTCCCATAACACCCCCAACATTGATTATACCTATCTTTTGTCATCTTTTCCAGTTTGCTGTCAGGTAAAACCTTATGGTTTTTTTTTTAATTTGCATTTTTCTTATTATTAGTGATTTGGAGGATTCTTTCATATGGTTAATAGTTTGAAATTGTTTTTTGAGAACGGTTTGTTCATATTCTTTTATATACCATTTATTGGGTAGTGGCTTTTGATTTGATATGTAGATATATAAGTGATATATCTATATCTTCTTAGTTGTTGTATGTATATGTCTTAATTGTGTAAATCTTGGATTACAAACCTTATCTGAGAAATTTGATCCAAAAGGATTTTTCCCCTCTTTGGCCACTTTCCCTAACCCAGATGCTTGGGCAGAATCTTTTCAGTTTCATGTAATCTTATCAATTCATTTTTGAATTTTCAGGCCATTCCTAAGTATGACTTAGATCCAAGGACTTTTCTGGCTGGGAAGTGACCTAACTTAAGTCTGAATTTTTAGAGTTCTGGTACATTAAGCTGTAATACCCCCATAATCTTCCCAAATATCCTTAATTCTAGACCCTCCCCCCTTAACTGGACTTTTTTAGAATGGGTCATCCCCTGGGAATTGGGAGGGGCAAGAGTGGAAAATTTGACCCTTACTCAGAATCTATTGCTCTTTCCACTATCTCATTGTTACCACTAGAAAGACAAGATTAAGAAGAAACATTATTCCTATTATAAAGGCAAGACAATATTTCACCTATAAATTGTTTCTCAAAGTTGAGAAGCTTATGTGAATGTACTTCCTTCCACACCTTTGCTTCCTAGAATCCCTTACTTCCTTCACGACTCAGTTCAAGGACTACCTTCTTCACATAGCCTTTCCCGAATCCCCGAATTGATAGTGACTTCCTTCCTGAATTGATCTGTTTTTCATTTATTCTGTATATATTTATATATGTACATGTTGTCTTCCTTGATAAATGAAACATTCTGCCTAGTAGTCCCTGGTGCATAGTGGGCACTTAATGCTTCTTGTTTGATATATTGATATGTATTAACAAGAAATTAATGACCTAAATTAAGATATGAAAATAAGAGAGGAAGGCAGAACGTACTCTACTTTCTAACATTGTGTAGAAATCTCAGGGGAGTCAGCTGGCAGCCCACCAAGCTTTATATGACAAGTTATTTGGCCTTGTCTGATTCCAGAGCAGGGTGGTAGAATTTTTGATGGCTTATTGTATAAATATTACTGACTTTTACATACCTTGCTTATAAGGTGGTGACAACATTGAGGTTCATTTGTTTCAAGGATGACAAGCAGCTTCATATTTTAACACATTTATTAATCACTTTACCAACTGAACAGATAATTGTATACAATCAACAGCAAAAACATACACCATGAGTTGCAATCCTCTAGAAGAAATAACATCCATACAATATACATTATATTAAAGGTTTGCAAGCCACTTTTCTAGTCAGACAATGGCTGCATTGGAACTTCAGGCTTGTTCTGCTTGGCTCCAGAGGGCTATGTATCAAGAAAAGCAGTGCTTATTTTGACAATGTAGCTTATTCACAATTAATGCAATTTTAGAAGTTAGTGACACCACCTTACAACGTTTAAATGTCCATAATATTGTCTTGACTTTTATCATACAGATAAAGTCAAACATTTAATACTTCCTAGCATTAGTAAAACAGTGTAAAAATATATCACATATATATATATATAAATTTGTTTCCCTTTCCTGAAAAACTTAGTACAAACTAGTAGTATGTGATCCCTTTCAAGTTTCTTTTAAGTTTTCTTTCCCCTCCCCATCCCTACCCCCAAAAGCATAAGGACAAGATGGCAGTTCAATGAAGAGTGTCAAAGTTCAGTAAATGCCTCCAGTTGTGTTTGCCCTTCACCAGGCTTCTCACTTGCAAGATGGAAGCCCACTGATGCCTTTGGATCAGACCCTTCAGTTTCTCTAGAAGATATCTGACTGCCACAATCAAGAAAGTTAAGCACCAATGCCCGTGTGCTTATTTAGCCACTACAGTTCGGATTGAGGAATACCCATCCTCCCCAGCTCTAAAAAGCTAATCTGTTTACTTGCAAAATTTAAGCAACCATTCAGTAGTAAGTCTATAGAAAACAACTTTGCAAGTTTAATGCTGGGTTTCTCCCAAATCCTCAAGGCTTTTTAAGTAGATTGGAAACTTCACAGTAGAGCTGAATGTTAACCTAAGATGCAATATTCAACACTGCAAGAGACAAGGTAACAAAAAAGCACACAGCAACTTTTTTTGGTTGGAGTTAGGATGCAGGATTGGGTAAAATTCACTGAAGCTATTGGTGCATTTACCTCAAGGAAGACAAACCCGACAGCCATTTAAACTTTTCAAGCAGGCACCTTAAGTGTTAACAGATTCTATTCCAACAAGCTGGATCCCAGCTGCTGAATAGAAAACCGGCATACCCAGGGTCATGCATATCCAGGCATTACCAGGATGTTAAGAGTCTGAACCTGACCTAAAGTTTAGGTGAAACAGCACAAAACAGCGATTAGTCAGGAAACTTGGAGACTAAAGAACACAACTACATTTGGTAACAAACCTCCCATGCTTCTCCAGTTCTGATTTCTTGGCATTGCTGTCATTTTCATCTGTCCAAAACTTGAAAGACTAAAGGCATTAAAACATTTGAAAAATACTCTTGTATAAATATATATAACTCTTGCTATGACATTTTATATTTATAGTATAATTAGAATTTGGATTTTGGTACCTATCTGCTAAACCTATCTCCTCTGCACTGACCATTTGTCTATCTTATGTAGTACTTAAATAGAAACATAAATAATTTTGTACGATCAGCATTATGAAACAACCTCCTACCTTTCTCTCTTGAGGCTAAGATACTCTCGAACATACTCCCTTTTATGGCAGAAATTGTTCTTGTCTTTGAGGTGTTTTCAGGGTGTAAACTGTGTAGGTCCCTCCCCCATTCCAAACCCCAGCTAAGAAAAGTTTAATTATTTAACCTTGGTTAAGAAAAGCTGATTGGCATTGCATAAAATCATGCAACAAAGGCAAACATCCTGGCTATATGCTATATACAGTATCCAGAAACTGAACCTAGGAAAACACACATATGTTTTGGGGGCAAAAGACTCCAAATTCAAGCAAAGGTTCTTTGTTTAATACATGTGATGAAGCTCACTGGTCAACTAACTAGGACATTTAAATGGTGACTCTGGATTGTGATGCTCACTAGAATTATCAATATTTCTCACCCCTTGGTCGCAGATAAATGATGAAATGTGACTAGGCAAATGAGCTGAGGATAGAGGCATGATTTTTTTTAAAGGAAAGATGCTTCTATCCTCAGCTGCACATGAACAAAGAAAGGCTTGTGTGTTCTCAAATGGAGAATTTGCCCTGGTAGGAGGTAAACTGCTAAAATACTCAGTTGAGAAGAAGTAAAGCCTGAATCTACAGCCATCCTCATATCCCCCAGGGTATTTGTTCAATTGGTAAAATGTCATTTCAACCATAGATACTATTCACTGTAACTTGCCTCTATGGCCGCCCTGAATGGTGGGGAGTCAGAAATGCCGGGCCTATTGCCCAGATACAGCTGAATAGTTTTCAGGGAATAAGATGAATCTTATTTTACAGCCATAGAACCAGAAGTTTAAAGCTAGGTGATACCTTAGAAGCTATCAAGTCCAACTCCCTAATTTAAAGGTGGGGAGAGCAGGGCCCAGAAAAGTTAAGTGACTTGACCATGGTCACACAATTGTTTGTTGCCATCTATTTAGATTGTTCAGTCATGTTCAGTTGTGTCTGATTCTTTGTGACCCCTTTTGATGTTTTCTTGGCAAAAAAACTGGAGTGGTTTGCCATTTCTTTCTCTAGCTCACTTAACAGATGAAGAGACTGAGGCAAACAGGGTTAAGTGACTTGTCCAGAGTCCCACAGCTAGTATGTATTTGAGGCTGGATTTGAATTCATGTCTTCCTGATTCCAGATCTGGCACTCTATACATTCTGTCAACCCAGCCCTACACAGCTAGTAAATGTTTAAGGGAGAAGCCCAGGTCTTTCTGGCTCCCAAGTCCAGTCCCTATCCACGATAACATGTCATTAAATGTCATTAAAACTTTAATAAGGACTACCTAAAACAATGAGGAACTTGGAAATCAACTTGATCGGATACCAGAGTTTTAGGCCTGGAATGAAATCAGAACCTGTATCTTAGGTTCTGTTAATCACAAAGCCAGAAGAATATATTGTGGTTGAATGTGCACAGGTCATCACGACTCTGTAGAAACAGATGCTTCACTCTTTGCTTGCTGAGCAGAAATTCAACACCTCCACTCCCTAGTGACGTTTGTCCTTCTCAGGCAAAAGGAAAAAACGACCAGCAGGTTCTTGGTGCCCCTTGGTGTGAGAAGGTGCATACTATTTGCAGTACAGGTGAGATTGTAAAATTGAAAAGGACATCAAAAAGCCTGTCTTCTTCACTTTGCTGGAACAATTCTTGAGCAGTGTTAGGATATAGTCAAATGGAGTTGAATGGGCTAAAAGAACCATCTCCATAATTTTTCATGGTTTTTTCCACTTGATCAAACATTTCTATTGGCCCCTTTGCTCTGTTATTCTTTTAGCATTTCAAATCCAGCTTATAAGAGAGGCAATGAGATGAAAGTTTTTCCTAGGTAAGGGTTTGGAAAATATACTTGAGGTTTTCTTATCAAAGACTTCTAGAAAATGAATGTTTCTATTTTATAAAATTCTCTAGGGGGTGGCTGGTTGGTATGAATTGCTTTGTTTCCTCACCCCACCCCCAAAGTCAGTTCACTTTTGAGGGGGTAAAGAGACCTTATCCCTTGAGAGGCATAATTTATTAAGTGGATTGAACCTTGATACCCTGGAAGGTCTATTCTTTCCCAGGAGGAGAGCAGCTCACCACCAGAGTAGTTTGTTGAACTTGGCTCACCAAAGTTTGGGAGTATTAGACTTGTGCTGTTGTTCCTTAGCTTATCACACTTGCCATATTCTCCTTTTAGGGCAAATTTCTTCAGCACTTAGTTGGAAATTGAAGAGTTTAGTTCTTGGTTCATGACAATGGCCCATTGCCCTGAGTCAGGACACAGTAATTCTGGTTCTCTATATCCTCACTCCTTTCAGTATTTTGTGGATAAAAGAAGTCTCAAGAAGAAGAAAGATGTGAGGACCACTTCACCCTGTCCCCTATAATAGCTGCTACTGAAGGGAGAGTATATTCTTTTCCTTTGAAATAAACCCTATCATGGATTCATTTAAATCTTCCCCCACAGATGGCCAGCTTTGCCACTTTAAAATTCTGTGAAGTATTTAAAAGGGCAGGGGGAATGTTTACACCTGTTATTTGGGATGTAAAAAAGAAAAAATAAAAGGCTGACCCATTGTGTGGGTCCCTTTTCTTTAGCTGTTATGCAGACCCTGGCAGGGGGAGAAGCTTGCCCGTGTAAAGATCAAAAAAAGAAAAACAAGGTCTTTCTATCTTAGCTTCCCCCTGTAAAGTGGTTGACAAACTGGAGGGAAAGCAGGGAGGACTATTTCACTTTTTCAAAGTGGACCTACATTCACACAAGCATCTTCTATGCCCCAAACTGGGTTTTTCTTCAGACAACCAAGGAGGTGTCCTTCCAATCAATAATGAGTAATTGGTAATAACCACTGGACTATAAGAGAAAGTTTGAGGGTAGGAGTAACAGAATATATGGGTTTTAAGCCTTTTTACTGCACCTTCATGTTAAAATATTGCTGTCATCAGTTTCCAGATTTTTGCAAAAGCATTTTTCAAGCATAATTAGCTCTTGCCTAGAGATGCTTTTTACATGTAGGTCCAGACCTGTGAGGAAAGCCAGGAGAAAGTTATTTTGTTTTTTTATTCCTGGGGTTCCTTATGAAATGTCTGATTTGGTGCACTCATTGGAAGCAGGGAGAGCTTGTCCTCATGTCTGCAAACAACTACTAGAGTCTGAGACCTCCAGTTAACCTCAGCTCTTCATCTTCTAAGGTGAAAAAATCCCTTCAGTCTCTTAAACTAGACTCTCAGATACCTCAGGGGGATTCTGCCAGGGCTTTTGCCAAAAAAGTCTGTGGAAATGGACTGTAAAATGACAGTAGAGGACTTATTGCATTTGAAGCAGATGCTATTTGTTGCTTGGAAAGGCCAAGTGATGCATCCAATCCAGATTCAAATGTCTCACCAGTAACTTTTATGTTGAGAACAGCTGCATTTCCACGTCTCTGGCTATGCTTTGACTTTGGTTCCAACTGACCCATAGCATTTGTAGAATGTCCATAGTTCACATTATTCTGTATATGTGTATGTATGGTATGAGGCACTTACTGTACTTCAAGAACAGGGCCAATAAAAGTTCTTGCTGCGGATGTTCCCCTGGGGGGTACACCAGAGCCCCAACGGTGGCACTTATTGCTGGCACAGTACCCCATCCTCCTCCCCTTCCCCATCCAAAACCATGGGGTTGAACAAGGAAAGATACCTAAATTGTATTTCCTTTGACACTAAAGTTAAGTGGAGCTTTTGTAAACTTCTGAGCTCAGAGACTGTAAGTGACATCATGGTATTTAAGGGAAAAAGAAAGGCTCATGTTTTATATGCAACAAGTGGCATATCCCATCTTTAATACAGCCACTTTAAAAGGCCGTTATGGAGTTGTGGGTCTGCTGGCCTCAGGCACAGGCCTTCTAAGTGCAGAGTCTGCAAGGCAATGTAAGGCTCTGAGACCCCACTTTAACCAGAAATGACCTGAAAATTCAAGCAAATGTTTCTGCTCCTCTTGGTATTAATCTGATAGTTGTTCTAAACCTGCACTTCACTCTCTAGTGAATAGATTACTGGATTTGGAGTCAGGAAAATCTGGGTTCAAGTCCTATCTTTGATACTTACTAGCTATGTGATCATGGACAAGTCATTTAATCTCCCTCAGCCTTAGTTTCCTCATCTGTAAAATGATGTTATGACCTCTAAGGTCCATTCCATATCTCTATGTCTTTGATCCTGTGAGTACATGGAATGGCAGTTCAGAAATCCACGCCTTATCTCAACCCAAGGGATTCTTTGCTAACTAATAAACTTCCCTCTCATTTCCTTTTGGTTTCTGTAAGACCACTAAGTGTAAATACATCAATAATACAAGGGAAATGACTAAGAAATCTTTGTTCTATTTCCTGCCTCACCTCAGCAAGGCCCTCAAATGCCCAGGAATTTGCATTGGTGCAGGTGCTTTCAGAAGCTGTTTTGCTGGGTATGGAGAATTAGAAAAGAGCCTTTTACTCTTTTAGCTGGATAAAACAAGCCAGACTGCCAGTCCATGGGCTAAACCTGAATGGGAAGCAAGCCCCAGCTGGAGGTTTGCTTCCCAGGGCCTAGGACCACAAGCTAAAGCATAACAAAGCCTGGCAATACTCAATTAGCATAATTTAGTCCCTAGGAGCAGTGTGAATTAATTAACTCAATATTGAATCAGCTGACATAGTTAATTTCCTAGGAAGAATTTGTTTACATGATAGTAAAAGAGACTCTGCTTTATTTATGTCTCCCCTTGTTTGTGACCTCCTGGGGTGCAGGGACAAAATCATATACCTTTAGATCTCCCCTGGTGCTTAGCATAATTTTTGTTGAACTAGTGAGTGAAAGAATGAGTGAACTGAATGAATAAAGTAAATGGATGTGTTGATTTATGTGGTAATTGTGGGAAGGCTGGGTCAGGAAATCTTTCAGTATCTAAATACCATGACATTATCCATGAAAACTAAACAGGATACTACATAGAAATCATCAGTTTCCACCTTCTTTTTGGCCAAAAGTGAAGCATTTCTTAAATGCTACCAGCTAATGCTTCCTTTGCTGGTTAGGGAGCAGGACCCTTGGAACCTGAGGTATTCGGTGCACAGTCTGTGTCTGCCCATCTTTAAAAAAAAAAACAAAAAAAAACCCCAACACCACAAGATATGGAGTTTATCTTTCAGGCTCTCAAGCTTCAGGGTGGGTGGGGGAGAAACATTCCAAAGCTTTCCCTGCCCTTATGCTTGCCTAGCAAGTGAATAAATTCACTCTTGGGAGGCGTGGCCCTACTAGCTATCTATACCTCCACATAATGCTCAGCTCACAATAAAAACCTACAGTCACATCTTCCATAAAGCTTTATATAAATATTCCCATGACTAAAACGGTGTTGAATACAAAGTAAAGATTCCTGAGACCTAAATAAACATGCATGTTTAACAAATTGGCAAATGTAGTAATACTAAGAAAATGTTACCTCAGCTACAAATATTGAGTATGGATGCAGTTGGAAATGTTTGTAGACACTTCTTTTTTATGGTTTGTGAAAGAGGCAGGGACCCTGTTTAACATAAGATTGCAAAGACAGAAATAACAACAACAGCAGCAAAAATGTTAAGACTGTAATGCCTCCACAAAAATATCTTGCTAACTTCAAGAAACCTGAACATTGCAGTGATGGCAACGGATTGAGAAACGCTAACACAAGACAGTACCCAGGGCATGCTGAAAAATGGACTCATGGCTGTGTTTCTCTTTTCTCGAAAACACAAAACAAAATCCAAACAAAAATCCGGGGCCTAAGAGAGACTTCTTTCCTTTGTTTATTTTTGTTGTTTTGGTTTCACGTCCTGTTAGGGATTGGAAGAGTTCAGGGGAGGCCAAGTTTATAAAGGAGGCTTCCAAGGGAAACTCAGTTAAGAGTAAATTGCTGTTTAAAAAAAAAGAGCAAAAGACTATTCAAGAGTTTTTTAAAAAGGGGAGAGAGGGTTGATTCTGACTGGATATTGTCAGTTCCAGAGGGTATTATTGACTTTATGTTCAAAGCCGGCATACATAATCCCATCCTGATTACACTCTGAAAGATGCCTCTAATCTGTATTAAATCCAAAATGGGAAAAGGGACAAACAGAGAGAGACTGTAAAGTTGATTAAACTTTAATAGCCAAAGTTACATATTATTAAAGTTAATGCATGAACTCCATTTCACAAAAGGAAAAACAAAGCTTTAAATGGTCAACTGCAAATGCCCAGGCTAAAAAAAAAAATCATCATTCATTTTCATTGCATGTTTTGGACTTAACGATGTGTTGGTTTTAGTTTGAAAGAGGGGGAAAATAGTGACAAATAATGAGTTTTTTCTGGACTTCTGCTGGCAGGATAGAAAACATAAAAGCCGTTGCAATGGTTGGAACTCTTTTTTTGCATTAAGTAATCTGAAATGAGCACTCTGTGACACATACCAATGCCTTTCATAAATTGCTCACATGCTTCATAAATATTAGAAGACTTTATTTCAAACTCTAAGCCATTTTTCTGCTGCTCTAGAGAGGGAGGAGAGGTGAGGGGATGATTAGCTTTTTGTAAACTGGGAAGTTTTCGTGTCCTACCTCGTAAGACTTTCTTCCCATTCATTTGACCTTGTTATTTGAGATTTCTAACTTCGTCACCTCAGAGCTAGCATATAAGCAAACACCATGTAGATGTGTGGAGTTGTGCTCACATGTATTAGGCTTCTGCCCCTTACACAAACACACAGCATGGCAGTGTGAACCAAATTCTGGGCAAAACCTCTCAGTAGTGTTAGGGTTAGCCTTTGCATGTTAAACAATGTACGTGAGACTCCCCCCGATGCCCTTCGCACCCACTATGTGGCAGTGTAAGCCTAGAAACAAATTGTGGCCATCCTTTAATCTTGTTTTCTGCCACCTAAGGCTTAGTTTAGTTGTCTTTATAGTTCTGGTTAGTAGATTAGCTCTAATTGCCTCCAGCCTCCCCCTTCCCCCCCTCCCACCCCCAGTCCCTTATATGTGTTGGTGATTTGGATTAAAGTGGGTATGGTTCACATAAGGGGAAGAGGCCACTTTAGACATATGGAGATGTGCCCTGTTAATCCCCCTGCTCACATACTAATCATCCAGGAGCTCATTTCTCTGGCTTTCCAGGAAGAAACTTCCTCTGCTTGGAAATAGGGTAGTAATACGGATCTATGGAAGTCTCTTTGGAAAAATAGCCATTTACTTCCCAGTTTAATGCTCAGCATTTTGTCTCCGAGGGCAGAGTGGACTCATTAGAAGGGAATCAGGCATGGCCAGACCCCCAACCCACTCAAGTGGGAGATGTTCTTCTGAAAGATACTCTGCCAAACATGAAGCAGGCCAGGAGAACACTCCATTTGAGGGGTAAAAGGAGACCCTGAAGCAACACTGAACATTTGGGAATGTTGGCCTCTTAGTGCTACTGATATGGTGTGGATCAGAAAGAAAAAAAAAAAGACATTTCCATTTGGTTTCCTGCCTAAAGCTCAGAGACTCTTTTTTTCCTTTTGCTTTTGCCCACGTTAAACATGAGGAATGTAAAGAAGTGTTGCCCTGTGTTGTGAGGACCTCAGCAGGTGGTAGAATAAGTTCCAGTTCCTGAAAACAATTTCCAACATCATCACCTTCTCATTCATGCCAACCTGAACAGTGTGCCATCGCCGTCCTGACAATGCTTGCTTGTTGTCCGTACGAGACGCCTATTTCCCTCCTTGGACTTTATGGTCGTATGTGCCCGCATGCTTATATCCAGGCACGTAGCCTGACTCATCCACCAAGTCCACTCTCCCCGCCTTGCCCTTCCCCTTGCCAGATGGATCGAACCTCTCCTTGTGGGAACCAGTGAATTTGGATGTATCTGTAAGTCGTGACACGGTTGGAGAGGAGATGGCTTTCTGTAGTGGAGATGCAAGAAGGTTGACCAGGCATGGGGAGGAGAAGGGTGAGAGAGAGAGAGAGGAAAAAAGAAGGAAAAGGCAGAGGGGTAAATATGTAAAATAAACATTTCTTGTCAACCAGTTCAATTTAATTGGACGTATGCTAAGGCACTATGCTAGTCAATATGGTTACAGAGATATATACAATCTAGGCCTTACTCTCTAGGATAGGGGTTCTTAACCTAGGGTTAATGAGTGGGGGAGATACCTATACCAAATAATAGGACCACGTGGGAATGGATAGCTCCCCCCCTCCATCCCCCCCACCTCATTTCTGTCTATTCAAATCCCTCTTTTCATTAAAGCTTTACCTCAAAATTAAAAAAAAAAAATAAAAAAAAAAGAGTGGCTAGGTGGCGCTGTGGATAGAGCATCAGCCCTGGAGTTAGGAGGACCTCAGTTCAAATCTGGCCTCAGACACTTGACATTTACTAGCTATGTGATACTGGGCAAGTCACTTAATCCGAATTGCCTCACAAAGAAAGGAAAAAAAAATTTACCTCAAAGGCCTCCCAGGGCAGTAGGGAAAAGGGTAGGAGAGATCTTAATAGCTTTTATTAGACAACGCATGTTTCCTAATAAGTTTGGAACCCAGGCGATGGGCGTTTTAAAATATGAGAAAGGAATAGTGTGTGGTGTTAGGAGTGATGGCCTAAATGTACTGATTATATATTCTGCTGTTAGAAGCAGAAGGATGGCAAAGGCCCAGAATAACCCCAGCTCTGGGCCCAACCAAAGCCTGAACTCATGGACTTTAGAAACTGAGTGATATTGATTCTGTGGCCCAGTGGAAGCTCAGAGCTTGCGCTTCCCCCAAAATACTGAATTTGCAAGGTCTTTCTAGGTGGTGTAGTAGATAGAATGCTGCGCCTGGAGTTGGGAAGATTCCTCTTCCTGAGTTCAAATCTGTCCTCAGACACTTACTAGCTGTGTGACCTTGGGCAAGTCACTTAACTCTGCCTCAGTTTCCTCATCTCTAAAATGAGCTGGAAAAGGAAATAGCAAACCATTCTGGTATCTGTGCCAGTAAAACCCCAGATGGGGTCACAACGAGTCAGATACCACTCAAAAGACCAAACAACAATAATTGTATGTTCCACCATGTCTGGCTGTCATGGATCTACTACTATATGTTAGCTTAAATTTTTAGGAATTTTATTAGTCTGTTGTCTTTAAGAATAGTCCTGGTGAATACTGTTCAAAACAAACAAACAGCAAAATAAACCTTAGGCTCTAAAAATTCTATCCAAACAGTAAAATTTGAATTTGCTGAACCTACATGAATAACCCTTCTACAAACCCCTGCCCTCCCTCCCATCACCACCCTAAAACATCCTTTGGCTGTTTCACTCCCATCCCAAACAAATTACTTAAGGAAACAGGAACCTGTCTTACCCAAATATGCAGTGTCCTATAAAACAAAATGAGAAGGGAACCAAGGATCTAAAGTACAGTAAAATCCCATCCCCTTTACTCCCAATACAGTATAAGTTCCTTGACATGGAATGTTTGATTATTGTCTGTCTCCTCAGTGTCAAGCACAGTGCCTGGCATACAGTAGGTGCTTAATAAATGCTTGCTGAATTTACTGCAAAATAATTCTTTTAGGTATCTATTTCATAAGTCACATTAGGTATATCTTATCTTTCTTGCAGACTGTGTGCAAAGACTGGTGTTTATTGTCCTGCCTGGGCTTATTATTCTTAACAACTAATACTTATATAGCACTTTTAAGGTTTGCAAAGTGCCAGACTTCTAAAGTGAGGAGTGATGAGGAAAAAAAAAGGCAAAGGCAAACTCAGAGAAGGTTGGGGTACATAATTGGCACCCAAATGTTTCACAAACGAGTGAATGATTTCAGAAAAACATGACAAGGCCTAAATGAACTGATGCAAAGTGAAGTGAGAAAAACTGGAAAATCACTCTGCACAGTAACAGCAGTGTTGCAATGATGAACTGTGAAAGACTTGGCCAATCCAGTGATCCAAGACAATTCCAAAGGACTCATGATGAAAAAATGCTATTCACCTCCAAAGAGAGGACATGATGAACTCTGAGGGCAAAGGAAAGAATAATTTTATCACTTTCTTTATTTTTCTTGCCTTTTAAAAATATGGCTAATATAGAAGCATATTTTGCATGATTTCACATGTATAATTGATATCATAATTCTTGCCTTCTTGGTAGATGTGGGAGTGGGAAGGAGGAGAGAATCTGGAACTCAAAATTTAAAAAGAACTTTAAAATAAATGAGTAATTTTAAAATAATTTTAATTTTAATAATAATTTTAAAATAAATGAAATTTTAAAATATTTTTAAAAATTAAATGAGTGGGTACATACACATATATATCTATATATGACATAGACATGGTATATATATATATATGTGTATGTGTGTATGTATATAAGTGTATATATATATGTATATGTATATATGTATATAGAATAGAAATAGGTTTTAAGAAAATCCATAGCCAGAAGTGGTTAGTAAGTTCAGTGCTAAATGAGGTTGGCCTATGAAGACCAAATTGGGTAAATCCATTGAGTAGAATAGAGTGCATCCTAGAAAATTCATTAATTTGGTTCTTGTCATGTATAACTGATACAGCTTACTGCACAAACATTTCATTCTCAGAAATTTGCACCAATCATAAGCACACTTCTACATTAATTCTGAATTCTTTATTCCACATTCATCCTGGGCTGGGTTCCAGTTGGCCATAGGGTATGGCTAAATAGTAAAACAAACCACATGGAGCTTTGAATGATCTGGATTGTGGACATTGACCAGGTTTTCTCCAGTCTGAGAGTGTCAGATGAGCCCTCAGATATTTCTTGGAAGATATTTTATGGTGCAGAGGGAAAAAAAAACAAAAACAAAAACAAAAAAACAACATTGGAGTAGGAGGAAGGAGATCTGGGTTCTTATCCAAACTCTGCCACTGATGACCTGTGTGACCTTGGGCAAGTTCACTTAGCCTTTGAGCCTCAACTTCTTCATCTGCAAATGGGGATAGTAATGTGTCTATAGACTCAAAGGAAATTATGGCATAAAAGCACTTAAACTTGTTATGTATCCCACAACATCCCTGACAGATGGTCATTCAGCCTGTGCTTAAACACTTCCACTGACAAAGAACTCATTATCTCACAAAATTTTAGCTTACTGCATTTTTGGACAATTCTGTTACTCCCCCAACTTCTGAATGTTAGAAGACCCCAATGATAATCTAAATGGGCCCAGTTTAAGAAAAAAAAAGTTGGCTAAAGTAGCCAGGACATGATAAACTCAACAGTGAAATTAGAATTTCCTGCTGTGTTGGGAACCTGGTCAAGTAAGACTGAAATGAATAGAATCAACCTCAAGACAAACACTTTCTTTTATCTTCTTCAGAATTCAAGGATGCTATGAAATGCTATCTAACCCTCCAAAAATACCCAGGGACTTAACCTTTTATGACCCAATCTTTTCTTAGATGTGTTGACAGTGCTATCATTCAATGCCAGTATAGTGTGGTACAGTGGTCCTCAAAGTTTTGGGCCTTGGGACCCCTTTGTAAGCTTCAAAATTATTGAGGACCCCTCAAAGACCATTTGTTTATTTCTGTCATATCTATCAATATTCACCATATTAGAAATTACAATGTCAAATATTTTATGCAAATAGTTTTGACCTTGCAGATCCCCTAAAAGGGTCTCAGGAGCCCCCAAAGGTCCCTAGACCACACTTTGAGTATTAGTGGTATAAATGGACTTGGAGTCAGAAAGACTTAGGTTCAAATTCCACCTCAAGCATTTATAAGGTGTACACCTCTTGGCAAGTCATCTACTCTCTCTGTGGCTCAGTTTCTTTATCTGTAAAATGAAGGGGTTAGACTCAGTAGCTTATCAGTTATTATATCAGCTCCTCATGCCATCTCATGGGTTCAACTCTAGCTGCTCAGTGTCTGAAATGTTAATCCTCTCCCTGTCCTCTGATACTGATGGGCAGTGCAAAATTGCTAAGTCTATATTTGTCTTCATCAACATTCTTGGAATCTTTCTTACTCTTGTTTGTTTTTCCCTCAATATCAATTGCTCGTTGCTCTCATGCTTTCTTAACCACTTATTTTACAGAGCCTGCTCCCAGAAAAGGGTCTGATAGATTCATTTGCACTGAGGTATGAATGACTGAAAGATTTAGGAAGTCACCCTTCCCAAGGACATTTTAACAAAGGACAAAGCCTAGAGATAATACAAGGTAGATTTTCAGTTATCAGTGACTAATATAAAGAGAGGTATTAGAAAGGAGGACGTAAAAGGACTTTTCCTCCCTCTTCAAATTATAGCAAGCTGGCAACTCATCCACCTTGCTTATTATGTAGCAGAGTGACTGAAATCCTCCGCAAGCAGACTAAGATTCAGCATGGATGGCGAAAACAAAACAAAGACAACTCCTTACTCACTCTTCTGTGAATAGACAGTACTTAGTTCCTGCTCTCCCTTAAAATCTATAGGTACTCATTGCAAATGTGCTTGAAGTCTAATCATAATGCTAGTTTCAATCACAGATTGTAAATTTTATGAGATTAAGAGGTGATTGAGTACAACTCAATTTACAAATGAGGAAACAGGATAAGAGAAATTAAGTGACTTGCCCAGGGCAGTAGGTAGTAGAGTCAGGATTTGGACCCAGGCCCTCTGATTTAAAACCTAGAATACTCTACTGTAAGGGCTGTCAAATTCAACCAAGAATGGGGACCACCAAACCATCCCTAAGCATTCCTGTGGACTGCATATTGACTTAGAAAACTAGATATTGAAAGACTTAGCTACTTGGGTCAAGATAATGATCCAAGACAAGGATCCATGATGATAAATACTATCTATCTCCAGAGAGAGGACTGATGAACTCTGAGTGTGGATTGAAGAATACATTTAAAACTTTCTTTACTTGTATTGAGGTTTTTTTGTGTGTGTTTTGCAACATGGCTAATGTGGAAATATGTTTTGCATGATTTCACATGAATAATCAATATCTATTGCTTGCCTTCTCAAGTGGTGGGGTGGGGGACAGGAGGGAGAGAGAGCATTTGGAGCTCAAAATTTTTTAAAATGAATGTTAAATTTTTTTAAAAAATATAATTGAGAAATATTTAATGAAACATGAAAATATATAAAATATTATTAATATTATTATTCCATATTAACATTTTACATGTTAACATATTACATATTATTACATATTAACAAAATAATCTGTTCTGTTGTATTTTGATTTGTTTAAAAAAATATTTCCCAATTACATTTTAATCTGGGTTCCCATAACGCTCAGCAGCCTGCCCTCTGATACCTCTGTTCTACTGCACCTTGCTTATTGTTGTTGTTTAGTCGTGTCCAATTCTTCGTGACCTCATTTTGGGTTTTCTTGGCAAAAATACTGGAATGGTTTGCCATTTCTTCCTTCAGCTCATTTTGCAGATGAGGAAACTGAGGCAAATAGGGTAAAGTGACTTACCCAGGGTCACACAGCCAATACGTATCTGAGGCTGGATTTGAACTCAGGAAGATGATTCGTCCTGACTCCAGGCCTGCCACTCTATCCACTGTACCACCTGCATCCCACTGTACCATGCTACCTCCATTAAAAAAATAAAATTAAATCAGAAGGTTCAGAAGATAGGCACACTGTGGGCCATGGAGCCTCATCTAGCCCAGACTCTTCATTTAAAGGTGAGAAAACTGAGCCCCAGGGAAGTGATTTGCCCAAGATCTCACAGTTAGGAGCAGATGAGACTAAATGTTAGTGCAACATGTCTAGCTCTCACTTGGCTGCAAAGCATGAATACTACGGAGACTGAACTTTTGTTGGGAAGGTCCATTTGAGTGGCTTTAAGTGATAGTAATGTTGTTGGAGGGACACTAATCCTGCCTGTACCTCATTTTCATTAATTCATTCGATAAACATTTATTAAGCACCTACTATACGCCAGGCACTATGCTAAGCTCTGGGGATAAAAAAAGAGGCAAAAGACAGTCCCTGATCTCAAGGAGCTTGCAATCTAATGGGAGAGACAATATATAAACAAATATATACAAAGCAAGCTACATACAGAATAAATAAAAAATAATTGGGGGGAAGGGAAGCACTGAAATTAAGAAGAGTTGAGGAAGACTTCCTGAAGAAGGTGGGATTTTAGTTGGGACTTAAAGGAAGCCAGGGAGGTCAGTAGTCAGAATGGAGTGGGGAAGAGTGTTCCAGGCACAGGGAACAACCAGGCAGAATGCCTGGAGCCAAGAGATGTCTTGTTCATGCAGCAGCCAGGAGGCCAGTATCACTGGATCAAAGAGTATATGTTAGGGAGTAAGGTGTAAGAAGATTGGAAAGGTAGGACGGGGCTAGGTTTTGAAGGGCTTTGAATGCCAAAAAAAAGCATTTTGTATTTGCTCCTGGAGTCAATAGGAAGCCACTGGAGTTTACTGAGGAGGGGAGACATGGTCAGACCTGAGTTTTAGGAAAATCACTTTAGTGGCTGAATGGAGGATGGATTGGAGTGGAGAGAGACTTGAGGCAGGCAGACCCACCAGCAGGTTATTGAAATACTCCAAGCGTGAGGTGATGAGGACCTGCCCAGAGGTAAAGTGGATTTTGGTTAAGGTCCCATGGTTCCCAGATAGCCTTGGGCATCTGAGGTCCTATGCCACCGTCCTATGCCAGGAAATCAGAAGGGGAAGTGATCAGGCAGTGTCAGGTGAGTGAACACTGCCCCTCATCAGTCCTTTAGTGCACCTCCCCCTCCACGTCCATTGCTGCCCATTCTCCTTCCCTCCTCGTTCCTCCCTTCTCCTCCTCTACCATGACTCAGAGTTGTGATATAGATACATGAGAGCAAGCCCATTCCTCCTAGCTATTCCTCCCCACCGTACATCCCAAGCACAGCTGGAGGGGAGCCACTCCCCCCAGGTAAAGCCTGAAAGCTAGCCCCATGATGCGTTTCTATACCGTCACTCCTGATATTATTGGGGCTTTTCCTTCGATGAGTTTGTGTATCTCCTGGATCGCCTCCTCATTGCTCTTATCTTTAAATCGCTTCTTTGAGAGTTCTTCCAGAGCTTCTTTAAATTGTTCAAAAGTAATTGTCCTGCAGGACTTCCCTCTGCAATAGAAAAAGAAGAGAACAAGTAGAAGGGTGTAGGGGCTAGTCAGAGAATTGGACATGACGGGCAGTCCTGAGAATGTAAAAATCCAGGTTACTGTGGAGCATCACCACACTGCATGATAAGCCTTAGGGACACACAATTAATTCTCCCATTAGTCTGAGTGACTCAGAAGGGAATTTGAGCTCATTGTATATGGGCTGATCATACCATATGGGGTGTTCCACTGAGTCAACACACTTGTATCATTCCCCACAATGCATCAAGTGTTTTGGATCTGAGGAAGAGTCTGATTAGAGAACATCTAAGGAGGAGTGTTTGTCAAATCATTTTCTAGTTGAAACTGGGGATAGCACTGCCAGTGACAAATGAAATGGTAGGAAAATTGCAGTCAACACAGAAAAAGGCTAGTAGTCTGTGAGAAAAGCTGGTCCAGTGGGACAAGAGGAGACAGCAACACACACACACACACACACACACACACACACACACACACACACACCCCTCCCTCCCAAGTACAATAATGTACTCAATAATGACAGAGAAATTATGTTTTGCCAGCCTGGCTTACTGACCAATTAGAAGTAGGGAACATTTTTAGGGAAATGGCATGTTTGTTCCTTTTTTATTATACAAGGGGATGATTTTGAAGAAATGAGACTAAATCTGCAAGCCACACATGAATCCTAGCATCTCAGAACTGGAAGGGGCCTTTCAACCATCCCATCCATCCCATCTCTGAAAAAGCATTCCCTGTATGACACAGCCTCCCACTTGCCTTTCAGGGATGACAACCCCTTCCACTTTTGTGCAACTAATTGTTCATTAATTTTTCTTTAAATCTAACCTAAATCTGCTTCTCTACAGTTTCTACCCATTGCTTCTGGTTCTGCCCTCTAGGGCCAAATAGAATAAACGTACTATCTGTTCTATATAATGGCCGTTCATATGCTTAAAGGAACTTATGTCCCCACCCCTGTTGTTCAGTTGTTTCAGTCACATCCAACTCTTCATCGACCCCTTTTGGGGATTTTCTTGGTAGAGACACTGGAGTGGTTTGCTATTTCCTTCTCCAGTTCATTTTACAGATGAGGAAACCGAGGCAAACAGGGGTAAGTGATTTGCCCACGATCAAGCAGCTGGTAAGTGTGAGAGTAGGATTTGAATTCACAAAGATAAGTCTTCCTGACTCCAGGCCAAGCACTCTTATCTACTGTGCCACCCAGCTTCCTATCCCCCTTTATCAAAATCTTCTGCAGTTAAAACATGCCCATTTCTTCCAGCAGATGATTCCAATGATTTTCATTGTCTTCAATGATTACACATAGTGCTGACTGGTCTCAGATATAAAAGGAGTAGGAGCTTCCCAGAATGCTGGGAAAGCTACTCTGCCTGCCCTAAAAAACTCCCCTTCTTGACCTGCCATCCATGAAGTTAAAAAAAAAATGCAACATAATTGGTTTCTTTAGTAATTCTGTGCATTTTGTTTTATGAATTCAAAAACATTTGTCTGAGAAGGCATGGCTAAGGCTCACTAGATTGTTAAAGGAGTCCATGACACAAAAGAAAGTTAAGAGCTCCTTCCTTAGAACCTGGAATTCTATCATTAGAGAGTCATTGCTTTGTGTTAAGCATTTTACACCATTAAATGTCTGGGAAGGATCACACATTAAGCGTTATTGGTCATAAATGTGAGTTACTACTACTACTAATACTTTGTTTTGTGTTGTTTGGTTATTTCAGTTGTGTCCAACTCTTTGTAACCCTACTTGAGGTTTTCTTGGCAAAGATAGTGGAGTGGTTTTCCATTCCCTTCTCCAGCTTATTTTACAGATGAGGAACTGAGGCAAACAGGCTTAAGTGACTTGCCCAGGGTCACACAGCTAGTAAGTGTCTGAGGCTGGATTTGAACTCAGGAAGATGAGTCTTCCTGACTCCAGACCTGACACTGTCCACTGCACTACCAAGCTTCCCCAATAATACTTTAATATGGATTAATTTATTTTCTTACTTATAAACAGTTGGGGAATGCTGATATGAGGAAAATGTTGACGGAACAGACCAGTCCAGAGCATGTAGGCCCAGAGGCAGAAGACTGCCATTTTCCTTTAGGTTTTTCCTCTTGTTACTTGTGCAACTTTGGGTCAGTCTCTTCCCTTTTTCATCTCAGTTTCTTCATCTGTCAAATGAAGGGTTTGATCTTGATGTTTTCTAAGATCTCTCCAAATCTTTTAAATTTATGTTTCTATAGAAATAGGGCACTGCCTGGGAAAGGGTAATTGTAGCTAGAGTGGCATAGTAGGGACCCTGGGCACAGGTTAAAGGCATGGGGGGACAGGACAGGACAGGACATGGGCAGGGAACGGGCAGACTGGAGGGCAGCAGAGACAAACTCCATCGGCTTCATAGTTTTGTCCACAGCCACTCTTGCATGCTATTTTTTTTTCTTTTTTTTTCCTATTCTTTCTTTCTTTCTTTTTCTTTTCTTTTCTTTTCTTTTTTTTTTTTTTTACAAAACAATAAAAAGTAAACTGTGAGTATCTTCCTTGGATATGGCCATGTTAAATCAAACAGTTTTCTGAAACCCTGCAGTTTTGGACCCTGTTATTGTGACTCCATTGGATTGGTTGAAGGGATCAGTCAGAGGAACTGTGGGATGCCGGGTTTCAACATGAGGATTAAAATAAAAGCCTATCTGAACACAAGGCCTGCCTGTGCTTACCTGTTATTGTGCCCTCACTGTCTGAATATGATATTTCTAGACTTTACTCCTATGTCTTCTAACTGCCTGCTTATGTCATTGATAAGTTAAATTGGGAGTGAGGCAGTATAACGTGACAGAAGAACCACAAGACTTAGGATCGACATGGCTAAGTTCATGTTCCGGCTCCTTTCCTTACTTCCACAAATGAGATATCTATAAAGAGCCTGCTGTATAGTGGGAGCCATATTAATGCTCATTCTCTCCTCTGACACTGCTGCACTAACCTCCTACAGCCTCTCACGTTGGATTATTTTGCAAGCCGACTGGTTGATCTCTCTGCCGTAAGTCTCTCCTAACTATCTGGTCCATCTTCCAACCAGCCATCAAAGTGATCTTCCCAAAGTACAAGTCTGACCATGTTATCATCTCCCTCCCCTTCAGTAAGCTCCAGGGGCTCCCTATCACCTCCAGGATCAAATATAAAATCTGCTGTTTGGAGTTCAAAGCACTTCATAACCCAGCCCCATTCTCCCTACCTTTCCAGTCTTCTTATACCTTTCATCCCCCAAGCCCTGTCATACTTTATGATCCAGTGCCACCAATCTCCTTGCTTACTCTATCTCCCAAGGCTGGGCATTTTCTCTAATGCCAGTAATGCTCTCCCTCTGCAGGTTGACCTTCTGGCTGCCTTTAAGTCCCAGCTAAAATTTTTTCCAGGAAATCTTTCCCAATCCCCTTTAATTCTAATATCTTCCCTCTGCTGATTATTTCAAATTTATTCCCTCTCAATGCATACATACATACATATATATATCTGTATCTATATATCTTGCTTGCACATCATTGTTTGTCATGGACCTTCAAAGCTGGCTTCTCTCCAGATACCATTTATGGCTCTCTACTTGCTTCTTAAGGTCATTATTAAAGGGCTTTCAGTCTCTTCTTTCAAGTTTTCTACTGGCCTTCTCTGGGGTACTGGCTCCTTCTCCCTAATTCTGTCTGTCACAAAATCATCTGGTGCTTTTCCATCTAATCATCCCACTTTCACTTCCAAGCTTTCTCCTTGTCTGCATCCTAAACATAAGAAAGCCTTGATCTTCTTGTTCTTTTCAGGTGGGCTCAGCCATCTTCTTTCTGTCATTCAAGCAGCTCCTGAAATTATACCTCCTCCTTTTACCCTTACCTTCTACAAAAAACCACATATATTTAGATTCTTCCAAGGCAGCATTTACACAAAAAATTCTGAATAGTATCTCTGTGAATGATCAGGAAATCCAATCTAGAAGCAATGGTTTTTTAACCCAACAAAATATTGAGTAGTTTGTCAACACATCTTCAATTTATCAGTTTATCAATCACCCCCTGCCTATTAAGTGCCTACTATGTGCCAAGCACCATGCTAGGCCCTGGGATACAAAGACAAAATTAAAGCAGTTCTTGACCTCGAGGAACTTTTATTCAACTTATTTGTCTAAAAATTAGTTCATTGGTTCTAACAATCCATATTTATGATCAAGTTGGGGAACGTGTCTAAAACACCTTGTAAACTTTAAACGTGGCTTCAAAAATCCATGGCTTCGCAATGTTTAAGAATATAAATAATAGAACAGATTTCACACAGTCAGGTGCAGGGTTAATTCAGCCCAGCCTCGTGTTCTGCCTTTGGGTAGGCAAGTCACAGAGACCTATGATGGTGCCCTCAAAATATTAAGAATAGCTTCTCTGTTCCCCTCCCCCCCCGTTTTCTTTTCATAGTCCTTTGTAAACTGGGGGAAGTAGGGTGTGTATGGGCTGCAAAAGGCAATAGAAATCTGCCAGCTTTTTAGTTAATTTGATCAAAGGTGACAGCTAAACTGGAAAAGTGGGTAATTGTTCTGTGTAGACATGACCTGTATGTGACTTTGGCAGGGCCAGTTTTCAGAAGCCCTGGAGTGTTGTAAAGACTGATTTCCTTTGTACCTCCTCCCAAATGGTAAACACAACACCCTCCTAGCAACTGACAGCCCTGTGTACCTGGTTTCATATCCTGTTTAAAAACATTCCCTGATTAGAATTTAAAAGATCTAAATAAAATCAATTCCCTTATTCTGTGTCTATGACCTAAGACTCTAAGGGGTGATAGTCACAGGCACAAGAATAAAATGATGGCTCAGGGCAGTCAAATAGAAAAATAGTGGGCATTGAAAACCAAATGAGGTCAGAAGTCAGTGCTCTATTTCCTCAGCTCCACCCAAGGCAAGCCCTGGAACACCATTTCCATTACATCACCCCCACTCCTCAAATGCCCACAATGGCTCCCCTGTTACCTATCAGATGAGATCTAAGCTTCTCTGTGCCTTTGCACATGCCATTCTTTCCATCTGAATACTGTCTCATGTCTGCCATATCATGCCCTTGCCCTTCCTCAAAACTCACCTCTCCCAGGAAGCCTTCTTGGATTGCTTTCTGCTGACTCTGATCTGTACTTTGTGCTTCATTTCCCCACTACTTAGGTACTCTGTACTATAGTCAATCTCTAATCACCCATATTTAAGGAGCCATTTGCACAGAAAATCAGAAGCACAAATAATCCTCATTGTGGTAGTCCTGGCTCTGGTTGTGCCCTTTGGGGCAGGAAGAGGCTATCCTATTGTACCTCATCTTGGCTGGGGGATAGGGATAAGGACAGGCTCAGCAGCATGGAATCATCCATGGCAACAGCTGAGGTCTAGTACAAGATAATGGTGGCCAGGGCAGTGGGACAGGATATACCATAGTCTAAGTTTGGGAAAGGACAGAGGTGATGGTTGTGGTTAATTACCAGGTTATCCAATACAGAATTCGATATCCTCTCAAGGTTGCCCGACTACATATCAATTTGTGCTTATACGCTGCTCTGTATCATCATGAAATGAGAAACCAAAAGTCCTGTCTCTCGATTCAGAATTACTTCTGTTTTATTGGTTCCCTGACATCTCAATTCATGGGGGAGTGGGGACATATGGCAATCTTGACTCCAAATGCTGTCTTCAGAGGAACTTTTATCGTGGGGAGATTGAAAGTCATCCTTAGCAGTTCCTCTCTTGTTCTGGAGCCCTGGCTGGGAGAAGGGAGGAGAAGCTTCCCACATTCCTTCTGGGGCTTTTAACATTAATTGAAATCTTGGGCAGCTAAAATCCATTAGGGCAGCCACTGCTCTGCTGTAGACTAACAGCTTGGTGCCCAACTTATTCACATGACTGAATATTTTGATTAACTGAGAAGGTAGACTCTAATAACACAAAAATAAAATCTTGCACACCCCGCCTCCCCAACTGTATCTGTTCTTATAAGCAATGGCTTTGGAAGGAGAAGGCCATTTATGGTCACTGACAGAAGTCATCGGTGGGAAATGAGGAACCAGGACCACCCAATATTAGCAACAGTAGGAAGAGAGTTGCCCGGGAATACAAGGGGAACATGAAAACCACTGACCCTGCTGAAGGTGCAGCGCTGCTAATGTGGGAACCACCAGGGATAGTCTTCAAATATTCACTCCTAGCTCCTAGCTGCAGTGGTTCAATTGAGAACTAGTATGTTCTGAGGGGTCACTGTGCTGGTGCCTGTCATAGTATATCTGAATTCATGATAATAATAGATTGCAAATAAGCATTCCGTGGCTTTTTTCCTGTGATCAGATTGAGGTTTAGGGCAATGGGAACATCTTTTTGGCCTCGCTTTTAGAAAGGAATTCCTCTCTTCCCATCCCCACCTCCACACCTTTTTTTTTTTGTATGAATGAAAATTCTACAATTCCCAGGTTTTTCTATCTGAGATATGTTTCAAAGGGCTTTATAAGGTGTCTGCTACCACCAGCAGCAAAGAGTTCCAAATACACACGTATGCATACACGAGCGTACACACAGAGCAGTTATGGGTGATATTAGAAAACAAAGCATAATCCTATTATATGTGAAACCACTGTGACTTCAGATCCTGAAGTTATCTAACTGCAGAACTTTATCATAAAACTTCAGGACAAGTGCAATATAACGATCAAATTACTTAATTTTATCATGTTATTTATTTTTAAAACTGAAAGTAAATTTTAGTCTTTATTTCAAAGATTACACATTTTTTTTTGTCTTTACTGTGTTGAGGTATAGTTTTGGATTTAAAAAACTCACACTGGAACATTAGGTAGCTTCAGTTTGCCCTAGAATACCTTTTGGGCTGTGACAATCCAGTCTCTAAATATTGCAATATCAGAATTGGAAGTGACCTTTGAGATCATTTTAAAGGGAAAGAAATTGAGGGCCAAAGAAGTCAATATGGCTGGGGTCATAGAGCTCTTTGATGACTCTTAGCACTTATGTGTGAATTTATTTTTGTGAACGTGTAAAAAAAAAACAAACTGAAAATATGGACCAGTGCTTTTTTGGCCACAGAAAAACTTACTGTACCCAACCTAAATTTCAAAGGGAGTATTTACAGTCTCTGTTGCTGGGCAACTTACTACTCTGTTAGTTGGTATTTGTAGCCTAAGCTGTGGTTTGCTGTGCCAACTTATAGAAGCACTTTGACCAAAGATAAAAAAAAAAAATAAAAAGACTCCAACTTCAGTGACAGCTGTTTATTCAGGTGCAGATGATGGGTGACTGCAAGGACAGGAAAATTGGGAACCGGAAGGAATAAGCTGGAGCTAGAAACCGCACGGAAACCTAATTGAACTTGTAATAACTGAAGGTTGTCAGTGCCAAGTCAAAACCAACACTACCCAGTCCATGTAAACAACAAAGGGAAGACTTTGAAAGAATATATACATTGAAGAAATCACGATTGTTGCCTAAGGTATGGCAGTCAGAATGGTTTTTCTGGCAATGGTAGCTTCTGTTACAATGGTAAAGACAATGTTTCACTGTGATTTATAAATGTCTGTTCTAAGAACTAGCTTAAAAAAAAAAGGTTCTAATGTTTTGCTAAAACCTTGGAACAAAGCAAATATATTGGAGAGGAAAGTCAGTCATCTACTAGTGGGTGGTATGTCCTGAACTCCATCCTCTCCAAGTATTTCTTGGGCCAAGAGGAGGAAGCATCTTCTTGGGCCAACTTCCTCATTTTACAGATGTGGAAACTAAGTCCCAGAGAAGTGACCCGAAGTGCCCAGAGACATTCAGCCGACAAACCTGGGCTAGAACACAATGTCTCTTGGTTCCTCATACTGTGTTCCTGTGCTTTTTAGTAGTCCTTATAAGCTATAGAATATTCCAAACATTAGCTCTGGTTTTAGAAAGGGAAACAGCCATAAAGTTAGTATACTTGTGAGTGTGTATTTTTACATCAAGTCTCTATGGAAACAACTGTCTCTGACATATGCTAACCATTTCCCAAGGTAATTTGAAGAAAAGAGTGCCATTTTATTATGCCATAACCTCCTAGTTCCTGGGATCCTACTCTTGTGTCCGAATTTCTTGATTCCTTGGCTTGGGGCACCATTGGGAAGCCCCTCCCTTTCATTTCCTAAGAGGTTCAGAACCTTTTAAGTTTCATAGTTGATGCTTTTGTGATTTCCACAGTTGTTCATGCAGAACTAGAATTTAGTCATAGTCCCTATCTCCCTTGGCCATTGCTAGTTATTGATATAACCATCTGCTATCTAGACTCATCTTTGTGGGCTCATTGTTCATTTCTTACCACCTCCTCTCCTTATGTTTTTTTGTGGGAGAGACCCTCGGTTCAAACCCCGCTTCCTCCAGGCTCTCCCAGGCCTACAAACCTACCTGAGCTCCTGGTCCTGGTTTCTCTGAGCCTGACTGTCTTCTGTTATCTCCTAAGCCCCAATTACAAAGTTTCTATAGAAAAGATTTTAAAGCACAGAACAGCTATCAGTAGTCATACAGTTCTTCCAACCACTTAATTTTGCAGTAGACTCTCACAAGAAAGAATAGTCCAAAGCAATGTTCAGAAAAAGCATTTATTAATAAGTGGATTGCTTTCAAAGCTGTGAAAGTGACGAATTAGGCAAAACCTACAATGCAGAGAATATTTGTTGAAGGTAAATGCCTCTCACAGTGACAGAAAAGGAAATTCTCACCTGTCTCTGAAAAATGTTTCATTGGGTTTTGTAAGGTATCCAACACCATTACCAGCAAATACTTTCAAACATGTATGCACATGTACACTTCTACATACCTCCACATATGGCAATTTTAAGTGAGATATTACTGGGAAGCAAAGTATAATCCCATCATATGTGTAATCACTGCAATTTCAGATTCTGAAGGTCATAGCTCTAAGGTAAACAGATGCTGGTCATAGAGAATATTTTTGATTCTCAACTGTTTGCTCCAGGGCACTCCTGCTTCTCATTCCTAGGCCTTGACAATCAAATAGCCCACCCTTGCCCTAAACAGACCTAGGAGAAAATTTCAACTTCTTATTTGGAACCTAAATGCCCTAAAGAAAGAAGTGCTAAAGCTTTCATAAACTAAGAGCCACAGCTGAGGTATCACAGGCCAGCTACATTCCGAAGTTCAATTCAGTTCATCCTGAAACTTGTAGATTTAGGTCAGATCAGGATAGGGCTTTCTCCGTCCTCAGGGGATCTGCTCACATGGGGAGCTGCCCCAAGAGGTCTAAACACGCCCCAGACAATACCCAATCCCGAGGGGCTGGTAAACTGGGTCAGTTTAGCACCTACCTCCTACCCACTTGGGGCAAGAGAAACAGGATAAGAAACAACAATGAAAGAAATATAATGAGAAGGAAGTAATAGTTGAGACTCTGCAGGGCCCCTGCTCACCATAGAGGCTTCTGTGTGGCAGCTTGGGTGCAGCCAGCAGGTATGCAATGAATTCTACCTAAGTTTGAGTCTTTGTTGGTCACCAGGACAGGGCTCTATCATATGTCAAATGACCCTTGACTCTCCTTTTCCTATGTCACTATTTACATAGGCTCTCCATTGGCTTTTTACAAAATTCACGTGGCATTTAGGGTATAGGGGAGGGAGTGCTGGACCTGGAGATGGAAAGACCAGAGCTCAAATCCTACCTCAGATGTTTGCCACCTGTGTGAGCCTGAGTAAGCCACTTAATCTCTGCCAGTTTCCTCACCTGCAAAATGGCAATAATAAGAGTACTTACCTCTCAGGGTCGTTGTGAGGACAATATATGTGAAACTCCGTACCAACCTTAAGGTGCCATCTAAATGCTAGCTATTATTATTGTAGTTACTAAAGTCTGTGGTTGTGACACTCCAGGATGTGTGCAAAACTGACCCCTAGGATATCTCAAAAGAATCAACTGAAGCATCCGCTGGTTCATGGCAGCCTGTTCCACGTATGGTCTTTGGTGTCACCCCGTTGCAGTGAAGATATGGCTGATGCTCCCCACTGGGAGTCTGTGGGGATCATAACAACAAGACGTAGGACATCTACACACACAAGCACAGATACAAAGGCACCCACCAAATGACTTTTTCTCTCAGAACCCCCAGGTCTCTCTCCTGGCTGTCACTGGCCTGGGCAGCAGAGAAGGGCTGCATCTTAAGGACCACTTTTGCTTACCAAGAGAATCATCAGATTTCACAGACCATCTGGTCTAACCCATTACTCTCCTCAGCTAGAGATAGCTTGTTGAGGTGCTCAATGCTCTGTGTGGTATACAGCCTGCAGCACCGGCCTAGGGTAGGAGGGTCAGATGGTGAGAATTTAGCCACTCTCCATTGCCCAAAATAGGCAGGTGGGATATTTATCAACCTTTTCCAGGATTAAATGGTCACATAGATTGAGCCCTTGGTCTCTGGTATGATCTAGGCGACACAAGTGATCAGGGGTATTCTCTCTTTTTTTTTCCACTAAGCAATGGGGTTAAGTGACTTGCCCAGGGTTACACAGCTAGTTAAGCGTCAAATGTCTGAGCTCAGATTTGAACTCAGGTCTTCCTGACTCCAGGGCCAGTGGTCTATCCGTGGTGCCCCTTAGCTGCCCCAGTCAGGGATATTCTGTTTTCTTTCCTTTTCTTTTTTTTCAGGGATATTCTCAAAGTGGGTCTGAGAGGCCAACTCCCATGGCAGAGGCCCTCAGATTGCTAGAATGCTTAAGTTGTTCCCTGCCCTCTGTCAAATACTGTCTTTTCTTCAAAGACTGTGTATTTCCTCCTGAAGGCCTGAAAACACCACCCTACTTGATCAAGTGTTTTCTCGTATTCTCTGATCACTGTGTGTGTTCATGGTCTTGTCTCAGATCTTTTGAAACACAACCCATCTAGAGTAGAAGCTAACTAAATGCAGGAACTTTATGCTATCAATAAGGTTATGCCAAACATAACAGTAACTTTATTTAACTCTTTAAGGTTAGCAGACTAACAAAGCTCTATCTTATAATAACCTTGTGAGGTCGCTGGCACAAGCATTACAATCTTTATTTTACGTATGTGAAGTTCAAGGAAGCAGCACATTGCAATGAAAAGAGCCCAGTATTTGGAGTTGGGGGTTTAGGTTTGAATCCTCCTAATGTGGCCTTTTTTTTTTTTGAGTCAATCAAGGTTAAGTGACTTAGCCAGAGTCACAGAGCTAGTAAGTATCTGAGGCCAGATTGAATTCAGGTCCTCCTGACTTCAGGGCTGGTGGAGACTGAGGTTGAGAGAGATCGAGGGACTTGCCCAAGGTCACATAATCATAATTATCAGAGCTAAGATTTGAACTGAGTTCTGGCTCCAAATCAAGCCTTGTTTGCACTATGTAACAGTATTTTTTAGGAGGGGCTAGCTTAATTTGTCTGAAATAAATGATAAAGAGAGTCAGGCTCCTGTTTTAAGACACAAAAAAGTTTAAACATTTTTTTAAAAAAATCTTAAACAAATATAGAACTTTTTATGGTTATTCTTTGACTCAGAGTGTTTTATAATATATACTCTCATCAACCCCCACAAAATATAAATACAAGGGAAAGGGGAAGATGGACAGTAGGAGTATCCTTGTGTCAGGCCATAGGAAAAGTGACATGTGCCAAATATTCTCCATTTTTCAATGGGGTGGGATAAGAGTGGATAGGTAAAATTTATAGACAACTAACCTATATTGTAGTTAGGAAGATAGTTGGGTACAGTGATAGGATAATGAATTAGGAGCACCCAATGACCTGAAACTGCCATACACTGGTTACATGAACTTGGGCAACTCATTTAACCTCTCTCTGACTCAGTTTCTGAATCTGTAAAATGAAAGACTGATGTTACCTGTTTCAGGGGGTTGTCATGAGAGAAATACTGTTTGGGCTTTTTTTTTTTTTGATGTTGTTTGTCCTTTGCTTTCTTTTTTTAACATTCATTTTTAATTTAAAATTTTGAGTTCTAAATTTTCTCCTTCCCTTCACCCATCCCTAAGATGGTAAGCAATTTGATATAGGTTATATATGTGCAATCATGTAAAACATGTATCCATATTGGTCATGTTGTGAAAGAAGAAATAGAACAAAAGGAAAAAATACACAAAAAATAGAAAGTGAAAATAGTATGCTTCGATCTGTATTCAGACTCCATCAGTTCTTTCTCTGGATGTGGATAGCATTTTCCATCATGATTTTTTTGGACTTGTCTTGAATCATTGTATTGCTGAGAAGAACTAAGTCAATCATAGTTGATGATCACACAGTGTTGCTGATACTGTGTACCATGTTCTTCTAGTTTTGCTCACTTCACTTTGTGTTAGCTCATGTAAGCCTTTCCATGTTTTTTCAGAAATCCTCCTGTTCATCATTTCTTATTGTACAATCATATTCCATTACATTCATATACCACAACTTGTTCAGCCATGCTACAATTAATGGGTATCACCTCGATTTCCAATTCTTTGAGGCAAGTACTTTGTAAAGCTTTAAGTGCTATAAGAAATGTTAGTAATTATTCCAGTTCTAACAGTCTGTGTGACATAATTTTTGTAGCTACTTGACTATAATGTCCTTGAGGAGAGAGACTTTGTCTTGTCTTTGTATCTCTCTTAGTTCCTGGTGTAGGGCATTCAGGGAGGTGCTAAAAAAATATGTTTGTTGAATGAGTGAATGACTGCTAAATTTAAACAACAACAAAAGACCACAAAGCTATTGCCAAACCTTTGTTAAACACCAATGTGTACGTACCCATCCACCCTAGACACCCCTGCTGCTACCCAACAACAAATAAATGTTCAGCTGCCACAAAAAGAGGAAACCTTATTTGAAACCTTTGTGTATCTCCCCATATTCTAATTATTGTTATTGGTTGTTGGAACCTTCAAGCTTTGGTACTTTTAAAACCTGAGTGTGTACACAGGAATCCAGCTTAAAAACCACATTTCACAAGAAGCCTCTTCCATTGCTCCCATTCCAGCAATGTGCTGATCTTGAAAGTAGTTCCTATCTATAAGAACCACCTGCTACATCGTACGTCTAGAGTCAGGCTTTGGAGTAGTGGTCACATCGGTTACTTGCCCTGGGCTCCATATTGTACCTGACACCATAAATAGGAAATTTCTGAGAATGCAAGTGCCCTCTCCTGCCTCATTTGGCACTTTTGATTATCCCTTTCCTTTAGGATATTCTCTACTCCCTTGGTTTTCTCAAAACTTCTTTCTCCTGCTTCTTCTCCTGCTCATCAGACCACTCCCTCTCAGTCTAATATACTGCATCATATCCATTTTATGCTCTTTTGACATAAGTGCACCTGTGCTCTGTCCTGGTCTTCTTCTCTCTCAATGACTTTATTTGCTCCCAAGGTTTCAATGATCATCTTCATGCAGATGACTTTCTGGTCTATAAATCCAACCCTCATTTTTTGCCTGAATTTGAGTTTTGCTGTATCAGTTGTCTACAGGATATATTCAACTGCATACCCTATGGGCATCTTATATCCAAACAGAACTCATTATTCCCTATTCCTATTTCCTTTCCCACCAAATCCTCCCCTTCTCCTAACTTCCCTATTTCTGTTGAGGGTGCCATCATCCTGGGGCCAGCTCAAACCCTAGAAGTTGATTGTTAAAATTTCAGTATGAGCAATTACACTTTGGAAATTAGAAAACAAATCAGGGCTTAGTTGATTGTTTTATTCATCATCTAAACTCAAGAAATGATGGAGAAAACATTAATAGTGCAGATTAAACTTTAAAGTATGTATGTCTACTTTCTTTTTTCTCCAGAGAGCCAGTTGTTAAACATTTATCAGTATACTTCTTCCTAGTCTGATGACTTTCCCTCACCCCTTTAGTCAATTAGTTGCCAAGGACTCTAAGTTCCACCTTCACACTCTATCTCACATTGAGGCCGCTTGTCCCTACTCAAGCAGCCAGCAGCTCGGTTCAGACCCTCCTCACCTCTCACCCAACTGTCTGACTTTTGGAACACTCTGTATTGTGCATCATTCCCCTCACTCACTCAACATTTTACCAGTGTTATGCAACATTCAATCTTTCCCTGGGCCTTTGCACAGGCTGGCTCTTCTCCATAACTGGAATGCTTTTTCTTCTCACTTCCACTACTCAGAGTTCCCTAGCCACCTCCTAGCATCAGCTGAAGTGCCATCCATACCCTACAGGAGGGGGTCTTGCCTGATTCCTTCTAGTTTCTACCACTTACTCCTATCCCAAAATTAATTTGTGTTTTTGATGTATTTTGTGTTTACTTATGAGTATATATGTGTATATGCATACAAGCACACATATACATATATACACACAAAAGTATATGTATATATCTATATGTTACATACACATACACATTATATATATATATGTATATTATATAAATATATAAAATTTCTCTCCAGTAGATATGCTGTGAGATCCTTGAGGGCAGAGACCATTTATACTTTTGTTTTTGTGTACCTAACACATAACATAGTTCCTGGACCATAACAGTTATAATAATTAGTAATAGCTAACACTGAAGGTTGGCAAAGCACTTTATATATATTATCTCATTTCATCCTCATGATAATCCTGGGAACTGGAGTCCATTATCCCCATTTTATAGATAAGGGAGCTGAGAATGAAAGAGGTTAAGTGACTTGCCCAGAGTCACACAGCTAATAAATATCTGAGGGCAGATCTGATCTTAGGTCTTCTTGATTCCAATTCCCAGTGCTCTCTCCACCCATGACACCTACCTGCCTCTCAAACAGTAGGTGCTACATACATGCTTATTGAATTGAATTGAACTTAAGACAACCTGTTAAGCAACAGGGAGGGGTCACAGCTCTGCAGATACAACCACTACTTTCTAACTACTTAGCACATGCTAACTGAATGACTTACAAAATGAATAGCACCACTGAGTTTTATTACAAGTGGCATTTCCCCTTCATGGACTAAGACCCTGTGAAGTCAAAAGCCATTAGTGGTGTCAGTCTGTCAGTCAAGTCCATAGGCATGGTCACTTTGGTCTTTCATCTGCCCAGCCTTGCCTTCTCACCCCTACCCCAGACTACCTATTTCTTCCACCTAATGCTTGCTTCTGATAAAGGGCTATGATCTTCAGAATTCAGTATTGTGAGCTTATTCCTGGCAAAGACCTGCACAATACTGAGGTGTCCTTTTACTTTTTATTTTTTCGAGGAGGGGAGAGACTTATTTGGCTAGCAGAATAGTGTAGCAGAAAGACTTCCGCGTGTAGATTCATAGGTCCTGGGCTTCTTCCAGCCTTCCTTGGCCACTGCCTCACTGTGGGATCATGGGCAAATCATTTAAACCTCTCCGGATTTCTGTTTTCTCTTCATAAAATGAAGAGGGTGAACCTAATGACTTCTAGGTATCCTTCTACACCTATGATTCCTCTAGGCTTAGGAATACTTAAAAACTCTTTTGGTCCCTTATTGTCTAATATGAGGGACTATTTGGTAAAAATGCCAAATTTCCCTGTAATACACATTTATTCATGTGCCCTGAACGCTTCAGAAGGTAAACATGTATCATAAAATATAGTACTCACATTGATTCATCTTCATATGCATCTAGATTTGTGAAAAGAGAATTCCACATTCTCCTGTGACTGCCTTTATAAGAACAAGAGAATCTCTAATATCATTTTTTCCTATAATATTGATTCACATTTTTTTGCTCTGTTTTAGCCTCAAATTTACTTTTGTGTTTTTCAGCCTTCAGTTTTAGAGAACATCATCAAGAAAACTGTTTTCACAACATGATTTCCTTTCTTCTTTTTCCTTCTCTAAAACATTATCAATAACGACAAAAGATACTTCTTAAATAGCATGTGCTATATTCTTGCCAGCTTTAAATTAATTAAAGGAACAGCTAGCTACTGCTTATCAAGTCAGAGTTGGGGTAGGGATTGAGAGGGCTGGTAGAAATTAGTCAGTTAAAAAAATTAGTCAGTAGTTACTCTTCAGTTCCTGTCAGTTGTCTCATGTTTCCTTCCTTCTGTATCTCTCCTTCTTGCCTTCCTTGAGTTGGCTAATTCAGATTTGTTAGCTTTCAATGCATGACCCATGCTAGTAGTGTCCAGCTCTAAGAGAAACAGATGCCTGCAGCTGCATATTAACTTTCCCAATTTTGGTTTCAGCCACACCACAAGTACCAGCTGGCGGGGGGGGGGGGGGGGGGGGGGTGGTGGTGGAGGGGGAGGTGCAAGAAGGTAGTAAACTGAGGAGGTAGCACTTGCCTAGCTAGGGTCCTTCCTTCCTTCTCCTGTACCAAAGATCCTGAAACTTTGAAATTTGAAAGGAAACTTTAAGTAACATCTTTCAAATGCTTTGCAAATATGCCTGCTCCTTTTATTTCTCATAATCATACAAATCCTGGAATCTCAATTAAGGGAGGATTTTGCTATAAGTGATACTAGCTTGGCAAGCATGTTAAATTTAGTCTGTTGATTTTGCCACTGGTTCCCATATAATAGTAATTAGTCTTTAGTAAATTAAGATGATTGATTCAGCAATCTCTGATGGTTAACCATGGTTTATGACCAGAAGTCAATTATTTGAATAATTTGGGGCAAAAATGGAGGAAATTTTGTGATTTTATATTGTATTAGAAGTTCTGGGGATTTGGGGCAGAGGGAGGCATATTTATAGAACCACCACCTGATCGCTGAATGATAAACAAGCCAAATTCACAGAGTTGGCACTATTCATTATGATGTACCAAGGACATATTATTCCAAGGTATTTTTTTTTTGCAGCTGGCATTGGTTTTATAATAGAAAACATAAGACAAAGAAAGACACTTAAGCATTATAAAACAATAAGGCAATTATCATCAATACTCCAGTGCACCAGTAGCCTCACTCTGGGAGCCACCAGGCATAGACAGGGGCCTGGGAAATGAAACATGGATTTTACTTGGAGAGATACGTGCCCTTGTTTATTGTGGATGGGCACACACACATAATGCTATGATTATAAGTATATGTTCCCTGTATCTATATAGGCAAGAATGAACATATTCATTTTAAGTAACTTCTTTTAATAATTTATAGGAAAAAATGCCCCCAAATCAGAACCACTTGAAACTTACCAAATCTATATAATCAAATTGCTTCTTTCTTTTTTATTTTCTTTCTTTCTTTCTTTCTTTCTTTCTTTCTTTCTTTCTTTCTTTCTTTCTTTCTTTCTTTCTTTCTTTCTTTCTTTCTTTCTTTCTCTTTCTTTCTTTCTTTTCTTTCTTTCTTTCTGTCTCTCTGTCTCTCTCTGTCTCTGTCTCTCTCTCTCTCTCTCTCTGTTGGGTAGGGGTAGAGGGAGAATATTCAGAGTGAACTTCAAATGGTAAATTTTGGATAAAGAAGATGAAAAGAAAATCATCTTCTATCCAAAAAGTTCACAAATAACTTTTAAAAAATCTCTCAACTTCCCAATTCAATCCAACAAACATTTATCACTCATTTTCTATGAGCAAGGCACTGTACTGGAGTTGAGGATACAAAAATGAAAAAAAGGTCTTGCCCTGTAGGAACTTGTGGACTCATACTGCCTGGCACATAGTAAATGCTTAATAAATGTTTATTAACTGCCTGTCATAATCTTAAGATTCATAGGAAATAGCTTAGAGGCAAATACTGGTTCAAGTGGTAAGTTATGCTTAAAAATCTATAGTGGCTCTGACATGTAAGAGCTCAGTTCCTCAGTCTGGTATTCAATTAAATTCAAAACAAAATATTAAACACCTATTATGTGCAAGGCATTGTATTTAAGGTATGCCATTAACTACTATTCCTTTTTTTTAAAACTCTTCTCCACATCTTTCTACTCACCTACCTTCAAGCCACCCTATCTGTGGTCCCTACCCTGTGGTGTGCTATGCATTTATAATCTGTGTCCTTTCCTTTACCTAGAATGCTCTTTTTGATTTTATGAACCTGTCTCTTTCCTCTCTGTTCATCTGCATCTTTCAAAGTTGGTTCAACACTGACCCATGTATCCAGAAAGCCTTCCTCATCACTTTCAGAACTCTACTGACTCATTTCGTCATATACTATTTTGCACTGGGTGACTCCATGCTTTGTAAGTGTCCCATTCACATATAAGGTTTTTGAGGGCAACAACTCTTCCATTTGTGTCATCTTCAGTTCTAGCACAGTGCCTGGCACATAGGAGGCACTTATATTCAATTGATTTTCACCAAGTTGTTGCATGCGTATGTTTTGTCTCCCTCACCTACACTACAAACTTGAGAGAAGGAATTATACTTTGTGTTTCCTTAGTAGTTCCTTAAAGTTCTTTGTACAATGTTGTTCCATAAATGCTTGCTTAACCAACTCTCTGGATGTTTACAAGTTTGTATATCAAAAGATATGCATGTAGTTAAAAATGGGAGGAGAAATAAGGAAAGGGGTAAGATAAAGATAAGGATTATAGAATCATGGACTTAGGGCTATGAGAGACCTTAGAGGTCATCTAGTTCAACCCACTCATTTTACAAATGAGAAAATTAAAGCCCAGAGAATTTGAATGATATTCCCAAGGTCACTTGGGTTGCGAATGTCAGAGGCAGGTTTTGAACTGAGATCTTCTGACTCTAAAATTGGTTCTTTTTCACTTGTTGTTCAGTCATGACTCTCTATGATCCTATTTGGTGTTTTCTTGGCAAAGATACTGCAGTGGTTTGCCATTTCCTTCTCCTGCTCATTTTACAGATGAGGAAACTGAGGCTAACAGGGTTAAGTGACTTGTCCAAGATCACACAGATAGTAAGTGTCTGAGGCCAGATCTGAACTCACGGACTCTAGGCCCTGTACTCTATGCCACCTGGTTGTGTGTGTGTGTGTGTACATGTATGTGCGTACCTGCTTTCCTTAATATAACCAATCATGTTGCCCTCATCCCCATGATGCTGCTAATCCTATAAACAATGGTATGATTTCCTTACCTATTCTGATCTATTCTTTGTTCTACCCTTATTAAAAAAGGAGTTCCATCTTCAATTCTTTGTCTTTGGCTAAACTGAGGCAAATTATTGACCCATTCAATTGGCAGGTAGTACTCCTGCTAATAAAATGTTACCTCACTAAAAGAAAATGTACCTCAATCACCTTTGTTGAATTTTATCTGTGACATATTGCCAAAGTTCTTGAATAAATGGTCTACACATTGCATGTGGCCCACAACACTCCTGAGAGTGCTACCCAAACTAGATTAAAATATAATTGTGAAATAATTAACAAAAAATATAATAAAACATAGTTAATATTATGTTTTAAAGTTAAATATACAACTTCAAGGATCTTTATGGATGGCTTATGTGGCTCCATTTCTATTTGAGTTTGACACCACTGCTTTACACTGTTCTGATCAAAGGAAATAGTGACTTTAAAATGCTTAGCATGGTGCTTGGCACATAGTAGGCATTTAATAAATGCTTTTCCCTTCTTCTTTCCCTTCCTTCTGACCTTCCTCCAAAACTTCAGTGAAGTATAATGGGAAGGCATTGGAATTGGAAGATTGGGGTTCTAATTCCAGATTGTCTGCTGGTTACTTGTGAGGTCTTAGCTAGGAAGCCCTAAGTTACTTGGGCTTCACTTGTCTCATCAATAATAAAATGAAGAACTTGGTTTATATGATCTAGAGTAGACTTTATTCTCTGTTTCCTTTGCTATCTTTTTCCTCCTCCTGCCCTATGACTCTGAACATTCCCTGAAGGTCAGTTCCTGGTCTTATGCTCTTTGCTTTCCCTTTTCTTCTTTAGAGGACTTTTCTATTGCTGTAGTTTTTTCTTTTTTAGATTTTTTAAAATTTATTTATTTTTAGTTTTCAACATTCACTTCCACAAGATTTTGAGTTCCAAATTTTCACCTCATCTTGCCCCTCCCCCCACCCCAAGATGGTATGCATTCTGAATACCCCTTCCCCTAGTCTGGCCTCCCCTCTGTCTCTTTCCCCCTTTTCTTATTCCCTTCTCCTTCTATTTTCCTGTGGGGCAGGATAGATTTCTGTACCCCATTTTCTTTATCATTTCCCAGTTGCATGTGAAAACATTTTTTTTAAACATGTGTTTTTTAAACTTTGGATTCCAAATTTTCTCCCTTCCTCCCTCCCCACCCACCCTAATTGAAAAGGCAAGCAAATCAGTATGGGTTATATATGTGCAGTTATGCAAAACACTCCCATAGTAGTCATGTTGTGAAAAACTGTTTCCTTTAATCCTGTTTCACCCCCCTTTTATTCTATTCTTTCTTTTGACCCTGTCCCTCCTCGGAAGTGTTTGCTTCTGATTACCCCCTCTCCCAGTCTGCCCTCCCCTCTATCATCCCCCTGCTCTCTTGTCCCCTTCCCCCCCCCCATTTTCCTGTAGGGAAATATCCAATTGAGTGTGTATGTTATTCCCTCCTTAAGCCAAATCTGATGAGAATAAGATTCACTCATTCCCTCTCATCTTCCCTCCTTTCCCCTCCACTGTAAGAGCCTTTTCTTTTCTGTTTTTTTGTTTACCCCATTCTACCTTTGCCTTTCCCCTTCTCCCAGTATAATCCTCTCTCACCCCTTAATTTTATTCTCCAGATATCACCACTTCATCTTCAACTCACCCTGTGCCCTCTATCTATCTATCTATCTATCTATCTATCTATCTATCTATCCATACATACATATAATTTTTTCCCTCCAACTACCCTAATACTGACAAAGGTCTCATGAGTTACAAATATCATCTTTCCATGCAGGAATGCAAACAGTTCAACCTTAATAAGTCTCTTATGATTTCTCATTCCTGTTTATCTCTTCATGTTCCACTTGAGTCTTGTATTGGAAAGTCAAATTTTCTATTCAGCTCTGGTCTTTTCATCAAGAATGCTTGAAAGTCCTCTATTTCACTGAATGACCATTTTTCCCCCTAAAGGATTATACTCAGTTTAGCTGGGTAGGTGATTCTTGGTTGTAATCCTATCTCCTTTGCCCTCCAGAATATTATATTGCACGCCCTGTGGTCCCTTAATGTAGAAGTTGCTAAATCTTGTGTTATCCTGATTGTGTTTCCATAATACTTGAATTGTTTCTTTCTGGCTGCTTGTAATATTTTCTCCTTGACCTGGGAACTCTGGAATTTGGTTACAATATTCCTAGGAGTTTTCCTTTGGGGATCTCTTCCAGGAGGAGATTGGTGGATTCTTTCAATTTCTATTTTACCCTCTGGTTCTAAAATATCAGGGAAGTTTTCCTTGATAATTTCTTGAAAGATGATGTCTAGGCTCTTTTTTTGATCATGGCTTTCAGGTAGTCCAATAATTTTTAAATTATCTCTCCTGGACCTATTTTACAGGCCAGTTGTTTTTCCAATGAGATATTTCACATTGTTTTCTGATTTTTCATTCTTTTGGCTTTGTTTTACAATGTCTTGATTTCTCATAAAGTCACTAGCTTCTAATTGCTCTATTCTAATTTTTAATGAAGTATCTTCTTCAGTAAGCTTTTGGACTTCCTTTTCCATTTGGCCAATTTTGCTTTTTAAGGCATTCTTCTCCTCATTGGCTTTTCAGACCTCTTTTGCCATTTGGGTTAGGCTATTTTTTAAGGTGTTATTTTCTTCAATTTTTTGGGGGTCTCCTTTAGCAAACTGTTGACTTGTTTTACATGATTTTCTTGTATCACTCTCATTTCTCTTCCCAGTTTTTCCTCTACTTTTCTTACTTGCTTCTCAAAATCCTTTTTGAGCTCTTCCAAGGCCATATTCCAATTCATATTTTTCTTGGAGGCTATGGATGTAGGAACTTTGACTTTGTTGTCTTCTTCTGGTTGTATGTTTTGATTTTCTTTGTTACCAAAAAAAGATTCTATGGTCTGACTCTTTTTGTGAGGTTTGGTCATAATCCCAGTCAATTACTTGAGTTATAAACTTTTTGTTAAGGTAGAGGTCTGCTTCCAATGTGGAGAATGTACTGTCCCAAGCTTCGGGGGTTTGTACAGCTGTTTTCAGAGATACTTCTAGGGACCTGTAAATTTTCAGTTCTTCCAAGGTGGTATGATAAGGGGCAAGGTGTTTACTTCTTTCCTGGCCTGTGCTCCGGTCTAAGAGTGATCACAAGCACTCTTTTCTGTCTTGGAACTGTGATGAGGATTTCCTCTCCACCACCACTACATACTCTACCACACCAGCACTCCTCCTCGCCCCAGGACTGCCACCCAGTCCTGTGACCCAGATCCAAGCACTGGCAAAGCAAGAGAATCCTGCACCAGCAGAGAGATCCCTGCAATCCCCGTCTGATCAGCTACCCAATTCCCCCTCAGACTGTGGGCCAGAAGCTCAGGAAGCAGCCACTGCCCCAGGGCCGTGCTTGGAAACTGGGGCTGGGCCCAGCTTCTCTCTCTCACTGTAGAAACAGACTTTTCCCACTCATCTTCTAAGTTGTCTTTGGCATTCATGGGTTAAGAAGTCTGGAAACCGCCACAGCTGCCCGTGATTCAGTTCTCTGAGACCTGCTCTAGGTTTGCTGTGGCCTGCGCACCCACGCCAAACTGCATTTCTCTCCCAGCCCGGTGTGATATACCTTTCCAATTAACCATCCAGGTTGTCTTGGGCTGGAAATTTGTTTCACTGTGTCTTTTTGTGGGTTCTACTGCTTTAGAATTTGTTTAGAGCCATTTTTTACAGGTATTTGGAGGGGTTTGAGGGAGAGCTCAAGCAAGTCATTGCTTTTACTCCACCATCTTGGCTCTCCCCTATTGCTATAGTTTTAATTGTCCATAGTGAAAAGAAGGTAAGGGGCTGGAGCTCAAAACAAAACAGAAAATTGAGATTTTTGAATCAATGGTTCCCTTGAATACAAAATCCAAACTCTGCAAACTTTCAAGATTGCACCATGTCCTACCTCCCCCTCCCAATCTAACCACAGCATACTGATCCAGATTTACTTACCATAGTCTCTAATCAGGTCAGTCTCCTTATGGTCCCATGAGCATAGCTTACTCATGTCCATCTCTATACCTTTTCAGATATTGTTCAACTGCTCTTGCCCCATCTTCAATGAGGGCAAGAGCTGGAAAAATATTCAGATTTTAATGTGAATAATGTTCTATTCAAATGTGAGAATTTTGGTTTAATTCATTGGTTGGGGTTTTGGACATTGAGCATACCTAAGGAGTGGCTATGATGAATCTGTGCATCAGGGCCCGCAAAAATGGCATCCTTAATACGTGAGCCATGTTGACTTAACAAACACCTCTTCCTAAGTTTCTTTTTAAATTATTAGAGATTATGTCAGGGATCAGTGAGTCAGTAGAGGAGGTTTGGAAGGAGAGAGGTCAAGGATAAAAATCATGAGATGTGTGTCTTTCCTGGCATCACTGAAAGTATACAATGTAAGCAGCTAACTAGTCTTGAAAGGGATTGTTAACACACTGAGTAAGAATCAGGATTTAAAAAAATCTTTAAAAGATTGCTCCAAATCATTAATAAGAGAAATGTAATTGTGAATTTTCACCACGTGCCTAGTAAATTGCCAAAGATGACAAAAGATGGAATTAGTCATTCTTGGAGAGGTTGCAGTAAGAAAAGCACAATAATACATGGAACTGTAAATTGGTACACCCATTCTGGAAAGCAATTTAGAATTATGCCTTAAATAAAATGTTTATATCCTTTAACCCAGAGATACCCTTGCTGGGATCCATCCCAAGGAGGTCAAAGACAAAAAAGTCCCATATATACTAAAATATTCACAGTAACACTTTTTTGTGGTAGCAAAGAATTAGAAACAAATTATAAGCCCATTAATTGAAAAATGACTAAACAAATTGTGGTATCTGAATGTAAAGGAAGATTACTGTACCATAAGAAACAATGAATATAAAAAACTCAGAAGCATAGGAAAACTTTATGAAATGATATAGAGCACAGTATGCACAACCACAAAAACCTATATGCAGAATGATCACAATGGAAAGAACAACAACAACAACAAGAAACTGAACACTGTGTAATTATAATGACCAAGAAGCATGGCTCTGGAGAAGACTTAGGAAAATGCACTTCTTTGCCTTCTTTGTACAGGTGTGGGAGTGTGGTTGTTGAATATTTCATATATGTCAAACGTTGTTGATATTCTGGCTGATTTTGTTCAACTACTTTGTTTCCTCTTTCTCTTATTTATTTATTTGTTTGTTTGTTTTAAGGGCTAGTTAGCTAGGTGGGAGAGGAAGGAGGATTTTTTAGAATGAAAGTGATATAAAAGCAAAAGATATATACATATATTTTAAAGATCTTGACAGGCTGGAACATTAAGCCAAATCTTATTAAATGATATTGAATAGGGATACATTTAAAATCTTTTTCATTTCAAAAGGCAATTTCATAAGTACAAGATAGTAAAGGTGTGCCTAGATAGCAGGTTATCTGAAAAAAGATGTCAAGGTTTTAGTGGGCCACAACTTCAATGAGTCAACAGTGTGATATGGATGCCAAGAAAGCTAATGCAATCTTAGGTTATAGAGAGAGAGAGGCAGAAAATCCAAGACCATAGAGACCACTCCACTCTGCTCCGGTCAGACCACACCTACAATACTTTCTTCAGTTCTGTGAACCACATTTTAGAAGGGAGGTTGATAAGCTGGACAGCATCCAGAGGAGGGCAACCAGGGTGGAGATAGGGGAAAGATCCCCAGGTCATGCCATACAAGAATCATTGGACAGAGTGGAGGTGTTTAGCCAAGAGCAGACTCAGGGAGGATGTAATAGTTTTCAAACATTAAGCAGATGATATGTAGAAGAGGGATTTTGGCTCCAAAGGACAGAACAAATAGCAATGTGCAGAAACTGTGAAGACACAAGTTTAGGTTTAATATAAAGGAAAGTATTTTAATCATTACAGCAACCAAAAAAGGGCATGACTTCTTCAGGAGTTAGTGGGCTCTCCCTTACTGGAGGTCTTCAAGCAAAAGACTGGATGGGCTTAGATTCTTAAAATCTAGCCCTTGATCAGATTCCTAAAATCTAGCCCCTGCTTAGATTCTTATAATCTAGCCAATAGCTTCCTAATGTTCAGACTCCTTAAGAGTCTACCTAATATGATGGATGTTCTAATAAACCTTGTCTTTGGCTGAAAGAAGGCTTGGGTCAAATTCTTTCGGGCAGGACCCACATGTTGTGATTTTGGGGTCCCAGCACCCCTGAACCTCTAAACTGCATCATTTTGGTGGCCCGTACGGGGAAACTGCCTAACCCCAAGTTTTTCTCCAGCCAAGACTGGAAGCCTCCCCCTTCCCCTCCTTTCTTGCTCTGCAGTTGGGGTCGCTCTCCAAGCACGAAGGCTTGGAGGTGCTTTTCTGGCAGATAGTTATGAGGCTGTCTTGCACTCAGCCTGACGCTCTCAGGCTCTCGGTCCACTAGGTTGCTTGAAGGCCATGGACCTGGGTATACCTTCCGCAGCATAGAGGACAAGGACAGATGCCCTATCTGAAAGTGTATCTGTTAGTTCCCTTGGTGCTAGGGAATTGGAGAAAACTGCAGTTGCTTTTTGGTTCCCTAAGGCTTACTTACTCCCTTCCCTCTGTACCTCTGAATCTTCCTTCATGGAGGTTACAGAGAAAGTTAGAACAGCTAAAAATATCTTGGCAGATTCTGGAGGTTTTGTGATTGATCATTAGGGAGTTTTGAAACACCCTTGATTTTGCCCTCCTCCACCTGGGAAAGGAAGGAGGGGGGAGGGGCGGCAGCTATAGCATGGGCCCCACTGGCAATGGCCTTGGGCTCTGGGGTAACCTTTGCCTGGAAACATCACTCAGGTTCAGCACATCCTGCACAAGGTAAAGAAACTGGCCTCTGAACTTGGGAGTTTACATTCCATCCCCATCAGAAGGAAGGAAGGAAGGAAGAAAGAAAGCAAGAAAAGAAGGAAGAAAGCAAGAAAGGAAGGAAGAAAGCAAGCAAGGAAGGAAGATCTTTGAAAAGCACACACAACAAACAAAAAATAAAGGAACAGCAAACAGAACAATTTTGTTGCAACTTCTGATAAATTTATGGTTTTTTTTTAAAGATTGTACTTTATAGAAATTCTTGGTTTCATACATAACCTATTTTTCTTCTTTCTATATCGACATTCATTTATGTTGATGATTGTTCAGTTCATAATAAGAAAAAAAATTTTAAGACTTCACACTCTTTGAAACAGGGTAGATTTATAAAATACATGTAAAAAGCCCAAAACCTTGGGTTATAGGGTTAAAATCAGTAACTCTTTCTTACTAGGGAGACCATTAACATTGCCTTTGCCAAACTTATAGTCAGAACATTGTGAAGCTCTGCTGTGGTGTGAACCAGCAGGCTCTCTTCATCCTATCCCCACCCCTTCTATTAAATCTCAAAAATTTAAAAAGCTCCTAAAAAAAAAAAAAAAGACTGGATGATCCCTCGTAGGGTGTGGTCTAAAGGGATTCTTCTTCCAGTATAGGTCAGTCCCTTAAAACTCTTAAGATTCTGTGACATTCTGCCTGATTAGTATTTCCTATTCCATATAATTACACTGTTGAACTGATTTAACTTCTAATTCTTGTAAATTATAGAACACATTCTTTTTTTTAATGCTAGGGCTGAGAATAGAACTAACATTTGTTTAGTCAGGATTTTGCTGTATGTGCTCATTAAGCTCTGACTCAGGAATAATTAATCAGCTGCATCATAATGGGCTTCTATTACTTACGCAGAAATACAATATGTCATTTTTAAACAGTCATTTCTACTTTTATTAATAGCAGGTTAGAGAATTATAATACTCTTACATTCAGAATAATTGTATGGTGAATATGGCATACATAACACAGTCTCTCCTTTGGATTTTTTGGGAAAAGTTGTGGTCATCTGGATAAATAAAAATCCAAAGAACTATCACTCTGAGACAGGAAGATTCTCAAATTCTGGTTCTGCTTCTTACTATCTGTGTACCTTGGGCAAATCCCTTTCTTTCTTGGAGTCTTAGTTTTCTTATTTGTGAAATGGGTGGTGTTAGGGATTAGACCTGGTGAACTTTAAGGTCCATTTCGACTCTAAATTTATCCTCCTGTGATTTGGATTCATTGATATATATTTCTATGCAGCCTCTACCTTTGAAGGTCCTTTCTTCTTTTTATTCAAGAGGATGTGAACTTAATCATCATGGCAAAAATCTGTGAAACACCCCCCCCAACACACACACACACACACACACACTTGCCCATTCAAATGTGAGATCACAAAGCCCAGCTTAATGCTACTTCATCCCACAGGAGAGCCTATAACTGGCTGCAAGAAATGGCAGCAGCAGCCACCATGGAGGTACCCTCACCAAGGAGGCACAACCCCAGCCTTGGAGGAGTAGAGCAAGTGTGGGAGTTATAAATGTTCCTGTTGTACACAATCCTTCATCAGATAAGACCAATATCTAGGTCACTGGCCCCCTCACTTGACATATTCTTATGGTAAAGATGTCAAATTTGGAGCAGGTGCCTGAACCTTAATGTTTCAAGGTGTAGATCTTTTAGCTGATGCTGTTGCTGTTACTATGAGGCGAAAGGGGAGAACTACAATCACTAAACAGAATTGGGGAAGTCCCAAGGTAACAAAAGACAGTGTGATTGTTGCAAAAGCAAGTGGCTTGAAGGACAAATATAAAAACATTACTGCTAGGCTAGTTCAGGAAGTTGACAGTAACACAAATGAAGAGTCTAGGGACTACCATTGTCACGGTTCATTGTAAAGGAAGGCTTTGAGGAGATTATCAAAGGGGCAAATTCAATGGAGATCAGGGGAAGTGTGATGTTGACTGTTGATGCCATCATTACTGAGCTTAAGAAGCAGTCTAAACCTGTCACAACCCCTGAAGAAATTGCTCAGATGCTACAATTTCTACAAATGGAGACTAAGAAATTGGCCATATAATGTCTGATGAAATGGAAAAAGTTGGAGGATAGGTTGTCATCACAATAAAGGATGGAAAAACATTGAATGAATTACAAATTATTGAAGGTCTGAAGTTTGACAGAAGCTATATCTTTCTATATTTTATTAATTCAGCTAAAGGTGAGGAATGTGAATTTCAGGATGCCTATGTTCTCTAAAATGAAAAGATCTATGGTGTCCAATCTTTTGTACCTGCACTTGAAAATGCAAATGTCCTCTGTAAGCCTTCAGTCACAATTATTGAAGATGGAGAAACATTAAGTATATTGGTTTTGGAACTTGGGCTGAAGGTTGTTGCAGCAAGAGCTCCAGGTTTGGGTGACAATAGGAAAAACCTGCTTAAGGATATGGTCACTGCTACTGGTGGTATGGTGTTTGGAGAGGAGGGATTGACTCTAAATCTTGAATATATTCAAGCTCATGACTTTGGAAAAGTTGGGGAGGTTATTGGGACAAAAGATAATGTCATACTTTTGAAAGGAAAAGGTGAAAAATCCCAAGTTGAAAAGTGTATTTGAAGAAATCATTATACAGTTAGAGATTACTGTTAGTGACTATGAAAACTATGAACGTTTGGCCAAACTTTCTCCCGGGTTAGCTGTAATAAAGGTTAGTGGAACAAGTGGTATAGAAGTGAATGATAAGAAAGACTGAATTACTAATGCACATGCTGTCACTGAAGAAGGCATGGTTCTGGGAGGTGGTGTGCTTTCCTCAATGCATTTTGGCCTTAGAATTGTTAACTCTAGCTAATGAAGATTAAAAAAAAATGGAACAGAAATAAGTAAGAAGACACTGAAGATCCCTGTGGTGACCACTGATAATTGAGAAAATTCTACAAAGCCCCCCAGAGATCAGTTATGATGCTGTGCTTGGAGATTTTGTGAATATGGTTGAAAACGTAATAATTGACTCAACTAAGGTTGTAGGAACTGCTTTGTTGGATTCTGCTGGAGGAGTTTCTCTGTTAACTACAACAGAAGTTGTTACTGAAATTCCTAAAGAAGAGAAAGAACCTGGCATGGTAGTGGTGGGTGGAGGTATGGGATGCTGCATGTTCTAATTTCCTAAAGTAATGCTCTATCATTATAACTGTGATGTGAGCAATACTCAAGGCGGTGTTCTTTACTAATTTAAGAGAAGTCAGTTGGAGAGAAGACTGAAGTAAAGGCTGATGTTTAAGAAAATCACTATAAGCATCATTTACTAGTTTCAGTTAACAAAATATGTAAGAGTTTACTGCTATCATCCATGCCTACAGATAATTTATTTTGCATTTTATAAATGAAGACATTTGTATGTCCCTAACACTGGGTGCAAGATCTATGTACCAATGTTCTGCCATCAACTTAAACCAATTGAGGCATTTTTACTATTATTCTGTTAAATCAGAATTTTAGCATTTGCCATCACTGGAAAGAAAGTTCAGATGTAGCCTATCTGTGCAAAGACTAATTAAAGTTGTGTACAAAGCAGAGAAATATCCAATTATGTGATGACCCTTGTGTAATAAAATTGTTTAAAGTTTAAAAAAGACCACCTTAAAATTAGAAGTTCATATCATAGAATCATTGCAAATCCATTCTGTTAATAATGATGTCAGATGCTGCCTTTGAGGATTAACAACTCTATGGCTCATCCCTTATTTTCACTCATCTTCATCACCCTCACATACTATTATCTCATCTGTAAAATAGGAGCAATACTAACACTTGCATTATCAACCTTACTATGATCATAGATCCAGAGTTGGAAAAGATCTCAGACGTCATCTAGTCCTATCCCCTCCCCCCATTTTATATGAGGAAACTGAGGCAGAGAGAGGTTAAGTGACTTGCCTGAGATAGTAAGTGGCAGAGCCAGAATTTGAACCCAAGTCCCATGAGGTCAAGATCAGCCATCTTTCTAGTGCACCAATGTACTTTACAGGCTTGTTGTAAGGAAGGTGGTCTGTAAACTTTAAAGTGATTGTGAATTATTATTGTTATTAGTAGTAGTAACCAGGTTACCTTAGTTTGGTAAAACATGGTGCTAATAGAACAAAGGTTATGTCCACCAACAACTGATTACCTGTGGGTTTCCTACCTAACCCTGAAGCTGCTGTGCATAAAAATAACCAGTGGCCACACCCACTGGCCCTGATACACAGCAACTGACTCTGACAAAGTCATTGTCCTCTTGGGCCTTATGCTCCAAAATCACTATTTCAGTTTAAGACTGGACCTTGAGCCAAAATTTTGGAATGGAGTCCTTTACCCTTTGTTAATGTTAAAATAAACACATCTCTAAGCAGAAAGGAAGCCTTTCTCCTCTTTCCCCTAACCCACTGCAGGCAGAGACTGGCTGAGGAGTGTCCATAACTGCAGATAATTCAGCAGTCCCATCTCTGGAAGTTCAGGTCACCAAGAAGCCATTTGCTACAATGACTTTGGGACTGCTGACCTGAACATCCCATAGCTCCAGAACCAGCATTAGTTCTTTTGCAAACATCAGCCCTTTCTTAACTTATCCCACTTTCAAGGATTCTTCCACCCCATCACTGATCCCATGCAAGAGATCCAAATTCCCTTCCTAGAAAGGGTTACTAGAAGCCCAGCAGTCCAGAAATATTTCATGGAATGGACGAAAAAGAATGTATTACAGAGGAAAATCCAAACAAATGACTTCCTCATAAACACAGCAATAACATCAGATGTTGGAAATACATATTAGAATGTCATTGCTCATAAAACAAACACAATCTCCAGTTAGCCTTCAACACTCCCTTTGAACACTCAAGAGTCTGCTCACTTTGAGGACTTTTCTTACCATCCAGCCAGCAATGATATGGTAATATCAAACTAATAACCTAGATACCAAGGGCATTACTCACAAATCTTTAGTGGCTCCTGAGTGCCTCCTGAGCAAAGTTAAAACACCTTAAGCTGGCATTCAAGGCCCTCTCCAGGCTGGTAATACCCTAACTCTCCATCATTACATCTTATCATTATTTCTTCCTTCCATTTTATCTATGCTCTTGCTAAACAGGACTACTCTCTACCTTGAAAATGTCCTTTCAGTTTTCCTGCTTTCTAGTAATCCATTGGCTTTATAATTTAGTACTGAATCTGTCAGATGTTACTGGAGAAGCCTGAGTCAGATTCCAACTTTAAGGACCTTATAATTCCTTGCTTTTGGAAGTTTTGTGAAGTTATTAAGGGCAACCTGTGATCTGACACTGACATAAGAATTCTTGGGAAGGAAGTTTATCCAGATTCAAGAACAGGGAAAGGGTTATGTTCTGATTTCCCAGTTGTGTGTGTTCTATGTAGGGTAGAATAAAGTCAAATTTTCTACAAAACATGTTTTTTCTTTGTGCTTTACCTGGTTTAGATAGCATTGTCTAATAACTAGCCAGTGAGCCAATTTCACTGATGTGAACCACAAGAGACTGTGGTCATCTTTGGGTTATTTCTATTTACTATTTTCTGGTCACTATGCTGAGAGCTGGGGATATAAATATAAGCAAATAAACCTGAAGAAGCTTACATTCTAATGCAGAAAGAAAACACATAAAGAGGTACTAGAAAGAGATGGAGGAGAACTGGGGGGAGGGGAGGAAGGTGCTGGCCTGAGGATGTGGTGAGGAGATATCTGGGAGGGTGGTTGTAGAAACCACCCAGAATATGGTCCAAGTTTCCAGTATTTTGGTAAAGTCTCAGTTGTGTCAAACATTAAAACTCTTCCCCTCGAATCTAAATTACATCTCTCAGTGCTCTCTGTTTACTCCCCTAAGAAGAAAGGTCTGCTCACTGATTCTGTGCAATACCACTGAGTGAAGCCCTGCATAATGGGAAGTACTAACACATGGACAACTCCTGGACTTCAGGGACAAGAAGAGTATTCACAGCCTTTTTGGTCAAAGTATTCCAGCTGTTCAAGCATAGGAACTTGCAAAGACCTGTATTTGTTGACTGAACAAATCTTATTACATGCACAAAATACCTGGGATCTCACTGACAATTCCATCTTGGAACATAAACATGTGCGCTCTCTCTCTCTCTCTTTCTCTCTCTTTCTCTCTCTCTCTCTCTCTCTCTCTCTCTCTCTCTCTCCCCCCTTTCTCCCCCTCTCTGTCTGTCCTCTTTCTCTCTCTCTCTCTCTCCCTCCCTCTCTCTCCCTCTTTGTCTTCTCACCCTCCCTGTTCTCTCTCTGCCCTCCTTTCTATATACATATATACATTAATCAGTTGATAGATCTAGTTATATAGAGATAGATTTCAATCTATCTCTATACATTGTACATATCTGTGCATATATGTGTATATGTATGTATGTATATACATACATACATATGCATACATGCATATGTATATCACAAAAACCTGTCTATAAGCTCTATCACTTGATGGCTGACTCTATGGAATAAAGTTTTTTCAAAAAGCCAAAAAGCAACAACAATCCTACATGCCTGATCTACTAAATAGCCCTAAAGTGATGAGGACTGCCAGAGACATCAGCATACACATCATTTTGTATGAAAATCCTAAAGGATGAGCTCATGGTTCCCTTTCCTCTCGTGTCTTATGGATAAAACTAAGCACAGAGACTTCTGAGGATTCGCACATGCTTACTGTCTCCCAGCCTGAATACTTCACCCACAACCAGCCTTCGATTCTTGTTCCTTCTGACTCGCTGACAAGAAACAGCATTTGCAGGAAGCCAATGAGAAACTGAACGGTGGGTTCAACCATTCTTTCCATGGCTGTAGGCAGCACATATAGAGAATAGAACCTGCTGCTGCTGCTGCTGTTACTGGGCTGAAGAGTCCTCATCCTTGACCAGGGGGGCCCATGGTGGCAGCACCGTCTGACAAGGCTGTCCTTGGGAAACGTGGAGGAATGGGGCTGACAGGGGCTGGGGCAAGCTGAAACTCTCTTCCTAGAAGGTGCTGGAACAGGACGAATCACCAAGGTGCTGAACCCAAAAATCTACTTAAAAAGCATTTTGACTCATTTTTAGAACATAAAAAAAATTTGTTTCATGGACTCCTATTGATTTTTGCTGAAAGTATGGTTAAACAGGGCGACTAGAGCACCGCCCTGGAGTCAGAAGGACCTGAATTCACACTCATTAGGTGTGTAACCCTGGGCAAGTTACTTAACCTTGACTACCTCCCAAAAAATAAGCTGAATACAAGCACAAACATCAACATCGTTGCTCAACTTGGTACTCTAATGGACTATGCAAGGAGCCGGCCAAGGAACTAAATACAGAGATAAGAAAATAGCCACCTAAGAGTGTAAGCCCGCAGCTAAGTGGTGCAGTGGAAGCAGGAGGGACACATCAGGATGGCTTGCACTCTAAGGAATGAATGGAAGTTGGGGCAGATAGAGCTCTGGGCCTGGAGTTAGGAAGACCTGAGTTCAAATTCTGCCTCAAATACTTCCTAGTTTAGCATGTCCCTGAGTCAGTCACTTAACTTTTATCTGCTTCAGTTTCCTCAACTATAAAACAGGGTTAATAATAGCTCCTGCCTAACACGGTTATTTGGAGGATCAGATGAGATAATATTTGTAGAGTTCATAGTATAGGACCTGGCATGCGGTGGGTGCTTAATAAATGCTTATTCTCTCACATCTTCCCTCCTAGCTGCTGCCTGACCCATTGCTGTTCTGTCCCAGAGGAGACGGGAGAGTGGCTTGGAATCAAGCAAGCAGATCTGGATTCAAGTCCTACCTCTGAGACCTAATAGCTGTGTCCCCTGGGGTAAATCACTTAGACTCTCTGACTCTGCTTCATCAGGGATCATAATACCCGATGCATCTAACCCCTGGATTGTTGCGAGGGCCCACAAGAGGTAACCTGTGTAATGGCAGCTCTTTGTGGTGGCGAAGAATTGGAAATTGAGAGGATACCCATCAACTGAGGAATGGCTGACAAAGCTGTGGTTTATGAATGTGATGGAATACTATTGTGCTGTAAGAAATGATGAGCAGGTGGACTTCAGAAAAACCTGGAAAGACTTGTATGGACTGATGCTGAGTGAAGTGAGCAGAATCAGGAGAATGTTGTACATAGTAACAGCAACATTGTGTGACAATCAATTTTGATAGACTTAGCTCTTCTCAGAAATACAATGATCTAAGACAATTCCAAAAGACTCATGATGGAAAATGCTATCCACTTTCAGAGAAAGAACTGTGGAGTCTGAATGCAGATCAAAGCATGCTATTTTCACTTTTTTTTTCTTTCTTGTGGTTTTCCCCTTTTGTTCTGATTCTTCTTTCACAACATGACTAATGTGGAAATACGTTCGATATGATTGTATGTGTATAACCTATATCAGACCTCATGCCATCTTGGGGAGGGGGGTAAAGAGGGAGGGAGAAAAAATTTGGAATTCAAAATCTCATAAAAGTGAATGTTGAAAACTATCTTTCTATGTAATTGAAAAAATAAAATACTATTAAGAGAAAAAAGAGATAACTTGTGTAAATCACTTTACCAACTTTAGAGTGCTATATAAATGTCAGTGGTTGCTCTGAGATTCAAACTCTATAATGCAAAGACAGCAAGGAGGTCAGACTTATCTAACTTTCAAATTAAATGCCCCTCTCATTTTCTCTTGAGGTCTCTTTCACATGGAAATAGAATAGAACATAGTTTTATTCTCAAAGATTAAAAAAAAAAAAAGAGTCTGAAACCCTGACCTGCCTTCTCAAGTGTCTGTTCTCTGCAGTATAAACTAAGGAAGTGGGAACAAGTAGCTCACTGCACAATAGAGTTAAATCCTTGTGTGGCAGTAAGTGCAATAAGAAAGAGTAGTATAGTAGAATATGGTTTTATCTTGGAATCAGAAGGTCTGGGTTCTAATCTCACCTCTGACACTAACTAGCAATGTGACCTTGGACAAGTCACTTATCCTCCTGAGCCTCAGTTTCCTCGTCTGTGAGATGGGATAGAATGATTGCAACAGGGCTGTTCTGATGAAAGAATTTAATAAACCATAACCTACTATCTAAATGTGAGTTGTGTCTGTACATACTTTGTTTTTTTGTTGAGTCTTCTGACTTTATTTCCCTGCCAATCCAGGTCAACAACTAATCTGCAGCTGATAGGCTTAGAGGTTTGCCTTGGCACCAAGTGGTCTCACAGCTGGTATGTCAGAGATGGGATTGGACCCAGATTTTCTTGACTCTAAGGCTGGACCTCTATTTATTTTGCCCTTCTGCTTCTGAGTTTATTATAATGATGGCATCAAAATCATTGGTTCTTGACAATTCTCTGGCTTGCACATGAAAGTGGTTTTGATCAATAGGGGAAGTAGACAGAAAAAGACAAGGCCATTCCCCTTACCATAAAAACCAATGAAGAGCTCCGGATGATGGGGCCATCAAGTGTACTCTTCGCACATGTAAAGAAACAGCACATTACCTTAAAAAACATGGCAGGAAGACCTCTTTTTCTGCTTCTTTGTGGCTCTTCCCCCAGCCTCTAGCAAAGGGCCTTCCTTATGCCTAGGAGGTGCTTAATAGTTTAATGAATAAAAGAATGAATGAATAATTGTTTTCTCTGAGGTAATAGCTTTATGAAACTTCTTTTCCTTATGTCAGCAAAGGTTTCAGCTCTGCATTTGAAAGATCACGGGAAAGCAAATATAATATGGTCTTACATAAATGTATGTGAATGTGTATGTGTATATATGTGTATGATTATAGATATCTCTATATGTATATGTGTATGTGTGTATATAAATATATAATACATATATGTGTGTGTGTGTGTGTGTATGGATGTGTGTGTGTGTGTATGGATGTGTGTGTGTGTATCTGTGCTTAATTGTAGCCTTCTTGGAAGAGGGCAAAAAAGGAGGGGGGAACAAGAACACATACATAACAGAGAGCAAGAAAAAACCTACTAGGAAGCAAAGAAAAGACAGATAGCTCTGAACACAATGGGTAGTGTTTATTATATAGGCTTTCTTGAAATAGAAATTTATTGCTTTATAAATTGAATATATTCTGTTGTTCTTATATTCTGTTGTGCACAAGGCTATCTTTTTTTTTCTTTTCTTGTTTTGTATTTAAGTTTAAAATGTGTTTCTTTTTATTTTCTTATTCTGTATTTAAGTTCTAGCATTTAAATTTAAAATGAATTAATTTTAAAAAAAGATCATGGGAACATAGGATGGAGAGTTGAAAGGAACCCTGGAGTTAATTTAGTCCAACCCCCTCATTTTACAGATGAGGAAACTAAGGCACACAAAGGGGGTGTGACTTGTCCAAGGACTGTCCACAGTAGTACACGCAACAGCAGAGCTGGGATTCACGCTTAGGTCCTATGACCCCATATTCATTTTCCATGATATAGAGATGCAGGAGTAGGGCTTTGACTTCTACAGAATCAAGCTGGACTGTGTCCAGAGCAGCTTGAATATTCTTTCATTTTAAGTAAAAGCAGTTAGAAATAAAGTTGGTTTCTAGAAGAAAAAACAAATCCTGACTGGCCTAGCCAACTAGAATGAGGATATCTTTCTTTTAGATGCTATATCCTTTGGTTCACAGAAGGAAAACAAACATGGCTGAATTAAACTCTCAGAGTTAAAAGACAGTTAAGAGACACTACTTCAGAGAAAATGGAGAGAGTTCATTTGGATTTTTATTTATTTAACCTATTTGCTGTACTATAAAAGCCCTGCAGCTGTTTGTCAGTGAATGCCTGCCAAAAGGTACTTGCTAACCTCATCACAGTTCAGGGTCAAGACATTTTTAGACAGGCCTGCCAGCTGGACAAAAGTTTGGGTTTGAAACCTGCTTGAAACAACATTTCTAAATGACCTTTTCTATCACCTTATTTAAACCTATATTAGTAAGCTTAATGAGTCATCATGGAAAAAATTTTGATAATTAATAAGCTTGAATTTTAATTCTTTTTGTACTACCTGGTAAATTTCTGAAATTAACTTTCTTTTGGGAAAGGCCATTGTTTTCTATCCAAGAATGGATCTATAGGGTTCCTTGTCATCTTTCTGGAGTCTTCTTTGAGCTGGGGTTAGATGTGTGCAGGTTCAGTTTAAGGTAGGGGGCCCAGCTTTGCATGGGTGTAAGGGAAGAGTGGGAAATAAAGTAGTAAAGGTAGTTTGGGGTCAGTGTGTGAAGGGCCTTTAATGACAAGCATAGAAACTTTATCTTGAAGGCAATAGGGAACCACAGAAGGTATTTGTGTTGAATATATGCTCAACACTAACAATGATGAAGGGAAACCATCCCTGGGCAACTTGGCTTCTAAATGGACCATGCCAAGTTTAGAAAGATAAGTGGGGGATAAAAGTAAGAATGGATAGGAAAGAGCTAGATCCAGAAACACCAACCATTTGGGAGGCTTTGCAATAATTGAGGCATGATGGAGGATTTGATGGAGTGTGGTGCCCAAAAGACTAGAAAGGAAGGGTTGGATGTGGAGAAAATAAGGAAAAGCCAACAAGAGTTGGTGACTGATTGGATATGGTTGCCAGTCACATCTGGGAGTCATCTCTATACAGGTGATGGCTTAAGAGTAGATAAGTTTTCTGAGAGAGAATGTGTTGAAAGAGAAAAACACAAGGCTAAGGAATGAACCTTGTGGAACATTCAAAATGAAAAGGAATGAAGAGACAGAAAAGGCAATGAAGGAAAAAGAAAGTAGCAACTTTAAAGGTGGAGAAGGAACACATGGTATCACGGAAAGCCCAAGAGAAGAGGGTTTCAGAGTGAAGGGGGGATGGTCAGAGATGTTAATCAATTCTTAAAGGTCAAGAGGAATGAGGAATAAGAAAAGACCTTTGAATCTGGTGATTTGGTGATCAATGATGGCCTCAGAGCAAGTAGTTTCAGTGAGACCAATTCAAATTACATGGGGTTGAGAAGTAATAGGATTTGAGGGAATGGGTATAGACTAATCACTTGAAGTATCTGGTAATGAAAGCAAGGATAGAAATGAGGACATAAGGGTCAAGCTTTTGTTTGTAATAATAAGAAGAAGAATGGTAACAATTAGCATTTATATAGTGCTTTGAGGTTTATAGTACCAAGCTACCTCTGTTTATTTTTGTTTGCTTGCTTGTTTTGAAGATAAGAGCACTGTGTACATATAAGCAAAGGGAAGGAACTATTCTGTAGAAAGGGTGATAGCTGAAGAATGAGGTGCAGGGCAAGATTGTTGGGGTGTGGGAAGGTAGACAAAGTCTGGAATTGTCAGTGGCCAGGGAGCAGTGCTAGGAAATCAATAAGAAATTAATAAAAGGAATGCTGAGCATCCATGAGAGTCTACTTGAAGTGAGATGATAAAGATTTGTACTAGGCCAGGTTGGTGATGACATTCCCATGACATTCTTGGGCATGCTCCAGCATACAAGAGAAGAAGGATGGGTGATCCGAGGTGGGTAGAGAGAACATGTAAAAAGGTTAAGAGGAGGAGGAGGAGGAAGAGGAAGAGGAGAAAAGGAGGAGGAGAAGGAAGAAATGTGGAATATTTATGAAGGTAGCATACAAAATGGTTCCTCATGGGAGGCCAAGCTAGGCAGGGAATCAGGTGAGTCCAGGTAGGGAATCTGGTGAGAATAGAAGGTCAATGACCTGAATGATGTAGTAGTAAGTGACTGGAAATGCCACTGAAACTGCAGAGATAGTTTAGTAGATATAGGGATAAGAATGAGTTGTCAATTAAGGATGCCGAGGTAATGGTAGGGAGGGAGGAATTAAGTTCTAAATCTTGGTGGGTTCAGCAAGGATGAAGTCCAAGCTGTGGCCTTACTGATGGTTAGGAATAATGAAGTAAGAAAGAAGGAAGGAAACATTCATTTATTAAGCACCTACTATGTGCCAGGGCACGCTGTGCTAAGGGCTGAGAACAGATCCCAGGTGATTATTAGCACAACGTCCCATCTGTTCTCAGTACAGGGACTTCATCACAGACGTTAAAAGTCAATAATCTTCTAAGTGGAAACACTTTACAGAAGGAAAAAGTGAAAAAATGCTGTGTGTTTCCTAAATACTGAAAAGACAGTTTGAAAAACATGCTAATGATTCCATAGAGCATAAGTTCCATGAGGTTAGTGCTGATTTCTTTTTTGTCTTTGAATTTCCAGGGCTTATTATAGTTTCTGACATATAGCAAGTGCTTAATAAATACTTATGGATTGATTGATCACTGTATTCAAATACTTTTACTATACTAAAAGGTCAACCTCTGCATCTTATAGTGGGAAAAGCACCATCGTAAGAGTTAGATTTCTAATTCTACTTCCTTTACTGTGACCATGTGCTAGTCATTTTATCTCTGAGCGTCAGTTTCCTCCTCTCATAAAATGGAGAGCATCATATTTACACTACCTATCTAACAGGAATATTATGAGGAAATAAGCCTAAAAGTCCTATATAAATGAGTTATTATTGTTACTATTACATATGTGAAAATGCTTTAGAAATTCTAAAGTGCTCTACAAATGTAAGCTACAATAACACAAAAAAGGAAAGGGGCTTTAATGCATGCCTCTTTTAATTTTGTCTAGTGGAGTTCTTTGTAGCCATAAAACCAGTGGCTATAGGCTTTAGGCCAGGATATGGACATAGCTGAATTTTATGGCTCAAGATGTTATCATGGCACTTGTCAAACTGTGATTCTACTGGGATGAAGTTGTTAACTGTGTGGATAACAATGACCAGGAGCTCCAAGAGGCCAAGGGCTTTTTGTTCATCTAGCGGGCACTTTCTATCTCTCTAGCACAGTGCTTATGAGGCACAGAATGGGCACTCCATCTACCTTTGTGGTTGAATGAATGGATAAATGAATGAGTGAAGGAATGTCTAGCAAGAGATCAGCTCAGCCTTTGGCTCCCAGTCCACACTAAATCTCTGCTTCACTAACTCTAACTCTGGGCTGCATGGGCATAGACAAAGATCTCCAAACTGGGCCCACTTAACACTTGTGTTTTCGCCCAGGCCCCTTCTACTTGTCAACACCATTTTAACTGAACAGCAATTTTGGATTACAACCCAAACACATTTGCGGGTTGACAAGTAAACAGAATTGAACTGGTTGACAGCAAAATCTCAGGGATGAGTTTGTCAAAACTGTTAAACCAGTTACTGCTTGACCAAAACATCATTCATTCTTCCTAACCTTTGTGTCTGCCTCTTGACCAGTTGGCCACATCCACATCTATCTGTTGAACACAGAAGTCATCTGAGATGTGGCCAACTGGTCAAGAGGTAGACACTGGGAGGTGTCTATGTCTGTTCTTGGGAACTATGATCAATGATTCTAGAAAGAATGTATATATCGGGAGTGAGATATAAGGGGTCAAGGGAAGTACAGTCAATGCTATCCAGTGAAATAGCAGTGAAAGGGAGAGAAAACAGGGGTTATGACAACATTTGGCCAGTCATACAGGATAACAGACCACAGAACTATATACAGGGATTTTGTAATGATTAGACCATCCAAATGATAATGGCACACATAAAAGCATGTGTGCTCATCTGTAAAAAGGGAGGAAGTTCTCTTGCTATTTTAATCAGCATCACTAGCTGAGCTCAGACCCTACTTGAAAGTTTCCCTTGTTCCAACTTACTTTATGAGATGTCAAGACAGATAGAAGATAACAGTCTAGATTGTGTGGTATGTTGTTGGCCCTACTGTCTAGAGTGGCAGCAGGTACCTTGTATTCCCACTGCTTCCTGGGACTTTGTTTTGTAAAATCAATGAAGGGGAGGGAAAGGAAGTGTTCAGTGCTCTAACTTCCTTGATTACTGGCAGCTCTTCCAGCCAGTGTCAGGGAATATAAGAATGTTAGATGCATCCCCCTCCTCTCTTTTTCTTCCGGGGTAGCAAGTGGTATGAACATGCAGTTTCCACAGCTGCTTCAGGAAAGCTAGAACAACAATTAATAGTAATAATAATAATAATAAAGACTTACTGGCATCCTTAATAAAAACTGAAGAGAAAAAACACTTTTAAGGTAATTAACATCTTTGTAATAGTAGTCTATATACTTTTGGAATTGTACAATGGACCCTAAAAGGTTTGGGAAGTATCCTAACAAAGTTATTGCTATTGTTAATTATTGTTTATAATAATTGTTCATTATTAACAAAACACAGGGCCCATTACCTTAAGGCATTTAAAGAAAGATGAATACTTCTTTGCCAAAAAGGAGGAAGAAGATTGATAGACATTCTTAGAACACATGATTAAAAAACCTATAGAAATACTTTTGGAACAAGCAGATATGTCACTGAAAAACAGTCAAGTCTGATAATAGATAAATGCAATTGGATTTACTGAATGTGAAAAAAAGGATGGAACCTATGAAATGGCTGAGATCCAAGAATGGTCAAAGGGTCTATACCAGGCAACATCCACACTGACTTAGCCAATAGTATCTTGAAAAAGAGCATTTAACTAGTGGAGGAGTCATGTGAATTTGTTTGTGAAAAAGGAGGTTACTTATCATAGCAATTCAGGGTCAAGCTAATTGCAGAAGGTTGGTCCTTAAGGAGCCTGGTCTTAATTATCAATGTAGGTGTTGCAAGAAAATAGTAGAAACTGAGCAATAAATCACTGCAGATTGTAAAAATTTAGCACCTAGCAAGATATGACCTGGTCACTAGAATTATGCATCAAAAGTTCACTATCTTTCATGGACTAACAGATGACAAATCCTCATAGTACAAATACCCATATCAAAATATCCCACAGAACTCCATAAGCAAACTGTAGTGCAATCAGACCATTATCATAGAATGAACTGTTACAGAGAATTGCCTGGGCATGACATTGATCCATAAAGGTCAATATTTGTCATGGAGGTTGACATACCAAGTACTCAGTCCCCCAGCTACTGAGAATGAAAAGTTTTCAAAACATAGAAATGTAGCAAACAGAGTAGGAGCAGAGGTGCATGCCATCCCTATGGTCATGGCCACTGCTGGAATTGTACCAAGGATGCTTTAGGTGAGCCAACAGTGGATGAACCCACAACCTAATATTTTTAATCCAACTTCAAAAATCAGTTATTTTACTCATCTGCATAATTGTTCATAGAACATTAAGTATAAAAGGATGATAGCAGGATAGTTACTTGTCTCAGGACTATTTCTTTCTGAATCCCATCAAAGAAGATAAAAATGAGATTAATTACTATTACTACCACGAGATCTGTAGCACTTGGAAGTTTACAGAGTAAAAAAATATATACATAAAATCTCATGTGACCTCATTAAAAGCCTTGTGAGTAAGGTAGGTGCTCTTATTGCTATTTTATAGGTGAGAAAACTGAGCCACCAACCTCCCCATCCAACCTTATTACACATTACTGTCGGACCCACATTCTACATTCCAGCCAAACTGGACTTTTGCTTACTGTTGTTCACCAGGGACACTCTGTCTCTGGTCTCCATGCTTTTACATGGCCTGTTCTTCATGCCTGGAATGAATTCTTCCTCATCTCCTACTCTTAGAATCCCTTGTTTCTTAGTTTCCTTCAAAATGGAGCTTGAATGCTGCCTCTTGTGTCAAACCTTTCATGATCCCAGCAGCTATTAGTGCCATCTCCCAAGATTTGTTGCTGTTCAGTCATTTTTTTCAGTCATGTCTAGCTCTTCATAACCCTGTTTAGAGTTTTCTTGGTAGAAATACTGTCTCCAGCTCATTTTTTCATATGAGGAAACTGAGGCAAATGGAGTTAAGTGACTTGCCCAGGGTCACCAGCTAGGAAATGTCGGAGGCCAGATTTGAACTTAGGAAGCTGAGTCTTCCTGACTCCAGACCCAGCACTCTATCCACTATAACATCTAGCTGCCTAAAAGTTTTTACACAAACAAAATTAATAAAGAAAAAATTAGAAGGTTAACAGTTAACTGGGGGAAAAAATCTTTGCTGCAAGTGTCTTTGGTAAAGGTTTGATATAGAGCAAACAGGCATTTTGTTATTGTCATTGTTCAGTCATTTTTCAGTTTTGTCCAACTCTCTGTGACCCCATTTGAGATTTTCTTGGCAGAGATACTAGGGTGGTTTGCCCTTTCCTTCTCCAGATCATTTTACAGATGAGGAAACTGAGGCAAACAGGATTAAGAGACTTGTCCAGGGTTACACAGTTAGTAAGTGTCTGAGGCCAGATTTGAACTCATGAAGATGAATTTTCCTGACTCCAGGTCCAGTACTCTATTCATTATGCCACTTAGCTGCCCCCAAGATTACTTTGTATTTATTTTATATATACTTGGTACAAACTTATTTATATACATGCTCTTCCCCTAATAGAACTGTTTCATTTTTGTCTTTATATCACTAATGCCTGGCACTTAGTAGGTATTTAATAAATGTCTACTGATTGGATCAGTGAAAGCTCAGTGAAATTTGAGGGCCTTGCCAATGATTGTATAATGAGAAGCTCCATAGGAAGGATTCAAATGCAGAAAGGACATTTATATAGCACTGAAAGGTGCAAAGTACTTTGCACACATTAGCTCATTTGAACCTTACAAGAGCCCTGTAAGGTATCTCTTGATTCCAACCCTAACCCTAAATGCGCTCTACTAGACTCCAGGACCAAAGTCTCAGTTCATGTTAAGGATTCGCAAGGAAAATTGCAGTAAGTTTACACAGGTACAAACAGTTGTGCAACTAGCATACTTCTTTGCAGCTTTTCTTAGATTTTCATCTTAGAAGTGCAACTAGTTGCTTTATAGGCAAGCTTAACCGAAGGAATTCCTGAGTACCCTGCACTGTACCAGTGTGGTATCCTGTGAAGGGTGCTGAAATGGGTTTCAAATCTTAGCTCTGCCCCTTACTACAGGGCACTAGATTTGGAAATCAGAAAGACGCTAGATTAAATCTTTCCTTAATTTCCTAGTTTGTGTGACCCCGGGCAAGTCGTATACTCTCATTATTATTACTTTATTGTGATCTTGAGATCACAATAGGAACTACTTCACAGAGTAGTTATGAGGATAAAATGAGATAGCATTATAAATGCTAGCTATTATTACTGTTACTATAATGAATATAAATTATTATTACACCAATATTAATAATAATTATTATTATAGATAGTAATAATTACATTGTGACCACTTCCATGGGTCTCAGTTTCCTCATTTAAGAGATTAAGGTGATGCATTAGATGACTTCCAAGGTCCCTTCCAGACCTAAATCTGTGCTTCTAACTAAGCGAGGTGCACTTCAGCAAGTCAGACTTGCCTAATGCTGCTTCTGTCCTTTTTTCTGTTTTACAGTCCAGTGCTTCAGCTGTCTTTTTCAATGCACACAAATCCAGGAAAAGTAATTATCTAAATAACTCTGAGACTCTAGGTAATTTGTCCAAACTAGCCAGAAAATACAGAAGAATATATGCACATTCGGGACTTGCACAACCACTCCCAACCCCACCGCTACTCTCATTTATATTATGCAAAGAGATTTAAATAATTAGCTTATTTGATCCTGAAAATAGCTGTTAAAGGTAGGTGCTATTATTTTACATTCTACAGATGAGAATGAATTTGCCCAGGGTCACACAGCTAGTAAGCGTCCAAGGCTTCAAACCAGGTGCTCCAAACTCCAAATCCAACAGTTCTATGCACTCTGCCCTACTGCCTAATGTGGACACCTACCTCCGTGATCCGTACCCTCCAGTGTGCACAATGCAAATCCATCTTCACTGTTTTCGAGTCTCAGAGGGTTGGCATTATACAGCCCATTACATGGGCTTCTGAGGCTTACTGTTGATAGGCACACTTAGGAATACTCACTGATATTCAGTGCCCATTTTCAGCACTCCATCTGGGTTTCTGTAGTGAAGCTTCAGAGCCCTCCTTTCTTCCCAATGACTTGTGAGCCATGTAGTCACCACCCCTTCATGCCTTCAGGTAACATAGTTGGGCCTTATTCATTCCAAAAGCTTGGATGAGGGAAGTCTGAATTACGATGTTTAAGGCTCAAATCCAGGAAACTCTCCCTATTGTCCCTTCAATTTAGTCCTGAATTTGGGGGGATGGGGTGGGGAAGGCAGTGTGAGGGTAGCCTTGTACTCTGATTTTCCTCTTTGGGAACTTCCTCTTCTAATGCTGCCAGTACCCATTCTTCAATTTCTAGTCTCAAGAGAGTTTCCTAGGGCACTTGTGTGGGGTCACACAACTATCAGGGGACTGTGAACCCAGGGTTTTTTTTTTTTTGTTTTGTTTTGTTTTGTTGTTGTTGTTTTTTTTTTACTTTTTTAGGCAATTAGGGTTAAGTGACTTTCCCAGGGTCACACAGCTAGTAAGTGTCAAGTGTTTGGTCTGAGGCCGGATTTGAACTCAGGTTGTCCTGACTTCAGGGCTGGTGCTCTATCCACTGAGCCACCTTGCTGCCCCCCAGGGTTTTTTTTTTTTTATCTCCATGGTCAACTCTCTACCCAATATTCCATGTTTCCGCTAGCTCTGAATTATAGGGGTAAAATGTAATGATGACCTTCAAAAACCAATGACACATAGTACCTTCAGAGTGTCTGTCTCATTTCAGTCTCATGTATGTGAGGCAGCAAGAAAAAAGTTTCTCACTAGCAAAAAGTGAAATAAGACTTATTTCGAGAAGAAGGCCCCCTGTTCCCACAGAAGAGTTGTTGTTGATGGATTTTCCACTCTCCCCCCATGACCTCCTTTCCTCCCAGGACTTTTCTGTATAAGTTAGTTGCATTTGCAAGTGTTAGCCTGGGAGGCAGCTTGTTTTGCTGCAAACCTAATCTTGTTTGGGTCATAAAAGTTACAGCTGTTTTATATTCAACCGATAATTTAAGAATGAGATCAGCAGTCATAATCAGGTCAGCAATTAAAAATTAAATACAATCTAAAAACAACAAACTTCATAGAGATTAGTACCATTCCATTCTAGAAGCAGAGAAACTGATCGTTTCATCAGTCTTTCTTAAATATAATGCAATTTCATTCCTTTGGATGCACTAATGCAGAATTGGTGATAATTTTGTTAGAGTCTGGGCTGAAGTTTATGTTTAGCTCTGGAAAAAATGATTTGCTAAATACATTCACTGCATAAAAAAAGAACATAGGAGATCTCTTACTTAAGAGAGCAACTGATTTCAATCACTTTCATAATACCCTTAGAATAACAACAATGTACATACTAATTACAAACTCTCTATCTCTACCCATTAAAGCAAGTCCAGTGATTCATCAGCTTGGCAATATTACCTTAGGTTAATTTGAATTTACTATTTGTACTTGGAAGTAAAATTTGCATTTATTTTAAAAATATGGCATGGGTCAGACTTTTTTTGCTCATTCAGACTGGCCTTATCTCCAGACAGTCCAAATGAACAAGGTTTTCCTATGCTTGATGTTTAAATAAAAATACAATCAGCTCCCATAAAGCACTTCTAACTCATTTTGGACTACTGGCACACCAAGTTATATAAGATTTTATGCTTTGAGGTCCTTAACCAAATAATGGTGATGAATTAGGCATAAGGGAAAAAAAAATAAATATAGCCAAAGGTCTCCTCTCCATGGATCCACATGGATTTGGGTTCAAATGATGTGGACTTTGAATGGCAATAGACCTACCCTGACTCGTTCATTCACTCAGTTGGAAAGGTTTCGGAATATCTAAAGCTAAACTGAGGTCTAAAGATTTCTTTGCTTACCAAGCTAACAAATTCAAGTAGGGAATGATGGTGAAATAATAAACATTTAATAGGGAAACTGAAATGAATAATAAAGCAATTAAAGCAAAATCAGCCTCATTTCTGAATGAGTGGGAGGAACTCCAGTGTTTAGTCAAAAAAAGAGAAACCTCAGAGTGGGGGAAGGAAGAAGCTGGGGGGAGCCTTCTCCTAAGTGTCTTCAAGTACTTATAGGGCTGTGGAGGAGGCATAACATTTGTTCTGTTTGACCCCATAGAACAGAACCAGGAATGATAGCAATAGGTAGAAGGCACAAAGAGACCAATTTAGGCTTGATTATCAGCTAGCTAGAGGTGCTAGCTAGGTGTCATAGTGCATAGAACGGGGCCTGGTATGAGATCTCCTGACTTATCTTCATGAATTCAAATCTGGCCTCAGACACTTCCTAGTTGTGTGATGCCGGGCAAGTCACTTAACCTTGCTTGTCTCAGTTTCCTCATCTGGAAAACGAGCTGGAGAAGGAAATGGCACTCCAGTATCTTTGCCAAGAAAACCTCAAAAAGTCAGATACAACTGAAATGCCTGAACAACAACAAATCAGCTAGGTAGTTATCCATAAATACAGTGCTTTAAGGTTTGCAAACCTCTTTACATACATTCTCATTTGATCCTCATAATAATCCTGTGAGGTAGGAAGTATCATTATCCCCATTTTACCGACGAGTAAATGAAGGCTGACAAAGAATAAACAATTTATCAAGGTAACATGGCTAGTGTCTGAGTTAAGATTCAAACTCAAGTCTTGTTGACTCAAAGTCCAGCTTTACTTCCTAACATGTAAAACTGTCCAAAAGTGGAATTGGCTGCCTCATAAGGTAGTAAGCTCCTCCTCCTTGGAGGACTTTAAGCAAAGGATGAATGACTACTTATTTGGTATGTGACAGTAGCAATTCCCTTTGGGTATTCCCAAATATCCAAATGGATATTGGTTATATCCTTTATGTGTGTGTATGTGTGTATGTATGTATGTATGTGTATGTATACCCACATACCCATACACACGCATGCATATATATATATATACACATACATATATATATATATATATATATATACATATACATATACATATATATATATATCTCCAATAGTGTTTGTCCCCTGTTTTTGAACAGGACCAATGACAGAATGGGATGATATCTTGAGTTGTGAGTGAATTGGATTTAAGTGAAGTAGAGTTGTGCAAAATTTTCAGCCTCACTCTCTTTTCCAGTCATCAAAGTTCAGTAGCAAGACAAAAGTCAAGATGATTGGTGATGGGCCGTGATGCAGTGGATGACCTTGGTGTCTTAGATGTCTGACCAAGTTCTAAACATTCCATACTGCCTGCTTCAGCTGTCTTCACGGACATTGGAACAAATTGTTTTCATCTGCCTATTCCACCGGGGAAGTCTTCACATGTTTGGGGTAGACATCCCCCTTACTCACCCAAGATTTAAGGTTTGTCAGTTGCCCTTAATATGGTTTAGACCATCTGCCAAGATGGTTAATAGAGTGTGACTGCTGCACATGCTACAGCTTCTTAGAGCTACAAGTAAGAGTTGAGTGCCAAAGGGGGATGAGCAGAGCTGAAAAGGACTCAGCAAGCCCTCACCCTAGAGGTGCTAGTCCTCCTTTAACACCCCCCCCCACCCAATATATATTGGAATAGATGACTGCCAAGGTCTCTTCCTTCTCCAATTCTGTGATTTTGTGAGTACTGCGTCTCCTATTTTTCTTTTTTAAAATCTAAATTTAATTTTTTACCCACTCCTTTCCTCTCAATAATTTGGAACTTAAGTGCTTCTAAACTCATGACTTAGGTAGTGAAGACATGCATGCAATCCCTCTGTAGCCAGAATGTATTCCTGGATGACCCTGGGGTTGAAGACTTCAGTGAAGTTCTTAGCCTTTGTCCAAGACTCTGTCCTTGTGAGCCCAATCAAGCAGGGGTTTGAATCCTGGTTTTGCTACTTATTACCTGAGTGACCAGCAACAAGTTGCTTAGCCACTCAATGATCTTATGAGTAAAACAAAGGAGTTGGATTAAATGATCTCTGAGGTCTCTTCTAGCACTAAATCTATAATTTTAAGATCTAGAATAGTGGTGTTCTATCCCTTTCCACAGGGCTCCTGGCTGGAGTTTCTGATTTGCTTGCTTCAAGCTCTGCATATCACTTCCCTAATTGCTTGTTTGGTTGTTTGTTGTTGTTGTTGTTGTTTTGGGGCTATTGGGGTTAAGTGACTTGCCCAGGGTCACACAGCTAGTAAGTACTTCCCTAATTGCCAGTGTCCTCCATGCTTCCCTTGCTGATCTCTATGTTTTTTATGGTCTCTGCAGAAATGTCTTTTCTTCCTTCATTATTTGGAGGGGGGAAATGCCTTTTCTGTCCCCATGAATGCAGATTGAATCTCTTTTCCCCTCACTGGGAGAGGGTGGGGGAAGGAGCTACTCATAAACCATTCCAATACTGGCACATAAGAAAATGCTTAATAAATGCTTGTTGATTAATTGATTGAATGACCAGTTAACATCAGTAATATTGAATTTTGTTGTGGTGGCTTCTAAGGCTATGGACTTAGCCAGCAGTCTTTCTAGAATAGTGTTTTCTAAACTTTTTTGATCAAAGTTATTGCTGGCCATGTAGTAATATACATGTATATACATATATGTATATATATGTATATCTGTGTGTATTTATGCACAGATACATATGTATATATATACATATTTGAGCAAATTCCTCCAACACAAATCTATTTTCTTATTTATAAATTATAAACATGCACTAATAATGTTTTATAAAAATTTTATAAAAATTGTTTTATAAAAATTACACAGAAATAGACACTTTAAAGGATGAGATAAAGATGAGAACATATATAATTATAGAGTTAATTAGGAGTCACTGGAGTTTAGTGAGCATGGGAAGGACCTGATAAGATTTTAGGAAAATCACTTTAGCAGCTGAATGGAAGATGAATTGTGAGTCTGGGAGGCTAAATAGGTAGTTATTATAATTATACAAGTAAAAAGTGTTGATGGACTGAACTATAAACCATGAGTGGAAAGGAGAGAGATATGAGAAACATTGTAGAAGAAGAAATTACAAGATTCAGCAACTGACTGGATATGAAAAGTGAGGCCAAGACAAGAACAGATAGTACCAAAGTTATGACCCCGAGTGACTGAAAGGATGGTAGTGTCCTCAACAGTAATAGGGCTGTCTGGACATGTAGGTTTGGAGAAAACAATGTTATGAGATCTAAGTTGCAGATCACAACCTATCAATATCTGCTTGTACTATGTGACTCATACCCTTCTCTACAAAAATGAAAAAAGAGGAAACAGGGATATTACTTACCTGTCACTGCCCCAATGCCCCAAGCTCAGCATTCAAGGTATGCCCAGAGGCACCTGCTATAATCATAAGGTAATTGATAAAAAGGAGGAAATAATGTTCACTCTCATTTTAGTGTTGAGTTCCCTATGGTTTTTTCAGCTCTCTGGTGCCCCCCTTACCCTAACTGAGCAGACTTATTTTCTTATGTAAACTCATGAAAACTCTTCTTGTTATGTGATAGTGAAGAACAGAGGCTGAAAGTAGGAAGGGACCTTAAGATCACCTAATCTAACTCTCTCATTTCATAGATGAGGACCAGACCCAGCAAGGTCAAGTGACTTGTCCACAGTCACATGGTAAGTGGCAGAAGCAGGAGGCAACTTCTGGCCCCCTGATTCCAAATCCAATACTCTCCCCACTGTACCAAGTATGAGGAAAAGCAAGATGTCATTTACAAATGTTTGGTTATTGGGATTGTAGAAATCAAATGATAAGGAACCAGGATTGGAAGCCTGAGCTGAACATAAATTTTTCTCAGACAGATGGCAGTCACCATGTTTCTGTAATGCTTTTTCTTGTTGAGCTCACATTTTGGCCTTCTGTTGATAAAAAATTTCATTATAATGTGCGGTTTCAATGGATTTGAATAATGGGTTTAAACTTAAGAAATAAACTATAATAGGAATGAATTTAAAGGCCTGAACTTAGATTTTAAAGGATCAACTTTCCAAGCATAAGATGAATCACAGAAACTTAAGAGTTGGAAGGGACCTTAGAGGTCATCTCATTTGCCTTTTACCTCATGGAGAAACACTCCCTACAGCATCCCTAACAGTGGAAAATCTAAACTCTGCTTAAACAGGTATAGTGACAGGAATCTTACCACCTTCCAAGGTTGTCCGTTCTATTTTTGGACACCTAGACTTGTTAAACAGCTTTTTTTTTAAATACTAAAACAAAATCAATCTGCCTATAACTTTCACTTACTCCTATATTGGAACTACATAGAATAAGTCTTATCTTGCTTTCATGTGACACATATTAATAGACACCTGTCACATTCCCCTAAGTCTTCTTTTTTCTATGCTAAAATTCTCAGTTCCTTCAGCTGTTCCTCATATGACAGTCTTGAGTCCTCCTGCAATGCTGCTTATTCTTCCCTGGACAACACTCAAGTTTGTCAATGTCCCTTCAAAGTATGGCAGCTCATAACTGAAAGCAATACTTCAGATGTTGCCTGGCCAACAAAGACTAGAGTGGGACTCTAACCTACCTTGTTCTTCTCATTATACTTCTATGAATGCCATCTAAAATAACATTAGTGCTTTATCAATCACATCATATTTTTTGCTTCTGTGGAGCTTGCCATCTATTAAAACTTCCAAGCTCTTTTTTCATAGGAACTGTCTAGTTTCATCTGCCTCATCTGGTATTTGTTTAGCGCTTTTTTTTTTTGAGCCTAATTGAAGAAATTTACATTTATTCCCATTAAATTTCCTCTTGTTAAGTAGAAGTATTCAGCCTGACCTTTTTAGATTCCATTGCCTTTCTTATCGTCATCTAAATCAGGGTTTGGCAAACTATGGCCCGAGCGCCAAATTCTGCCAGCTGCCTGTTTCTGCTTTTGTTTTTTTTTCTTTTTTGTACAGACTCAAACTAAGAATGGTTTACAAGAATGTAAAAATCATTCTTAGCTGGTGGCTGTACAAAAATAGGCATTGGACTGGATTTGGCCCTTAGGAAGTAGTTTGCCAACCCTCGATCTAAATCATGGATGAGCAGGATAGGATCAAAGAAGAAATTGTCAGAATCAAAGAGGAATTACCAATGGAGTTATGTTACAGAATTAGATAAAATAATAGCAAAACTGATCTGAAGGGACAAAAGGTCAAGACTATCAAGAGAAATAATGGGAAAAAAATAGAAATTAAGTGGACTTAGGACATCAAGATTTCAAATTATGTTATAAAGCAGCAATCATCAAAACTAGACTAGCCAAGCCCCTGTACTCAAGGTCTACTATACCACTTCCTATTCATTTCTATACCAAACCACTATAGTTTCTTTCTTAGGACTCAGACTCCAACCCTTGGAACCCTGAGCTCTGATTGATGAGCTTTCCTCTTATTTTGTTCAATTGACATTCCTACATAGCCACCACTCCCCTAATTTGTGTTGTAGCCCATTAGAAGATAAGTTTCTAGAAGGCAGAGGATATTTTGTTGGCTCATCTTCAGTGCTTAGCACAATGCCTGTCACACAGTAAAGAATAAGTGCTTTTTCATTTGTTCATTCTTTCAATTGTGTTCGATAAACTCAAGAACATAACTTATTGAGGTAAGGCCTCCCTATTTGACATGAACTGCTAGGAAAATTGAAAAGCAGTTTGGCATAATTAAATTTATGTCAACATCCTATAGCATGTATCACAATAAATTCCCAGCAGATATTTGACCTGATTGTAAGAGGTCACATGACAGAGAAATTAAAGGCAAATGGAAGGCAGTACGTTGCACAATTAAGGATGGGGAAAGAATTCTTAACTAAATAAGGGTTAGAGTTGATCATTAGCAACAAAACAGACAATTTCAATTACATAAAATTAAAAAGCTTTGGAACAAAATTAGTGTATCTAGAATAAGTATAGTTATTGAGTAGACAAAATCTTCACAGCAACTATTTCTGTAATAGTCTGATTGATACACAAAGTGGATAAGGAATTTGATATAGATTCATAAGAGTCAGAGTTATCCCCCTCCTCTGTAGATAATGTTGGTCCTCTTTGAGAAGGAAGGATGAACTACAACAAACAATAGATATGTAAATGGTCAAAGGCTATGAGGAAGCAGTTCTCAAAAAAATGAAAAATGAAAATTTCCCACACTCATATAAAATAATGATCCAAATCATTAATAATAAGAAAATGCAAATGAAAACTTTGAGGTTTCACCTCATATACCTATCAACTTGGCAAATAACAAATGAAAAAATGCTCCTTATTGGGGGAGATTGTGGGAAGACTAATGCATTGTTGGTAAGTCTGTAAGTTGGTTCAACAATTATGAAAAACAATATAGAATTACATTAGGAAAGTAACTAAACTATCTATACTCTTTAACCCAATGAAACCATGGTAGAGAATATGCCCAGAGTAGGTCAAAGATAGAGAAGGTCCTATAAATACCAAAATATTTATAGCACACATTTGTTTTTTGTTTTTTGTTTTTAAACAGGAGGAAAGAATTAGAAATAGAGTAGGTACCCACTGAATGGTTGAACTAATTATGGCTTATTAATAGCATATTATTGGTTGTGAGAAACAACAAATATGGAAAACTCAGAAATGTGGGAAGACATTTATAAACTGATGCAGGAAGAAATACACAGAACCGAGAGAACATTGTACACAATGACCACAATGATATAAGGAAAACAACATTGAAAGATGTTGATGGGTTTTAACTTCAGAGTCAAGCATACTTCCCTTTTTCTTGTCAAAGAGAGTGTGGACTGTAGAAGTGAGGGTTTGGCCCACGACTACTTCTTTCTTACAGGATAGGGGTGACAGTGAGGTTGAGTCACCAACAAGGAACAAGAAAGAAATGGTACCAATACAATGGTTTTATACATACACAAACAAAGACACACACACATATCTCAGAAGAAGCTACGAAAAGGAAGAAATAAAAGATAACAGATTTATTACGCTCTGATTAAGTCACTGTTAATGTTTTTGTTTTGGGCATTTATCTAAACTTCAGTTCTGACTTTCAATCTGGTTGTCCTTCATGCATTTGTTGCCTTGACCCCCACGTGGGTGTTGGTCTTGTCCTCTTCTTTAACCCTCCAGTGTTGTCAAATTAATGCTCTATCAGCCTGATCTAATTTCAGATGACCCTACTTGTGCCGTAGACTAGCTCATACCTATGCTTCTATCTTCACCAAACAGGTATCCCATTTCCACTCTGCTCTGCATAAATTCTAAGTACTTGATCTGCGTGGTTTGTCTTTTTGTGTGTGCGTTCAGGACTGTTACTGAGCAGAGTAGTCTTGGGTAATACCTCTCAGAGGTTTCTGCTTCCCTCTTCTGTAGGGCTCCTATGAACTCTTGGAGGTTAGGACCATGAGAATACTGCACTACCAAAGCTAGATGTGACCTTCACTGTACAAATGAGGAAGCTGAGATCCAAGGAGGTTACCAGACTTTCTAGAGGCTGTATGGGACTAAAACTCTGCTCTTCTAATTCCCAGTCCAGTGTTCTTTCCTAGGCTGGACTCAGGAAAACATGAGTTCACGTGTGATCTCGGACACTGAACATCTGTGTGATCCTGGCCAAGTCACTTAGCCTCTGCCTGTCTCAGTTTCTTCACTTGTAAAATTGGAGTAAAAATAGCACCCACCCCTCCAGGTTGTTGTGAGGATCATATGAGATAGTCTTTTTTTGGAAATATTTTAGGGGCAACTAGGTGGTACAGTGGATAGAGCACCAGACCTCGAGTTAGGAAGACCTGAGTTCAAATCTGACCTCAGACACTTACTAGCTGTGTGACGCTGGGCAAGTTGTTTAACCTTGTTTGCCTCCATCTTCTCATTTATAAAATAAGCTTGAGAAGGAAACGACAAACCACTCCAGTATCTTTGTCAAGAAAATCCCAAATGGGGTCACAAAAGAGTCAGATATGACTTATCGATTAAACAACACTTTTTTTTTGAAGCACTTAGCTCAGTGCCTGGATCATGTTGTTCCGTCTCTTTTCAGCCATGTCTGACCCTTCATGACCCCATTTGGGGTTTTCTTGGCAAAGATACTGGTGTGATGTGACATTTCCTTCTCCAATTCATTTTACAGATGAGGAAACTGAGGCTAATAGAGTTAAGTGACTTGTCCAGGGTCACACAGCTATTAGTGTCTGAGGCAAGATTTGAAACTGGGAAGATGAGTTCCTGACTCCAGGCCTGACACTCTATCCATTGTGCCACCTAGCTGCCTGCATGCTTAATAAATATTTGTTCTCTTTCTCTTCGCTTGCCCCCAAACCACACACTACTTCATGGTTCTAACAAACCTGCTATACCACTGTGATACCACTGGAGTTCAATACCACTGGTGATCAAATTCCACCTTGGCATCTATACCTCACGAATATGAGGAATCCAATGAATTATTCAGAGATCACGTAAAGCCTTGTTAAATGTCTTGCCATGCCTACAGCATTTGCCTGATACTGATCTAATAAACCTTTCCAAAAAAGGAAATGAGGTTAGTCTGACATGACTTCTTAGTGAACACATACATGCTGTGGTCCTAGTGATTACACCTTCCTTTTCAAAGTGGTAACAAATCATCTATTTAATAATCTACTCTAGAAATTTGCCAGGAATCAATGCCAAGTTTTTTGGATTTCTCTTCTTCTCTGCCTTTTTTTTTTTAGCAGTGAAAGTAAAACCTCCCCAAACTCCAACCCACAGGTGGAAGTTTCCTTAGCTTGAAGCAAGGGTTTCAGCAGCCCAGCTGAACTAAAGGAGTTAGGGGGTAGAGATATAGATTTAAGAGGGTAAGGAACTCTGGGGAAGGGATATAGTACCATAGGCAGATATTTTATGGAGGCTTATGAGAAAACATAGACAAGAATTACACAGAATGAAAACATGTAGAGGAGTTACAGTCTACGTCTACGGAGAAGACGCTTAGAGAGTTCAAATGATGGATCTTGCAAAGTATTCCTTACAACACGACAACACATGAAGACAAAAGTAAACTGAAAATAAACTGGTTTCATCATAGGTATAAGCTCTCAATGTGGCAAAAACTTCTAAGAAGCACACTTCAATATAGTCATAAGAAAAAACACCCAAACTACCAGATAACAATCTTATCAATATGACAGTTAAATCACCACATGTCATGGCACAAACATAAACACACCTAGAAATCTGGCTAAGGGGTAGCTACAAAATGGTGCTTCTCAATGAAAGCTGAAATGAGGGAGGGGAGGGAAGGGGACAAAATTTAGAACTCAAAATCTTATGGCAGTGAATGCTGGAAACTAAAAATAAATAAATAGATATTTTTTAAAAAGCTGAGATGAGAATTATGTAAAAAGTCAATTGCATTAAAATATTCTGTTATCTGATAAAAATGCTGAAAGTAACTAAAACACAAATTAAGTTCCAAGCTCACATTAACTATGATAAAAAAAAATCCAAGCCAAACCCTCTGTTGGAAAGTTCTCTTTCATGAAATCTCAAACTGCCCTTTCATGTTGAAGAAGCCTTTAACGTTTTCATTGAAATAATGAGCACTCGTCTGAACTAGAACAAGCACAAAATCTGATTCATTCCAATTTTCTCTTTTATTAGTTGGTATCTAGGAACGGGGAGGGAAACTAATGACGGCAAGTTTCAGGAAATGCACTGTATAAATAATCCATAGAAAAACATGGAACAAGAGAAGAGTATTTTCCACACATGGCACAGTTGGTCTATGATGTCGTCTTCTGAATGATCAAATTCTGAAGGGAACAATTAAAACAAATCAATCTGGCTTATTTTTGAAGAGGCAAATCAGGGCTTTGGTTGGAAGCCAGTGGTGGTGGAATGTCAACAAACTATAAAAATAGATAAGGAAATTGGAGGAAACCAGTTTCAATTCAGCAAGCAAGAAATCTGATTGATTGGGTGTTCGCCATCCTCATCTGCCCCAGTTCTCTCTATCTAGTCTATTTTCAGTTGCCTAGTTCGTAACCAGATTCTCATTCATCCTGTGTTATATAATGACCCAAATATAATGAAACCAGCTTCTTCAATGCACTTATTACCCTTTGTAATTATGGTTTAGTAAGGTAGTTTTCATCTTCCTGGTTTCCTTTTTCTGTACTTATAGACTTGAATAGAGGGAACCTATGTACTTTTTGAAGAAATGAGTCACTATGGGCTTGGGGGGAAATGCTTTGCAATTTGCAGGTATCTGACTGAAAAAGAAAAAAAAGAGTAGGGAGAAATGGTTCATGTTATTTCCATTTATCTGTCTAGAGGGAATTTCTAATTTCTCTATCTCTAGGCAGAGAAATGGAAATAGCAGAATCTTTCAGGAATCACAGTTGGGATCAGTTTTATAGAACATTTTGATTTATGAACAGGAGGAGGTAGAATGCAATATAATTGCCAAGTTGGTAGACAAAATTAAGCTTTTTTGGTCAGTGAAATTTGCCAATGGACATAAATAAGGAAGATTTCATGTGGTTATGCAAGTTGACAGAGAAACTTCAATGAGGGCAAATAACACATTTTGGGGAAAATAATCCAAACTAACCCCATAAGATGTTAGCTTTGATGTAGGCAAGAGATTTGTAGTTACTTTAGATTGTTAGCTATACACACAGATCTTATAAGATATGCAACATCAGGGAGAATGTTGGTAATGAAACCAAAAACATTTTACTGTGGTTTGAAAGAAAATAAACAGAACAAAAACTATGTAGTTCTGATTACCCTGCCTCAAGAACTTATGGAGCTGGAGAAATATCCAGACAGTGATTTTGGACTCCAATGAATTTTCATATTAGAAATAATAAAGTTGAGTGGGTTAAGTTTGGAAGCTGCAAGTCTATGAAGTATATAGATTAGGAGAACATGGACTTATTAACCACATAAAAGAAAATCAGAATTAGAGGGCAATCTTCTTACAGCTGGAAAGAGATAGTTTTAGGAAAAAAGGTAATACTGACCTACATAGAAAGTTGTGGTATTTTTATTTAAAAACTGTAAGTGAATCCAAGGATTTGGGTAAACTATGGGATGCTGTAAGGCAAACGAAAAAGATTTTGGATACTGTCTTAACTTTGAAGGTTGCCAACAGGAAGAACTACCACCTCTCCCACAAGCTGTCCTGTGTTGATGCTGCTGGAGACAGTAGGAGCTGGATTGCTGATTGAATCCAAAATAACATCTTATGTTCAGTACTGGATTGTCATTGGTATGAAGACTCAGGGGACATATGGCATATGTCTCAAAGATGAGAGGGGAGAAGGTGGTATGTAGGAAGCATGATAATGCCTAGTTAGTATCTAAGTTATGCTTGGGAGAGAATGAAATAATAATAGTTTTTCCCCCTCCTTTCTTCTCCTTTCTGCACAGCGATTCACTGAACTATAAAAGCACCAAGAAAATAAATTTTTAAATTGTTTAATCCTGGAGCTGTAATGGGAATATATTCAATAGAACTCCTATTTCCCTACTTGTGTCCTTTCCCTGGATAATGTGTTGAAGGGCAAAGCCTGGAAACTAAGAGAGCATCACACCACCAGTTGAGAGCACACAGACCCCTTCTGCTCACAGTGCTTCCCATTCACAGTGCCAGGCACTACCAGGTCCTTGCAGGCTCCCAGCATGACTCACTCCCAGACTTGAGGTTGAAGGGACAAGAGGGGTTTCCCTCATCATAAACCAGATTCAGATTCAGAATGAGATTAATCCTTTCAAACTCAGTGAATAAACCTATCCTTGAGTCTTCTAGCCTAAACAGACACAATTTATTAAGCTTCGTTAAAAAAAAAGAACAACACATTTTCCTCATTACTTTTATATATCTGAAGACATGTCTCCCTGGTAGGTCATGAAAAGCTGAGATTAAAAGCAAAATTGCATTAGCATTTCAAGGGGGAGAAAGTATCAGACCTTCTAAATCTTATCTTTGGCCCTCACTTCTAGAGCTTCAAGACTCTAAACTAAATGTACTATTATTTAGCGCTAAAGTCTGCTGTGGGCAGTGCCTATGGTGATCCAGAGGTATAATGACTTTCAATTCCCTAAACTTTCAATATCCCTAAAGCATTATAGTTTGATCCCTATACTGGATTCTGCTTTTAGAGAGCCAAGACTGAGTTTGTCCCCCTCAAGTCCATTAGAACTTTCATGTTTTCATCATAGCCCAACGAGTAACCCAGGCACTTTAGAGACCTGCTCCTGTTTTCTCAGCCAGAGCTGCATGCAAACCACTATCCTGGAGTCCTATTCTGAAGACTAATGTTTTTGTTCAAAAAGTGAGGATTCCACAGAGAAAGAGAGAGAGATGGAGAGATACAGAGACAGCGACAGAGAAGGAGGTGGGGAGAGAATCGAGAGAGAGAGAGACAGAGATAGGGACAGAGACAGAGAGAGACAGAGAGAGAACAGTCACTGATCACACAACAATGACTTCAGTTAGTTTAGATTTCACTTTGGTGCCTATGCTTACAATCATCTCATGCTGGAATAAAGACATGTGAGAATATCCAGGTGAGGGACCATTCTGGGACATGCTAGGCCTGGGCTACCTAATGCCACTGGTGGAAATCTGGGCTGCAATAGTGGCTTCTACCAGATGACTTCAGGGAAATAAGGGGACTACTTCAGTCCTTCCTGGATGACAATACAATTGGCCCTTTGGGATATTCCAGCTGAGTATGTCACAGGAGTTAAAGGTCAGCAGCCTGACCTGTGTCCTTGACTACTTTTTCCATGCAAAACAATTTCACATTCAAAGCCCCACATTTATCCTCTCAAAATAAACCTGGTGGGAAGAACAAGAGAGAAGGGAAGGAAGAGAAAGAGAAAACACCATAAAGAAATCCCTCCCAAAGGATATCAGATAAATTAGCCTCACATCAATTACAAACACCAGCTCACAAGGGTATTGGGTAATCAGAAATATCTTTTTATTTAGGGAGTTTGATGAAAGCAGCTGATCCTAAAAGATATTATCAATAGGTATAACCTCTGATTCCCTGGATTGACCTTGTTCATGGATTATCACAGAAAAGGCCAGCACAGCAGAAAAGTTGGATGGTGGTGTTGGGGGGGGGGGTCTACTTAGGAATCTGCTATGACAAATAGAAATGGGAGGTTGGAGGAGTCAGAGAACACCGGATGGTGTTCCCATTGACTGGGTAATGGATGAACAAACTGATACATAAATGTAATGGAATGTAAAGGATTTTGGGCGGCTTGCAAAAAATGTAGAGGAAAACATCTTCTACATTTTTTGTGGGCTGCCCAAAATCCTTTGGTGGGCCCCAAGTGGCCTTTGGGCCTGATCTAGAATAACACAAGAAGATTTGTATGAACTGATACAGTGGTACGAAGACCCAGGAGAACAATATATCCAATGAGTACAGTCATGGAAAGAAAGACAACACTAAAAAATAATTGAACTCTGATTAATTGTAATGACTACAGCTAGGTGGCACATTGGGTAGAATGCCAGGCCTGGAGTCAGGAAGACCTAAGTTCAAATCCAGCTTCAGACACTTACTAGCTGTGTGGCCCTGGGTAGGTCACTTAACACTGTTTGCCTTAGTTTCCTCATCTGTTAGCTGGAGAAGGAAATGGCAAACCACTACAGTATATATAACCTCAAATGAGATCACAAAGAGTCAGACATAACTGAAACAACTGAACAACAATATAATTTTGGACCTATAGAACTGATGGTGAAACATACCTCTTTCTTATAAATAGGGAAGCGGGGGAGACTATGGATATGGAATGGGATATGCTGTATCAGACATGATCACTTCATCAGTTGGTTTTGTGTAACTCTTTTATTGTTACAAGGGAGGTTCAATGGTGGGTGTGGTGGTAAGAATTTAAAGAGAAATGACTGGTTTAAAAACCAAAGCCAACAATATAACTTAAAAAAAAAAAAAACTACAACTAAATATGGTTTAAACCTAGCCCAAGGACTAGGGAGGCAAACTCAGGCATAAGGACATGCTTCAGGGTGGACCTGGGAAGACCAGCTCCAAAACAAACTGAGCTCTAAGGCCCATTTGTAAAAAGGAGTTTCTTACCAGATGCTCTGGTGAATCAGTGCATTTCTCACTATAAAAATACATTACACTTCTTTCACCCTCTACCTTTAAGAATTGGTTAGGAGAAGAGTGGTTAGATAAATAGTGACTGCATTTCTTATTTGAAATAACTGCTACTCTTCAATGTTATTTAGAGGAGGACTTTGATTTATTCACAATGTACCTATCATTTACTATGGTACCTATGACCCAGGAAATTATATAAATATAGTTATATTTTCAAAACAATATCAATGATCATTTTATAAACAATGATCATATTGTATTTGGAAAATTTCAGCTCTCATCTTGATCAACAGAAAATGTCACAGTGCTATGATTATTTTTTATTGCTAAAATCATTAGTCTTTTCCCATTTATAATATTAGAATCTCTGATATCGCAATCTTTCCTCTACATGTGGTACGTTATTTAGTCTCAAAACCTACCCAGCCTCATTTGTTTTCATTTACATTCTGTTCATTCAGTTTCTGCAGCTCTGATGTACAGAACATTAATTGGGCACTGCCCAACATAAAATTTTTAACAACTTGTAAGACTTGATCTCTTTGAGTACTCAGTGAAAAGAGCATGGCTATTCCTTCTTGCATTAGGATTTCACACCATTTTTTCCTAGAATGCTACACTAATTTTATTCTGATTTGTTCTACCTCTTCAAATTTTCCAAGACTTACTTATTTTAGAAAACATTTCTTACACTACCTAACAAGGCACCCCCCAAAAAAATCTATGGTGAATTTGCTGACTGATCACTCACTGAGTGTGATTTTGTATCATTCTGTCTCCAGGTTCCCAACTTGACTTGATGGGGAGTTGTGTCTAACTCTAATGCCTGTAGGATATGTTGGTTCTTAATGGATACAAAATAACAAGCCAAATTCTGAAAGCCATCCCATGGCTCCAAAGAGAAAAATCATTATGAACCTTACCTTATTCTTAAATTAGTTAGGATTTTTTTTTAAATAGAAAAGTGTTGATAGCATTTACCAAGGAGTAGGAGCATCAGGGGCATAAATGGGACAAAAGAGTCAGAAGAAGATTCAGAAATATATGAAGTTTTTTTTTCCATAAATTAAATCAGAAGTCTAGTCTGAATGGTAAGATACTTAACCTGATAGGCCTGAAAATGAAACAATTGTTTCCTCTAACACTAAGTCCTTGTCAGCAGTGATGTTGCCATGTTTTTTGTTTAGAATAGTCCACAAAAGTTTTTGCCCAGATTGAAACTCGAATCATCACAGAGCATGGCTATTGTACAATTTCTTTGCCTCCAAAGGAAACAGAGCCAGCTCCTAAAAGCTGATTAACAATGCCTGTTTTTGAGAACTTATATGTAAATATCATCCAAAATAGAAGAATAAGTAACACATTTGCATGGGAAAATTCCCAAGGAATCCACAGGAGATCAATCATTTTGTAACAGATTTGCAGTGTGAAAAGCTATAGTCTACTTTCTCTGCTTTTCCAGATAGTTCTTTATATTGATCCAGAGGAGAGATATTCCTTTATACTGACCTGAAAAGGAAGATCCTTAATGGAAGTCAGACTACTCCCAAAATAAATCTTTATGGCAATGTCATTCAGCAGCCCCAAATTAAAGCTAAACTTACAAACCTGACCCAAGAATAGTTTTGCATCTCATCAAATAGCCCAATTTCTACATCAAATAAATATTTGCCAATATTAATCAAGGGTGTCTTGGTATCACCAACACCTAGCATAGTGCTTGGCACATAGTAGACACCTAGCAAATACCTATTGATTGATTAAGGCTGTAATGATATCTCAAGTTATCAATGAACCTCCATTCCTAGTACAGGAAACATAGAAATTAATATATTTCCATTAGGTGTGCAATGTGAGTATTGACTAAATTTTAAACTGCATGCGATACTCCAATAATAATAATGGTAGTACTAATAATAACTAACATTTATATAATGCTTTAAGCTTTGTAAAATACTTTACAAATATTATCTCATTTGATCCTCACAAAAACCCTGTGAGGTATATGCTATTATTATCTTCATTTTATGGATGAGGAAACAATCTAAGGGAAGTTTGTGACTTTCCCAGGGTCACTCACCTGCTAAGTGTCTGAAGCAGATTATGAACTCAGATTTTTGATGCTAAGAAGCCCAATACTTAATCTACTACACCACTTAGATACACAAGTAAATTTCAGCAGATTTCTGTGAATTTCAACAATTATTTATCAAGTACCTATTATGTTTCTATGTCATTAGAACCAGTGCAAAATTCAAATATTAATGAAAAAGGCATAGATTTGGTTGAGATCATAGGCTCAGGGCATCATATATGGAAAAGACCTTGGAGTTCATATATTTGAGGCCCAGGCGGTGAAATGTTTTAGAGATCTTTTTCTTCTTGTGACACCCACATAACTTTCCTATGGCTGTACTACCTCTGTGGAGCATGCCCATAATTCTTATTCACAAATACCTTGGGGAGAGAAAGAAAAAAAAAGAAATTTATGTGATAACTTTATTATATATTTAAAAGGAATAGTCAGTTGTACATAATAGATTTGCAATTTCATATGCAATCATCTTCTTGTATTATGCTATGCTACAGAAATGCTAGTTTTATTCTATAAATTGAAAATTAAATAAATAAAAGTGGAAAAAAACAACTTCCTGGACCCACAGGCTGCTGAGTCCAATTACAATTTCTTTTTATATAGTACTTTCTTCTCAATTAGTGTGTAATAGTACAAATATTATCATCTCCATTTCATTGATGGGGGAAACTGAGGTTCATCAGTCAAGTGACGACTATTCATAGCTGCTTGTAAGGGAAGATTCAAATGCAGGTCCCACTAATTCTCTCTACTTCTGCATCTTTATTGAAAGAAAGAGAAAGCTTGGGGAAAGACATAATATTCAGTAATTTAATAAACACTTTGTAAGTAAGCATATTCTATTTATAATATATCCTTCAGCATCCAAAGTGCAATCCAAAGAGATCCTAGATTTTCCAAAAATATATTTCAATCCAACGTGAAATATCTTCCTTTCTCCAATTTCCCATCTTCTTTACCCAAATATCATTTAAAAAAAAAAGGTAACCAAAACTTGTAAAGAAAAAACTGGTTTCCAACTTTCTTTGCCTGTGATGACTACAAAAAATATCCATTTTATTTTAGCAGATATGAAGCCTTTTAGGATGCTTGGGTTCAGGTAATGAAAACTATGGGTGTTTTAGGGACCCCAAGCTTGTTGAACTCCATGCCATAGGTTCTATGAACCCATTTCTTACCAATTGGGACCCAAGTCAGGATGTGAAAATGAGTAGAAAGGAGGCTCCCTTCTTCATGGTGCTGTCTGCAGATGAAATTAGTTAGACCGGGGATTCATTTGGCCTAAGACCAATCCTCACCTACTGTATCATGTGCTTCACAATCTCAAAGGCCAGATCATGTGCTGCAGAGTTAGCATTTACAAGTGAACTTTTCCATTCCAGTCCTGTAATCATACTCCCAAAATTCTGCTCCTAAGCAACCTGAGAATGAAACTGAGAATCAGGTGGCTTGATAAATACTTTATAATGTGCATGAAAATGTCCTCCAGCCTACTTCCCACCCCAATAGTGCTGCAAATTCCTTGAGCAAGGGCAAAGGGAAGACAGAATGTCCTTGTGACACTTACAATACAGCCACATATTAGCCCAAGGACTATCTGTGGAGTCTGGAAGACTTTTTACACTAAGACCTCTCAACATGCTAAACTGCCAAAGCTGGGCCTGAAGAAATATGGGGAGTAAGATCATGTTACATCTTTTGTACCTTGTAGTAACTATGAACACTTCCTAGAGAACAAAGGAAATATATCCCAAGGAGGAGAAATGGTCCACTTAAATGGAGGAGCCGTGGGATAGGATATAGCTTAATATGGCTTAGCTAAAGCAAGACCATCTAGCTCCACCCATCCAAGCTACAGAAGAATCTCACCTTAAGGAGAATCCTCTGGCAAGGACACATGCTACTGAGGCTGTAATGCCTTTCCATCCCAGAACCATCTTTTGGGGCAGTATATGGAGACAATACCTACCACATACTCTAGAAGGCTTTGGAAGAAAATAGTGAAAAAAAAAGAGGAGTTGTATTTGGTCCAACAAAGTGCTCGGCAAATAAAGTGGGTCAATCAAAAGGGGAAAAGAAGAGAGAATGAATAGGAGAGCAAGTATTGAAGTATTGTGTGGTACAGTGGGCACTTGAATGGGAGTCAAGGGCCCCGGGTTCTAGTTTTGGTTCTGCTATAAGCAATGGTGTGTTCCCGGGCAAGTCATTTAACTTCCTAGGCCTCAGTTCCCTCATCTGTAGAATGAGGAGGCTGAACTAAAGTTCTTTCCTCTGCTAATAAGCTTTTGAAGGGGTCTAACCTGGATTCCAGGAATTTGTTCTTTTAACATTTTGATAACTGTATATGAGTGTAATCAGTTTTCTTTGTAATCCTAATCATTTTATTTTGTGCATTTAAAAACACTATTCTAAGAAGGGGCCTATGGGCTTCTCATCAGATTGCCAAAGGGATTCAAGACATGATAAAAGGTTAAGAACTCCTGGCCTATGTCTATATAATCATTCTCTCCCTATTCTCCCTTCATGAGAAAGTCATCTGGAAAACCATTTTATGTCTACTTCTTTTTTATAATAATATTTTATTCCCCCTCAATTACGTGTCAAAACAATTTTTAACATTTTAGAAAAAAGTTTTGAGTTTCAATTTCTATTCCTCCCTCCTATCTTTTTTCCCCTCCCCACTTCCTGAGATGGTAAGCAATCCAATATATGTTATACATGTACAATCATGTTATAAAACATTGCCATGTAATAGTATGACTACTATTTGTAAAGTTTTGGCACAGTGCCTGACACATAGTAAGCACTGTATAAATGTTAGTAGTTATTATTATTAATATTACTTCTAGCTGGGGATTTTGATGAAAAGGGGACTAGTCTCCACGCTGCTATCAGTCTTTGCCTATGCTTAGAAATGGCCTGCACAATAAGTGGACCCCGCGCCAATACCTGTAAAAGGAGTCGTACCCTGGTGCCAACGGCTGAGCTCCAAGGAATCACAATCAGGTCCTTGATCTACCAGTCAGGAAGCTCTGACCTGTACTAAGGTCAAGAACTAAGCCAAGAGTTCCACACCCAAACACCTGGGCTATCCTCCCAGTTTATCTGCTCTTTTCTTGAGCTACCACCGGCAAGTCATATGATAATAAATAATAATAATAATAACTAGCACTTCTAGAATGCTTTAAGGTTTACAAAACCCTTTGCAAATATTACTGCATTTTATCCTTACAACAAGTCTGGGAAGTAGGTGCTTTTATTATCCTCATTTTACAAATGAAGAAACCAAGGATGACAGAGGTAAAGTGACTCACACAGTTAGTAAGTGTCTGAGATTCGAACTCAGGTCTTCCTGACTTCCCGACTTCCTGACTCCATGTCCAGTACTCTATCCACTGTTACCTTTGCTTCATGGGTATTCTGAAACCAGAATAGCCCAACTGACTCACTGGGGAGTACTTATGCGTTAGGGCAACAGACAACATGTATCATAGCACAGAAAAAGAGTAACATATTGAGACTAGAGAAGTCCACGCTAAATTTGCATATCTTCAAAAGTCAATCTGTTGATTCTATAATCAGCCAAAAGTATATCTGGCAGATACTGATCACCAAGATCAAATTTTTCCCTAAATTTTATATTCCGAATGGGGGGAAATTATTTCATCAAAATCTTCCCAGTTTCATATTGGAATTTTCCTTTGTTTAACTGGCTTTCCAGCACCAAGGAAAAGAAGTACTATGTAGGGTTCCATATCCTATGCCCTTCATTTTGAATGGGCCCTTGGATTTGTCTCTCTTGCCCAGCTGCCTACTGGGTTTGCCAAAGGATTCATCCAACCCCATGCTGTCTCTGGCAGCAACACTAAGGAGGTATCTTGAAATAGTTGCTCTTTATTTAAAAGCCTGTGTTCAAAAGGTTAAGGGTATCTCCTCAGCATCCCTAAGTTGTTGCCATTACATTGACTGATGAACATATTTAGCTCTATTTTAATCAGGTAGGACCAGTCCTGCTTCTGCCTGAGGGTCAGAGGTGTCTTTCCAGATAGGAGGGATGGCCCTCCTTCTCTTTTTACATATCAATCAACAAGCATTTATTGTCTACTGTGAGCAAAGCACTGTGTTATGGGTCCGGCATACAAAGGAAAAAAACAAAACTGTCCCTGCCTTCAAGGAACATGCATTCTATCAGGGAAGGCAATATGTACACATAATTAAACAAAAATGTTCAGTATTAGACAGCCATTGGGATGGTTTACAGACAGATTCATCTAGACTAACCTCCTTCAACCCACAAAGCAAGTTCTGATTGGTTTACTTATAAACCTAGTTCTTTAAAGTATGTTGTTGTTCAGTCATTCAATGATGTCCCGCTCTTTATGACCTTGTGGACCACAGCATGCCAATACTGTCCATCAGGTTTTCTTGTCAAAGATACTGGAACGGTTTGCCATTTCCTTCTCCAGTGGAGTGAGGCAAACAGAGATTAAATGACTTGCCCAGGGTCACACAGTTAGTAAATGAATTAGGCCAGAGTTTACTTCAGGTCTTCCTGACTCCAGGTCCAACATTTTATCCACTTTATCCACTTAGCTGCCTCCTAAATTATATTGGAATCAACATGAAAATGTCACTGAACACAGGAAGTATGTATAACTCTAACTATATATATATATGTATATATGTGAGTGTGTATATACATTGTATATGTGTGTGTATATATGTATGTGTACATATCTTTATCTTTATCTGTCTGTGACCAGGGAAATTTATTCAATAATCCATAACTATGATAAAATGGAGTTTCATTTCTAAAGTATAATCTAAAATTGCAACAGTGTTGCAATTAAGAATCCTACCATCTACTGCCATGCTTGTTATATGCTCTGCAAGGGAATGGGTTATAAAACTGAACTCCGTGTAAGTGTGCCTACAGTTTCAGAATGATGATTTCTAGGTACTAAGGGGCACTGGATTTGGATTTAAGAAACTTGGGTTCAAATCCCTGGTCTATCACTATGAGACTTTGGATCAATTACTTAGTCTCTCCCAAGGCCAGGTTCTTTCTCTATAAAATGAGGGAGGATTAGACTAGGTGACCTTTACGGTCCCTTCCAGTTGTAAATACAAATCCAAGGTTGGTTCATTCATTCCATTCATTCATTCATTCATGCATTCATTCATTCATTCATTCATTCATTCATTCATTCATTCAAACTCTCTCAAAATCACTGGGGATAAAAGACTAATCAAAATAACTTTGGGTGAAAAGGACTGCAGACATGGAAAGAGGGTGAAAAATAAGGGAGAGGTCATTGTTCAGCATTGACTTAGAGCCTCCAATCTGTAAAAACTTAAACTTGGCTCCTGTCCAGGGATCTACAGCAAATGAATGGCCAACAACCTCACTTACACCACAGTAGAAATACACAACTCCTACCACTACCACTGCTTTACCACTAGAGGGCATTATAGATTAACACACCCACCTCCAGGGGTGGGTTCTATAAATTCCAACCACCTCTACCCAGATCACTCCAGGATTTTTTTTTTTCCCAATCTGAAACTAATGAGTAGAAAAGGAACACATTGTACATAGGCCTTAGCCATAAAGCGAGCATAAAGGGGGCATTAGACTCCAGTCTGTGGACTGGAGTCCACAGACCTTATACATTAGTATAACATAAAAGAACAGTGTTTAGGTTCATATAAAATCAGTATAAATCTTTCAAAAAACACTATCAAATAAACCATAAAATAGGGCATATCTTATATGAGAATGTTGTTGATTGTCTGGTAATTAACATAATAATAACAACAGTAACACCCTCCTCCTTCCCCCCACCCCCCAAACACTTTAGAACACTTGGAAAAATTGGGACTGCTTTAGATGGACACTAATGAGGGTTTCCACAGGTAAATTATGAAGTCAAGTTAGATTAAAACTATATTGTCATGGAATATATAAGTAATAACAATCCAAACCTAAGGCCCACTTGGAGGAGCTTCATACTTTTTAAAAAGAGTATTTGGGCAGGAGTGGATAGGACCATGCTTTGAGAATCACAGCATTAGATCATGGGTTAGGACCTGCAAGGGGACTCAGTTGGGAATCCTGAGGAGATGGCTGGTGGTGGAAATGATAAATTGCCCTATTGTTACAATGACTTGGTCTCCCCTTAGGCGCCCCTCTCTCTACTACGCTTTTCTCTTTCTTCTTCTACCGTTCTACCCCTTAAAATCTATTCTGCTACTGAAAGAGAAAGCTGGCATTGCAGAACTCCCAACAAGTCACTTGATGGGGACGACAACCACAAAGAAAAACTGACATTTTTGGAGTGGATGACAGAGATAAAAAAATTGATGAACTATACTATATATTTGTAAAAGTATATATTATGTATTTATAAAAGCCCTTCTGGCTTGTTTTTCCTATCCTGGAGCCAAGGTGGGGTAAGGTATTGCCTAAAGGTGATGGACCAGATCACCACTTTTCTTCAAAGAAGTCATGGAGACTTGTCTCTGGAATCCTGGCATTCTGTAGAAGAGTTTGGAATTCATCACTGCCCTAGAGTTTTGTCCAGTCCTGCCCACATACTCTCTTTGAAATAAGATATGAGAGAACCAGACAGAAAAGTCTTTTAAGAGTCACACAGTGGAAAAGTGCAACCTTTTCTCAGTCAGGAACTAATTAAACTAAGAGGAGCATCTGAACGCCTTGGAAATTAATATAACAAATAGAAATTTAATTGAGAAGCAGGCTAGTCTAATGGGAAAAAAAAAATCAGCCATAAGGCACAGTGAAATTCCAATACAGCCCTGTGAACATTCATTTTGTTGTTGTTCAGTCATTTGAACATTCATTTACCAGGGCATTTAAAGCTGGACAGAATGACTAGAAAATGTTAAGTAATAGAGAGGTAAATAAAAAGATACTGCCTCATTTCCCCCTCTATGCCCTCAGCATCCACACAGGCCCTCCCTTTTGTGACAAAAATACAAGGCAGTAAGCTGCACATGCAGCATGGTGCTGGGTACCAGTTTCCCAACAGAATTTAAGTTCTCTAAGGAAAAGGACTGTGTCATTTTTTATTTTTGTAACCCCGGATCCCAGCACAGACTTTGCATACAATTGGTGCCTAAGGAATGTTTGTAAGATTTGGGTCATGTGGCAGGCTCCAAACAGATCCATCCGAGTGGAGTGGATGGTGGCAGTGAATAGGATGAGGGGAGGAGGGATAGGCTGAGAGGGCCTGCCTTCAGCACAAAGTTCCCAGTCACTGCTCATACAATGCAGTTCCCTGGGCAAGACCAAAGGTACTAGAGTCCAGGACAGGGGTGGGGATGAGGCTGGACCTCAGACCCAGATCTATGGGGGAGGAGGAGGCAAGAAGGAAGAGCATGTGCAGAAGGTTTCCCAGTCACTGTGGAGCTAGCTAGGCAGCAGCCAGACCTTCCTCCTGTCATGAGGATTCATGAAACATTTGTGGAAAGACATTTGTTTCCTAGAAACAAATGTTTTGTGCTTTATTGGGAGGAGAAGCTATACTGACAGTGACTAAACATGTGCATGGAAGTTTTCATTATTGAAGTATTCCAGAGGAGCTGGTCATGTTTGTTTGTTTTAAAGCCTGAAAGGAACATTAACTGTGAAGTATCAATGCCCACTGGCCAATAGGGTGCGGACTGGTTAGCTGCGGTATTCAGGGCTCTCTCCCTCAACTGAGAAAGAAAGATGCCATAAGATTATCTCACATTTGTGTAGCTTTTTAAGGTGCTTTTGCATCTGGGTCTCCTTTTTTTCTGCACAATAACTTTATGATACAGGGAGGATGGCTCTGCAAAGCCCACCTGCTTAATTGAGCACCTGCTAGCATTGAGAGTAGAAGAGGCCTTGGAGATGGGCTAGTTCAGGCAGCAGTCTGGGAAAATCTATGGACTCCTCAGATCCCAGTCCAATGCCAAGATAATGTTTTTAAATGCATAAAACAAAATACATAGGATTAGAAAGGAAACCAATTACATTCAAATGGGTATCAAAATATTTTTTAAAAAATTCATCACCATGACGTTAAGAACTCCTGACCTAATCCAATATCTTCATTTTATTGTTGTTCAGCCATTTCAATTGTACCTGTCTCTTTGTGACCTTATTTGGGGGTTTCTTGGTGAAGATACTAGAGTAGTTTGCTATTTTTTTTCTCCAGATCATCTTATAGATGAGGAAACTAAGGCAATCAGGGGTAAGTGACTTGTCCAGGATCACACAGCTAGTAAGTATTTGAGGCTGGATTTGAACTCAGGTCTTCCTGACTCCAGGCCCAGTGCTCAATCCACTGAGCCCAGCTCAATCCAAAATCATTTCATTTTACAGGTGAGGAAACTGAAGTCCAGAGGTGAAATGACTCGCCCAAGGTTATAAAGTCAGCAAACAGCAGAGCTGGGATCATAACCCGGTTGTCTCACTACAAATTCAGTGCTCTTTCCGTATTACCAACCTTCTTTGATTGAAGCCTCAAAGCTAGTAAATATGAGTTCCCTGCTTCTCATCCAGGAATTGTCTTCCATGACATTCCACAGGTTTATCTAGTTCAATTACACTAAATCTGCTTATCCCTTCTTCATCCAGCTTTTAGTCTATCCAAGGCTGGCAAAGCCTGACCTCCCTTTCACTTTGATCATTTCATGAGGATCGAAAATATTTAATGCTCTCTTGAAGAAATAATTCCTGTGGCAATTTATTTGCTTTTTGGCCAGGGGCTGACTTGAGATACACAAACACTCTGGGTCTCAGTTTCCTCATTTGTAAAATGAGACAGTAGGACCGGCTCCTCTGTAAGGTTCTGTAAGTCTGTGGTTATACTTCCTCAGTGTTAGCCAATGTCTAGCGGCAGTTATTTCTCAAAAGTCAAGAATTACTAAGCACAATTCTGGTACAATGTTTTAAATCCAATTACTATTCATTTCCTGTGGTCAACAAGACTGCTGTGAATGCCATGAAAATAGGCAGCTCTCAAAAGATTAGTTATGACTGATTTTGAAAGAAAGTCAAGATACAGAAATCAAGAAGTCATATTCAATTTTTGCATCTCCGTTTGTCCATTAATTTACCTGTGGGAACTGGTGTATAGAAACCTCCCTGTATGACACAACACAGTTTTTTTATTTTTAAAATTTTCCCTATGAAAACACTCGAGTTTGGCCAACCAAACTGGAAGCTTCCATGGGGACAGCCCATGTACCACGAATTTCTTTTGTTATGAAAGAGTGTACATTTCCAAGTGCCTTCTCTCCCGCAGGTGTCTGAAGTCAACAATCCCTGGCATTTACCCCAGACAGGCAGAAAACAACTGCTGCTGTGTTCGGGTGGCTAAGGGGGAGAAGAGCACCCAGCCTTATGCTTGCCAGGGAATCACAATCAAGCAGCTGTGATTGCAGAGCGCATCTGGTTCAGTTTTCTAGTCTCCCAATTGTGGGCAGCAGGCGCCTGGTGAGGAGAAGGCCTCCCCAGCCCCTCACTGACCTGAGGAGAGCCATCTAAGCGATTTAAATTGGTAGCACTAGAGAAGCAATCACTTTGAAAGAAGTAAAAGGGAGAACAGGACCCTATCATAGCCTTCTGGCTTTAGAGGTAGAGGGGACCTCAGTGGTCAACTAGCCCATCCCCCTCACTTGATGGAGAAACGAAGCACTGGAAAAGTACAGTGGCTTGTTTCACCCCTGGTAGTAAGTGCAAAATAGGGATGTTTTCAACTTCCTATCAAGGTCTGAGTCCCAGAAGGGCTTAATTCGTTGAATCTTAGATTCCACTATTTACTCCCTCCCTGACCTTGACCACATAAACCACACGACTTGACTCTCACCACCTCTGAAATATTGGCCTCCCTAATACCGAATGGGAAATGGCCGGTGACCCGCTTCCCACAGACTGGTTGTGTGAGGAACGAGAAAATAAATCTATCACGAAGATCTATTAAGATTTATAAAACATTTTAGATGCAGTGTTATTGCGGCCTCTCGCTCCAGAACTATGATTCTACAGAGGAAAAAAAAGCTAAGTGGCACCTGTCCGGCAAAAATCCTCAAGAATAGGAAAGTTCCCTAGAATACACACACAAACACACACACACACACACACACACACACACACACACACACACACTCTCGATTTTTTTTTTTTTTGCATTTTGCATTTCAGGAGTGATTCAAAGATGACACAGATAACAATGAAAAGAATACCAATTGCTGGTATTTCAGAATGTTAAATTTTGATCGATCTCATTCAACTGCTTTCAAATGTTGCTAATTCTTTGTGGGGAGGAGGGGTAAGAGTGGCATTTATCTAGTTTAACAGTAGTCTTCAATAAAAATCTAGTATATAACCACAAAAATTTGTTTAAAATTTAACACATAGTTACATCAAAACAAACAAATGTTGCTATGGAGACAACTACCTAAATAAAGGCTCACAGAGATCCAAAACATGACGTCACCCAGGCCTGCCTGGAACCATAGTAACCTGCCAGGATAAACAGAAATATTTTGATTTTTTTCTATCAAGTAATGTCAGAGAATTAGCAACTTTATGGCAGTACTTAAGACAATTTCCTTGTAGTGTTTCATACTTACGCTCCTAAAATAAGAGCAAAGGTATTTTTATCAGGGCTATTATTATTACCACATTAACTGTATCCAACAAGTGGAGCATGTGTAGGGCATATCTTCTGTATCAAATTCCCCTGAGCAGTTGCTGACCCCAATAAACCAAGAAATTTATGTTCCCAAAGCAACATGTGGGAATGCTAGTCAAACAGAGATCGGACGCAATCGTTCTTAGATATTTTGTTCTTCAAAATGTGTAAACACATACACACACACACACATACACACACAAACATACCCCAGATCTACCAAAGCCCCACTTCAGAGTTGTGTTGGATGACCAAAGGACATTCCCTGCTATTTAGATTCTCCCCATTGAATTCTGTGTTTCCACCATGCTGAGAGACAGAGACAGAGACAGAGAGACACACAGAGACACACAGAGACAGAGAAACAGAGACAAAGACAGAAGAAGAGAAAAAGACAGAGACAGAGAGAGAAAGAGAGGAAGATACAGATAGACACAAGGAGAGGGAGACAAAGACAAAGACAGAAAGAGAAATAGACCCAGACAGAGACAAAGAGACAGAGAGAAAAAGATAGACAAACAGACAGAGACAAAGACAGAGCCGAAGAGAGACACAGAGAGAGAGACAGAGAGAGACAGAGAGATAGAAACAGACACAAATTCAGAAGGAAATAGAGAAAACAGGGAAGGAGAGAGAGAAAGAGAGACAGAGAGAGACGGAGAGAGAGAGACAGAAAGAGAGACAGAGAGAGAGACAGAGAGACAGAGAGACAGAGACAGAGACACAGAGACAGAGACACAGAGAGACAGAGAGAGAGAGAGACAGAGACAGAGAGAGACAAAGACAGAGAGAGAGAGAGATGGTGTGGGTCAGGGTTGCCTCCATTACTTAAAAGTGATCTTTGCCTCTGCTTGTCCCAGCTGCTCAGAGACAGGTCCTTCCTCTGTGAGAGTCACATTGTAGGGAGCACAACAAAGGAAAACTCGTGGAGCCTAAAAAGAGGAACTGAGATGATTCCTATTTATCAGCACCTTTCCCCCACCTGCCCCTCCCCACACCACTTTAGTGGGGAAGGAAAGGATCAGAAAGACAAGAGATAAGGCTGAAAAGAGGAATGTAGAGAAGGGAAAGAAAAGGGGGAAGAAAAGAGAAAGAAGAAAAAGAGGGATGATGAAGAGCAGAGGAAAATAGGAGGATGTCCCAGAGCTGGTCTGATCTCAGAATAACAGCTAGCATTTACACTGTGCTTAGTTTGCAAAGTACTTCACATATGTTATTTCATTTGATCCTCCCAACAACCCTGGGAGGTAGGTGTTATTATTATCCCCATTTTATAACTGAGGCAGACAGCGATGAAGTGACTTGCCCAGGGTCATACAACTAATACGTACCTTAGACTGGATTTGAACTCTGGTCTTCCTTGACTCGAAGGCCAGCATTCTATCTACTTCATTACCTTATGGGAGAACAGAATTAAAGGTGCTTAAATAACAACTGCAGTGTAACGACAACTGCAGCCAGGTGGCTAGGGACTACGACACTGGGCCTAGAATCGGGAAGACCTCAGTTCAAATCCATCCTCAGACACTTACTGACTTCATAAAAGTGGGTAAGTCATGTCCCTGCTGTCTGCCTCATCTGTAAAATGGGGATAATAATAGCACCCCCATCCTAGGGTTGTTGTGAGGATCAAATGAAATAATGCAAACTACTACAACTAAGTATCATCCCCTTTGACATTTTGGTTCACTAAGACACATAGAGTTCAAATAACTCATCCTGAATTGAGCCAGGCTTTGGGGACCAGAATTCAAACAAGGACCATACTGTTATCCTGGTACTTTCCTGGTACTGGAAGTGAACTAATACTCTACCATCAGCAGTGAGCTTTAAGGAGTTTTAGAGAGAGTATCATAGATATTATTGATAAGAGGGACCTGAGAAGCCTTTTTAATTCATGCTGCATTTTATAGATCATAGGGTTGGAAGGTACCTTAAAAGTCACCTAGAACAAGTCTCTCCTTCCAGATGAGGAAAGTAAGTCCCAGGATGGTGACATCATTTACTCAAAGGTCATCCAGGTGGCAAATAGCAAAACTGGGATTTGAACTCAAGTCCTCTAATTCCAAATGCTCTTTTCATGGGACTAAATTGCATGTGTGTACTAGGTCATGATCCTTCTCTTGGTATCCCTTTTTCCTCTATATAATATAATAAGGATGTTTTTACAGTTAGCAACCACCTCCCTGGCATAGGTGCTGAATGACCTGATAAGTCATTCTCTATAAAGCACAGGACAAATATGAAAGGCTCCAAATAAACACATGGAAATGTGGAAGATATTGAAGTTAAAAGGGGAAAAAAGGCAGACATAAACTACATAGTTTTCTCATCTGAGGGAGAGTTTACAGAGGAAGAATAAACCTTAAACTCTTTTTATACCAAGTACATCTCCATGTTATATATACAGCAAGTTCTTGCTTAATCTAAATGGGCCCTTCTGCAGACCTCTCCCTCCCCTTGTGGGGCTTTGAGAGACCCCACCCCCTTCAAGGCTCTACACCCTTGCAACCAAAGTGGCTCTGGGACCTCTGGCATAGGGCTGTACCCTGGCTGCCACGGTGTCCTGCTACCTGTCTACCAGCTGGGAGTTGAATTTGCAAAAATGCAAAATCATGTAAAGCAAGAACTGTCTGTGTATAAAAGTATATGTAATATATATACATATATGTGTATATAGATTATATACATGTGTATATACATGCATGTGTCTATATATATATATATTAATATATTTATGTGTGTTCACACACCTATGTATATACATACACCACTTCCTAAGTCCTATTATTTAGTTTTGGCCTTCTAAGATAAGTTTACAAATGACAATAATAAAATAATCAGAGTTATCCAAGAAACTAAATACAGTCACAATATTGAGTCTTTATCTTATCAAGGTACTATGAATTGCGGTTAATTAATTCTCTCAACTTTGTTGGGAAATGCAAGGTATCAAAAACAGAATTTTAGACCTGAAAGGGACCTAATAGACCATATCTCATGGTCCCTATATTGGTACTGGCAAAGCTCAGACTAAAGTCACTTTTAGTGTTTCCATTACACTAGAACTACCCCCCCTCATCTCTCTCTCTCTCACACACACACACACACACACACACACACACACACACACACTTGTCAGAGAATTAACAGGAACTAGAATCTGAGGTCTAGAGCTGGAAGGGAGCCTTCAGAGACTATATTCTCCAATCCTCTCAATTTATAGATCTAGGGTCCAGGGAGGTTAGGTAATTTAATTGTCCAAGGTCACACAGGTAGTAAGAATAAGAGCTAGGATTGGAAGCCAGGTCCCGTGACTCTGGCCTCTGCTCTTTCCTAAGCATGCCTTTTGAAGGGACTCAAATCATGGCAAAACTCTAGACTTCCAAGCTCTCCAAGCTTAGCACAAATGGCCAATAAAAACAGTGTCTTGCACGTGGTGGGGACTTAAGTGTCTGTGGAACTGAACTGATTTGAGCTCCTACTGACATCCCTTTGGAGGATGAGGATGTTTTGAATATATTTGCTTCCTTCCCAAACTGCAGAAGTTAAATATAGCTGACCTATTTTCCCTCCCTTAGTTCGGGAGAAGCAATTGAACATGCCCACATTGGACAGCAGCGAAGCAGTGTATATACATGACAAGGCTGCAACTCTGCCGACTATGGGCTTAAACTGGCTTCATCAGTAAACGATGAATATTTGGGATGTCAGTCCACAAGAGTTCCAGTTTTTCCCAAGTTTGGCTGACCAAGCTGGAAGTTACTGCAATTTTTAACCTAAAGTCATACCCAAGAACACATTGACTAAAAAAGATGTCCTGCCCTGCAACCACATGAATCTGTTTGATTTCTTTTTTCCTCTTGATTTATTTTTAAACCAATAGGGAGCAACACTGCATAGTCAACCTAGGCAGAAACACAGGTTCAGTCAATCATCTTGAGAAGTACTCCTCAAAATGTACTTTTAGAATATGAAGAATGTGTCTTGCTCTTCAAAGGAATTTGACTAATGTTACCAAGGTGATGCCTCAATCCTTCACAGAAAAGGATGTTGTGCTGAGAGCAAAAAAAAAGAAAAAAAAGTAGAGAACCCCTTGTTAAATGACTTGCCCAGGTTATTAAGTGGGGGCCAGTAGGACTTGAACCTACATCTCTCCCAATAACAAGTCTAGCACTCTTCCTGCTATATCACCTATGCTACTTCCACCAAGACAAAAATGAAATCATTCTTGCCTTCAGGTGGCTTACTTTCTTTCTTCCACTATTCACTAAAATCAGGGCTCTTTAACTTTTTTTGTGTGGTAGATCTCTCAGACAATCTAATGAAAGCTGTGGACACTTCCCTAAGTAATGTTTGCAAATGCACAAAATAAAATTCATAGGGTTACAAAGGAAACCAATTATAATGAAATATAGTTGTATATGTATATATGTATGTGCATCTGTATATGTATATGATGTATCTTATATGTATATATTTGTATGTATATGTGTAGATGCATTGTGTGCATGTGTATTATGCATGCTAATGTGTACATGCATACATATATACTATGTATGTGCATCTGTATATGTATTGTACATGCATATGAAGTGTCTTATGTGTATATGTGTGTGTATATGTATATACATAATGTATTACATTGTGCAAATATATGTGTGTATTCATGCATGTGTATATGCATACATATGTGTGTATGTATACACATTAAAAACAAGCTCATGGACCTCAGGTTAAGAACTTCTGCCCTAAATGAACCTTTTGTTCTTACCAAACTATATTATTTATTGTCCCTAAACTATAACTTTGGCTCTCCCACTCCATGCCCTTATTAAACTCTTTCCTAGCTTGGTATGCCCTCTCTCTACCTTGTCTATAATCAACATATTCATGTTCCAAAGTCTAGCCCAAATACGTGTCTATCGCGTACACACCTACACTTAAATCTACACCCAAATGGATCCACACACAGACACCAAATTAGAGGCATATCTGTACATAAACTTTTATACTTTGAAGTTTACAAAATGCCACCTGAAAATGGTTAACAATGACTAATGTGATATGGTATAAAATAAGAAAAGCAATGCCTTTGGAGTCAGGAGACCTGAGGTCTCATCCTAAGTCTATCACTAACTAGCTAACTCTGTGACCTGGTTTAAATCACTTCACTACCCTGGGCCTCAAGGGCCCTATCTGTAAAATGAGGAGATTGGATTAGATCAAGGATTGGCTAACCATGGCCCATGGGCTAAATCCAGCCCACTGCTTGTTTCATGTTGCCCATGAACTAAGAATAGTTTTTATTTAAAATAGATAAAAATGATGGCCCACAAGCCAGAATTTACCAAAGCCTGGACTAGACTATCTGTAAAGTTCTTTCCAGCTCTGAACAGTTATGATTTTATACTGCCCTGGACTCATTTAAGAAAATTATATTCCAAAAGAGACATTGGGATGTAAGGACCTGGGCTAAGGTGAGGAAGAAACAAATTATAATAACTCAAATAATGTTTTTCCACTTTTCATTTCTCTTTGTTTATATAGATTTCAGACAGCTAAAAATTACACAGATAACTGATTCAAATGAAAATTTTTATGGGAAACACATGACATTCATAGAGAAAATCTCTAGTTATTTTAAAAAAGAGAGATTCACATCAAAACACCCCCTTAGGGGGAAAAGGCATAAAAGGAGTGGAAAAAGAAATAACCTAAATGAATACAGCCTGTGTTCTATCGAGGCTTTACTACAAGAAGTTGCTAGGTTTTGGAGGACAAGATAACTTATAAAAACTATGTCAAGAAGAGCTATGTTCTAATGTGTTTCCAGTGTGGGTTGTATACTGAAGGATGGCAAATGTTACCAGAGCCTGGAGTGAGAGGAGGGGGAATGGGCAAAGGAGGCCTGAAATTGTTACGAATAACAATGAGAGAAAACCCCATCATTTCTGTTGAGTCTGACTGTCAAAGGGAAATGAATTCTGGTTTCCCTTGGATCCTAAATAGACTATCAGATGGATCTTGAGTGGCAATGGCAGTTGGGGAGGTGGGAGACCTTCGTAGAGAAGAAAAGAGTCAAGTAGATATGGGAATATTCTTGGACCCAACAGTCCAGAAGCCACATGATAGGATCGTGGATTTATCTCAATCAAGACACAAGCAAAAGGTCAACCAAGACACAAGCAAAAATTGGTCAGGAGGCCAATAAGATGAGAAGATTACCAGGTCAAAAAGTCAAGGTAGATCAAGGTTGGGAGTATTTCTGGCCAGGCTTCTTGAAGATAGGGAATTAGTAAACAGAACATACTTAAGTGAGTACAATCCTAAGATAGAGGAGATTTACCTTCTTTGATATATCCTGCCAAGGAAGGATGCAATTTTAGCATCTGTGCCACTAAATGTGGGGAAGGGGACTGCCATTTGGTTTATGGAAACTAACAGGCAGGTAAAGTGATGATACACTCATGTCTCTTTAACACGTTATTAGGCATGTTCTTAGGTTAAGTTCTTACAACTTTGTGGTAAGTTTTTAGGAGTTAGGTGGAGCAGTAGGTAGGACAGCGGGACTAGAGTTAGGAAGATTCGTTTTCCTGAGTTCAAATCTGGCCTCAGACACTTACTCAGTCACACTTACTGTGTGACCCTAGGCAAGTCATTTAGCCCTCTTTGCCTCAATTTCCTCATCTGTAAAATGATCTGGAGAAGGAAATGGTAAACCACTCCAATATCTCTGCCAAGAAAACCCCAAATGGGGTCACAAAGAGTCAGACACAACTGAAAACATCTGAATAGCAGCAACTTAGGAATTAGGTTTGATAGATCCAGGCCTACTTCTCCAGATTGATCAAAAAAGACAAATTTACAGAACTAATAATTTTTTTTGTGATCTAGACTGTTAGGAGATGGGCTCCTTCATTAGCTAAATTTGGGTTCTTCCAGTTTCTGAAAATAGGGTTCTGCATCTAGTAGGTATTTAATATTTATTGAATTAAAAGGGAATACCAGCTAGTCAAAAGCAACAAAGTTAACTAAGAGCTAATTAATTTAGGGAGGCAGTGGGAAGAGCACTGCCTCTAGAGGCAGAGGACCTGGGTTCAAGTCCTACCTCATGCTTACTACCTAGAGAAGCATGGGCAAGTCCTTAAATTCTCTAGACCTCAATTTCCTTAGCAGTAAAATGAGGGGGTTGGATCAGATGATCCCTGAGGTCCCTTCCAACTCTTAGACTTGTGATCATCAGGTTTTACCCCAGGTGAGTAAGTTTACCCTAGTTTAGGGTGGGAGCACAAAATTAGAGAAATATCATTTGAGAGACAACAGAAACCTCAAATTTTCCTTATTCTCAATCATTAGCACAATTTCCATGGTGAACTTGCTTTTCATGACTCACCATGAACTTTGTGTTTACTTCCATGCTCACTAGTATCTCCCAGTGGAACATGAGGTCCTTAGGTTGTAGATATTGTCAGGCACAATTGATCAATGAGCCTTTATTAAAAGCCTATCCAGCGCTGGAGGATTCAAAGAAAAAAATAACAAAACCATCCTTTTTCTCACAGAGTTTATTTTCTGTGTTAAATGGTTTTGCAGAACTCCCTTTCCTCCCCCTCTTTGTGCCAAGGAGTGGGGTTGAGATGTATTTTTTCCACATTTATTTAATTTTTAATTTATGGAATAAAACAAGCATTTCCATAACACAGCATAATTAAAAAAAGATGATTGCACATGAAACTGCAAATTTATTATGCACAACTTGCTATTGCTTTTAAATATATAATAAAGTTATATTTTTGAATGAAAGTGACATAAAAACAAAGGTAATCAATAAAAACAAGATTTAACAAAGAAAAGAGATTACATCTCTTCATGGGCAGGCCAGAATGGTTTCATTTTTGTCAAAGCCTCCCTATACCCTCCTCAGCTCCCAGTTTTTGCCTCACATATACTAGGCACTTGATATGGACTAAATGGATGTGAAATAAATTTTAAAAAAGCTATCAAGAGAACAAGGAAAGCCATTAGCAATTGAACACTTGGGGAAACAAAAGTCAGCATGAATTTCCCAAACTCTGCAACATTCTTAAATACACAAAGATGGATTGCGTTGAAAATAAAACTTTACTTAAAAAATAAACTTTGGTGTTTGAAAAGAATCCATCTGCTGTTTTACTTAAGTTGAGCAGATAAGGAGAGCCAAGGAGAAGTGCTTGTGAAAAAATGTGATCATTCGTGTAAGGATGATGAAGTTTGGCTCCCAGAGCCAATCTCCTCACCAAGAATTGTTCATGCAGACGCTGGGTTCCTTTTGTTCAGAAACCTCTGTTCTGGTTAATAGAGGGAATATTCATAATAGGAGCTATCAGAAATGCTGGTTTTGGAAGGTTTCTGGTTGATAAAATAAGTGATAGATAATTTAGAGGATATTTAAAGAGGTAGTATAGCACAGAGGAGAGAGAGCTGGCCTCTATGCCATGAATACCTGGCACATATTGACATGGTGACCCTAAGTAAGTTGCTTAACCTAGCAATGCTCTAGGCAATTCTAAAAGATGCAGAGAACTCTAAGATGCAGAGAAGGGGCCAATCTATAATTATAGTATCCTCATCTAGAAGTTCCCCATATCAGTGAAATCACAGGCTTAGGCCCTACTCATTTAAATATAGATATTTAAAGTCCCAAGATCTGTTTTCTTTAGTAATTACACAGTTCAGCAAAGGATTTGGAATTCCAGTTCTCTACACCAAACAATTGCATCTGCATAAACATTGTTCTAGCCCTCCTTTCTCTAGGTCTCTTCCTCCCCCACATTCTTATTATTTCTAGTTCCTATACCAGGGCACACTATTCTGCAACAACAACAACAACAACAACAAAAAAGCATGGCAGACAGCACTCAAGCTGAAAGTCTAGAGTCATGATCCTTCATCATCTCCTGACCCCATACCAGCCCCTCTTTTCTCCTGTCAATAATAATAAAAAAATCATCCAACAAACATTCTGAAGACAGTCAGACCACCTCATCACTGTCAGTCTTCTCAGAAGATATTACCATTTAATGAAATGAAGTACCTGCTTCTGCCTAGATGATTATGAGGAGAATTCTAAGAATCCCAATATTTGCCTAGAAGAGAAGGGCATCCACATATCTACTAATGAGGATATGGGAGGAATGATGAGTTACAATCTATGGCTGAGATGAAGCTCTCTAAGCCACAACAGTATAAGCTACTTTGCGTCCAAAAAAGGAGCTAGTGAACAGGAACAGGGACTTACTTGATTTTACTGAAGACGATGTCCACGTCAGTGATTGTCACATTTTTCCCATCGATTACTTGGCAGTCCTTACAGAGTTTTGACCAGTTTTTTCCGTGCATCTCTTTCCCTGTGGCTCTGGTATCTCCATGGATAGCAAATTTCCTGAAGGCCTCCTCCAGGGCACTGAGTTCTGGGGCGGCAGCCCCCTCATTGGTGCCCTCAGATTCCAGTGAGAGCCGTTTAGCTGATTTCTCCTTGGCAGGATCTCCAGGAGACTTGGGGGGAGTCTTGTTGGCGGCTTTGCCAGACTTGGCTTTGTCAGCCATTTTGCTGGAGAAAAGAGAAAGAGAGAAGTCATTCTATTGCATCCTCACAGATGGAAATGCCTGAGGGCCACTTTCTTGGTTAGTCTGCTCACAGGATGTAGGGAGGTCTTGTACATGCTATGGCAGGTAATCCAGGATGTGAAGAAACAAACAAAAGAGGAGTCAGAACTCTTAGGAAGCGTCACCCCCAGGTCACAAGATTGTCTCCCCTGCTCTGAGGCCTCAGAACAGAAAAGCAGGAGCAGCATTGTGAAAGACTTGAGTTCAAATCCAGCCTCAGATATTTACTAGCTGTATGAACCTGGGCAAGTCATTTACCCTCACTTTCCTCATCTGTAAAATGGGGATAATAATAGCACTTATCTTGCAAGGTTGTTGTGAGAATCAAATAAAACAATAATTATAACACTTAACTCAGTGCCCAACACATAGTAGGCACTGTATCAATGTTAGTTTTTATTACTAGCAATTATTAGGAATAGACTTAGCCAACATACAGAATCATAGAAGTGGAACTAGAAGGGATCTCAGAGGCCATTTAATTCAGCTCCCCCATTTTACAGATGAGGAAACTGAGCATAACCCAGACCTCTGTCTTTCTGTCTCCTCTAGGGGAAAAGTGGTATGTTAAAAAGGCTATCATGGGAGACATGCTTTTCCTGCCTCATCCCAGGTGTGAGCATCTCTTTTTTGGCATAGGCCCATGATTTCATAAGTGCAAGGGAATTCCTAGTTAGGAAACTCCCCACACCAGTGCAAACTGGGACCTGCTCTGCAGCCCGCCATCTTAGATGGGTACCTGGGGTCCCAAGAAGTTAAATGACTTGCCTGGATTTATGTCGCCAATATGTGTCAGAGATGGGATCTGAACCCTGGTCTTCCTGACTCAGGAATCTGGCCCTCTATTCATCATGCCTTGGCCTTTCCATCATTCTTCAGCCTCTCTCTTCCTGAAAACTTCTCTGTTAATGTATTTGGCAGACCTGCGTACCTCTGACCCAACCAAAACAATTCATTACAGTCCAGATGACTGACAGGGAAATTTGGCTGAGTTTGCATTTGCCAAACATCTCACATTTGTTTCAAATGCTTTAGACAAATATTCTGTATCCCCCAGTTTGTTCCCGACCCAGATTGCCAGGGTTCCAAGGCCACCCAAGAGCTTGGGTGCTTAGGCCAAGGTATCCTATAATGCGATTGTAGTAGACAGAGCACTGGACAAGGGATCAGAGACCTGGCCCTGCTAGTTAAGTAGCTTTGGGAAAACAACAACAGAAATACTTAATCTTTTTGAGCCTCACTTTACTTATCTGTATAATGGGGTTAAAAATACTTAGGAACCTATTGCACATGATTGTTGTATGGATCAAATGAGATAATATATGTAAAGAGTTTTACAATTCTAGAGTGCTATATAAATTTAAGCTATTGTTATGATTCAAATGAAGATAAGTCTATTTGCTGCTCTAACTACCTCTCAGAGTTATTGTGAAAATAATATTACATATGAAAGATGTAATGTGAAAGAGAAGTACTGACATTATCAAATATAAGGATGATAAATGGCCCTGCAATCATTTAGATTTTGATCTAAGTGTATGCATGGGGAATAGGGTGGGGAGGATTCAGGGAAAACAGGGGTGAAAATTCTGGGAAACAAATACATTGCCACAAAGATAGGTATCTGCGGTTTCCAGTTGAGGTATGTGTCAGATGGAGTAAGTAGACTGGTTAAAGATTATGGTAATTTAAGGAAACTAGATATGAAGATGATCATATGGGAAAAATAACCAGAGAGAAAGTCTATCAAAATTGAATCAGCAGAGCTATAATTAGGATAGAACAATGAGGCTTTGTTCCAGGGCACCTACATTTAGAGGGGCCTGACTACCAAATGACATACTCCCTCCTTTTCTATGGCCCAACCTGGCCTCCTTCCACTCCCTCTTCTCAAATCTGCCCCATTGATAGGAGTCCTAGGGACTCCTCCTCTTCCCCTACTCAACTAAATTGTCCCAGTCACCAATATCGCCAGTTATGCTTCTAAATTCTAGGCTTTTTTGACCACGAAGGTATTTTTGGATTTCCTTTGGAGCACTCGTGAATCCTCAAATCATTATATGGTACAGAAAGATATATCATTATCCCTGCCATCTTTAGGCACATAGTCAAAACAAAGAGCAGCACCATTTTCTTATCTTAATGCCTACCATCAATTCCTCATACCTAAGGAAAACTCCACTACAAAGCAGGAGACTTGAGTTTTGACATTAGTAACTCAGAATGAGCAACAGGGACTTGCTTGCCTTCACAGCTAAGAAACTTTTTATGGCTTACTGGACTGACTGCCAACCACAAAGTGAGTATTCCTTGTCCTAGGATGAGAAATTTGGGAAGGTTCCCAATCAAAAACATCTGGCTCCAAACTCAAAGTTTTATAGTTGCTTTGTTGAGGAAAAAATGATCTGATATGATTAACTTGCTAATATGTTACTGAGAAATAAATAGCATGAAGATAAGTTAGAGGAAGTCAGAAAGAAGCACCCTAAGTCTTACTTTAAATCAATGCAAAAACCTATTTGGGGTTATCTGTGCCAAGAAGGTAAAAACTCATTTCACTTCCCACCACAACTGTTTGTTCTGAACTGATTGTTCACCTTGAGAACTTGAAACTCCTGATAGTCGCAAATAGCAAAAGAGAAAATGAGCACACATCATGTTAACAGTGGAAAGATGAGACAACCAACAAGCATTTTTAAGCAACTTCTGTGTTCCATGTTCTTCTATGTTAGGTGCTGAAGATACAAATGGAAAAATGAGACACTCCTTGCCCTCAATCAGCTTACATTCTACTAAGGGCATAGAACACATTGTACAGAAAAAAATAAAATGATATCAGTAGAACTACTTACTGGGGTAATGAAAAAAGGCTTTCTGAAGGAAATGTCACTTGAGCTGAGCCTTGAAGAAAGCTTAGGGGTTCCAAGAGGTGAGGGTGGAGGAGAGAATTCCAGGTTTGATCACCTGGCTTAAGAGTTAGGAAACCTGGGTTCGAGTATCAGTTCTGCCAGCTATCGTGTGACAAAGGCATAGTCACTTAACCTTTGTGTCTCCATTGCTCCAGCTGCAAACAGCTGCCTACAGAGGACAATACTACTCATATTCCCTGAATTGAAACGGAGCTCATTCTTAGCTATGAAGCATCTGTATCTTGAAGGCTGTAGTGGTATCCTGGACAGAACACACCGGCTCTCAAGTCAGAAGGCCCAGTCCAACCTGTGGCCCTATGTCAGACCTTGGCAAGCTTTAGTTCTTTAACTGAAACATTAGGATAATGATACTTAGAATGCTTCCCTTACAGAGTTGTTAGGAAGAAAGCACTTTGTAAACCTGAAAGCACTAAAGAAATGTGAACTATCATGTCAATAAATTATTTAATCAGTTACTAATTGAAGCAGTTAGGTGGTGCAGCAGGATTTGAAGTCAGGAAACTCTGTCTCAGATATTAGCTGTGTGACCCTGGACAAGTCACTTAACCTGTCTGCCTCAGTTTCCTCATCTGTAAAACAGGGATAATAATAGTACCTCCCTCACATGGTTATTGTAAGGATTAAATATATGTGAAGTGTTTTGCAAATCTTAAAGTACTATATAAATGCTAACTATTATTATTAATCACTTAATATTGATTCTTGCACACCGACAACCCTTTGCTTGCTGTCTGCAAGGTCAGATTACTCTTCGTTAAAAGGGGCTGGGCAAGTTCCTATGATGCCAAGTATCTCTCGCCCCTGTCCTACAGTAGGCAAAGTACAGATTACCCAGGGATCAAACTGCTAGCTGTTCTCTGTAGTAGATTGTCTTCTGAGGGTGATTCTGGCTTCTGTATTCCAGGACTAAGGCCCGGGCTAAGCCAAATAGGGAAACAAGAAAACTTAGATAGAATTTACATAGCACTTTACAGTTTACAAAACAATACATACATACATATGTAAATATATATTTACATATGTGTCTGTATAATTTTGTCCTCACAACCATCCTGTGAAGTAAATGCTACTACCATCTCCATTTTATAGACAAAAACTGAGAATTAGGGTTAGGGTTAAGTGACTTGCCCAGGGTCATACAGGTAAGTAAATATCTGAGGCAGGATCTGAACCCAAGTCTTTTTACAGATCCATTGTTCTTCCCACCATACTTTGTTGCCTCCATGGCTGCAATAAAGTATATCCATTTTCCATCAATGATTTAATGTCTTCTAGCCAAACTTTCCATTGGTAGGTATTAATAATGTCCCCTTTGTAGTCTTTGGAGACTCTTAAATGTGAAGAGTCAAAAGATAGGAGGCTCTTCATATGCCTTTTCCCTTGCTGACTAGCAAACTGAAGAGAAGGGATCAATTCTTGTTTTGGGTCAGGAGTTGGTCATTTCCCTTCCATGGGCTGCAAATCTGTCATGATCAATATATCTGAAAGCAATATGGGCAAGGAGAAAAGGCCCTGGGTCAGGTATCAGAACCCTAGAATCTCTTTCCAGTTTTATCATTAACACCTCCTCTTCATCTGAAATAGGAGCTTCTAACACTGCTTAGCCTTTGTTTACCCTAGGGTGGCTGCTGGACTTCTTTTGTGCTTTGTCATCCTTCAAAGGAAAAGGTGGGCAGAAAGTACCAACCTCTACCACACATGTATAGAACATTCATAACTTCTCCTGGTTGGAACACAGCAGGAACAGCTTAGTGTCCTTAGCACCTGACCCCACCAGGAAAGACACTTTAAGTCAGGACTCAGGAAAAGTTCATTTCATAAACTGAGTGGATTGAATCACTCTCAGACCTGGCTCCTGATGGGGAGACCAAGAATCCTAATGACCCTGGTGGCCCTTGAAGGCATCTGTATTACACACAACATAGTAACACTGATCACAGAATCATAGATTTAGAGCTGGATATTCATAACAGAATATTAGGTCTGAAAGAGAACTTAGAGATTATCTAGCTTTGCTCTCTCATTTTACAAATCAAAACTGAAACCTAGAAGGGAACAAGCATTATTCAGCACCTACTGTATGCCAAGTATGGTGCCAAGTACTTTACAAATATTATTTCATTTGATTTTCACAACAACCCTAACCCTAACCCAACCCTAAATTTCCAGCTCTGCTGGAATAGGTGGAGTAGGTGCGATTATCATCCCCATTTTACAGTTGAGGAAACTGAGGCAGACAGACTTGCCACACAGTAAGTGTCAGGACCTGAATTTGAACTCAGGTCTTCTTCCTGACTCCAATGGCCAGTGCTTCATCCATTGTGCCACCTAACTGCTTTGAGATTGTCAAGTTTATTTTCTAAAGTCACATAGGTAAATAACATTGGCAACAACATTGTTAAATTATGTTTAATTTGCTCTATTTAGGATAGCAGAAAAGTGAGAAACATATTTTAGAAATATGTTTCTACAAAATGGTTCAAATAAAAGGACTTTAGTTGATCAGGAAATTTCTGTTATGTGGACCAACTCCTACTCTAATGATACTGGGTAAGTGGGCTATTGCATCCCTAACACTTCCTTCTAACAAGCCTCATTCTTTTGAGGATTTGGAAATAGTACATGGGATTACCAGAGAGGAAGAGATCTCATTGGTCATCTAGTCCTATTGTCAGCTAAAGCAGGCATGTCAAACTCGAATAGAAATAAGGCCCTTTAAATAGTACATAAGGAGCCCTGCAGGTTGTATATTAACTTAGTTTTAAAATGTAACATTATCTGTGGGAGGCAGCAAGGTGGCTCGAGCACTGGACCTAGAGTCAGGGAGACTTGAGTTCAAATATGGTCTCAGACATTTACTAGCTGTGTGACAAGTCACTTAACCATTTGACTTAGTTTCCTCATCTGTAAAAGAAACTGGAGAAGAAAATGGTAGACCATTCCGGTATCTTTGCCAAGAAAACCCCAGATGGCATCACAAAGAGTTGCACATGACTCAACAAAAACAACAATATTATCTATATTTTGGTGTATTTTTATTTATTTTGTTAAATATTTCTTAGTATTTTTAATCTGGTTCAGGCCTTACACAGGAACATCCACTGCCTCTGTAACATCCCAGACACATGCAGCAACTGCTTGGAGATCTCCATTGGCAGAGAACTCATTACTTGTGAAGGCAGCTCATTCCATTTTTAGATAGCTGTTAAGAAATTTTTCTGTATATTAAACCAAAAGCTGCCCCTCTGCAGCTTCCATCCAGTCTTCCCATTTCTGTCCTCTGGGGCGAAGCAGAACCAGTCCAGTCCCCCTTTCATACTATAGCCCTTCAAATAAATATGTGAGAATTCCAGTCATGACCCTACTCAGTCTTTCCTTCTCCAGGCTCTACAGCAACACAGGTCAAGGGCTCTTACAACCCATAATAATTATGGCACATTTAGAGAAAGCCTAGGCTCTGTTGGTTACTTCTATGGAGGCCAGAGACCCCCTTCTCTAAAAACTAACATAATAAAATAGTCCCAATGCAGTAAGGGTTAGCATTACCCTTAAAGAAATAATCAAGGTGTATGTGAGTGAGCACTTTTGTTGGAGCACAAACATGGCCAATGTAAGTATCTTCCAAATTAATCTTTTATTTACAGAGGTTAATGTGTTGAGAGATGGCCATGTTTAATGGCTAGAGAACTGGCCTTCACGTGTGACCTTAGACAAGTCGCTTAAGTTGCAGAGGGATGATTAAACTACTTTGGTAGAGGCAATTCTTTACCGAGAATCCCAATTCCAATGCAATCACAGGTCTGGCCCCCCCAAAATAATAATTTATTATTTAGCTTTGCTTTTTAAATGTTTCAATGGTTGCACATTAACAAAAATTTTTGATGTTGTTTTTTGCTCCAACTTTGAAGAGGTCCTACTCATCGAGCATGTTCTCTGGTGTGTGTGGGACCCTGACAGCTTCAGTCCCACAGTTGCCAAAGGAGCCCCTGGATGGCTATCTATCCATTGCTTACCCCTTTGCTGCCTCCCTCAGACACATACACAGGCAGGCAGCTTCCCCCAGTCATGTTTCCAGGGCAGCAGAGAGCAGGGAAAGGAAAGCAGGGAGAAACCAAAAGTCTGCCAACATGGACAGCAGGCCTGTCATCTTGTTTCCTACTTGTATTTCTCCCCCACTTTGCTTTTCCACCAGGAGGAAGAAGAAAATAAATCACTTGTCCCAAACAAGCCCTATAGTCCCAGAGAACTGGCTAAGGAAGGAGAAGCAAGAGCTATCAGGAGACTGACTACATGGTGGAAACTGGGGCCTTTTACCTTCCTCTACACCTTCCAGTGTTTGTATACTGCATTCCCAGGAGACCTAGTTCTACCCTGGACTCAAACATCATTTAAAGGGAAAAGGGTCAAGTGTGGGTGGTAGTGAGAGCCATATCAAGTTTCATTCAGGCTGGCAACTAACTCTGCTGCCTGGAAAATCCCAGGGCAGACCACTCCATCTCTTCCCTCAAAACTGTCTTGGTCCCAGAATATTTTCAGTGGTTTTTGAGAAGGTGAAAGGAAGACTAGTTTTAGATTATTTTCAAAGTCAAGCTGAGTGATTAAAGACAAACATGTTTCAAAGGGCCCTTGAGGTTAATTCTCTGTGAAGCACATAGACCCAGGTCTCTGTGACAGAGACTGGTTGTCCCTCTGGGCACTAGCCCATTTCAATTAGACAGATTCAACCAGCATGTCTTAACTTTTTTCTTAGGACAGGCAGAGCCCTGTGCAAGATTCTGGGGGAAATACAAATATAAATAAAATCTATTCTTTGCCTAGCTTGCAATCTGGTAGGAATATAATACTAACAACAACAACAACAGGTCTTAGAGAAATCCATAGAAATATACCGTATTTGGGGAGAAGGGGTACAAAATAGTCATGAACACAAAACTCCAACAACACAAAGCTTTGGTGCAAAACTCCAACAAGGTAGACATTTGCCTAGGGTCAACTGAACAGCGGGTACTCTGATGGACATTTTTTAATATAACCTTTATAACTATGCACATTTTGGATGCCACATAATTCCACCCTCCAAGGCCTGCCCATATTTTGTTGTGATAGATAAGGTAGTAATTTATGGAAGGAGCAAATTTCAGATTTTGGCTAGGTTCCACCAAAGCCATGCCTCCCTCTGACCTGAGAGATCTTTTGGGAATTCCAAGTTATGCAGCCTTCAACAGTGTGTAGTCCCCAGCTTTGTCTATTTGTAAGTCATTGTAGGCATTCATTATTAACTGGAAGGCAATATAAACAGGAGCCATGGGTGCTCTCCAGGAAGGCCATTCACACACTTCAGAAAACTCAGAGGAATGTAATTTCTCACATTATCTATCATGACAGTGGCTGCATGACAAGGAGAGACATGAAATCTGGCCTTCAGGGGCACACCCTCTTTGTTCATTTGGGACATTTTCACTAGGGAAAGAAGGCAAAGAGTTTGGTCTCAATCTGTCATATACCACTCCGGAGCACAGTAAAGTATCTCACCATGGTCACACTCTTCTCATTTTTTGCTGTAGTTTAGATTTCTTGGCATTGTGTGTGTGTTTTAAATTTTTAATTAATCAATTTATTTTTGGTTTTCAACATTCACTTCCATAAGCTTTTGAGTTTTCAATTTCTCCCCCTCCTTCCCTTTTCCCCCTCCCCAAGACAGCCTGCAATCTGATACAGGTCCTACATATACATTCACATTAAACATATTTTCACATTAGTCATGTTGTAAAGAAATATTAAAATCAATGGGAGGAACCATGAGAAAGAATAAATAAAACAAAACAACCAAAGAAAAAAGAGATCAAATAGCATGCTTTGATTTGTATTCAGACTCCATAGTTCTTTCTCTGAATATGGACACTGAGTTCTTCAGAGAAGGGCTCTTCTATCTTTTATACAACCAACAGCATGAATGAAGTAGGTAGTACACTGTATGCCTACAGCAAGGTCTTGAGTGTGGGGGGAAAAGCACCATGATGGTTTTCCTTATGTCTCTCCTCAATTCTAACCTGATTACACCCCACCAACAGTGCCTATAGGCATTGAGAGGGGAAGAGGAAGAAGGAAAAGGGGAAGGCGAGATTATAGGAAATAACAGGGAAAGAAGAACAAAGGGGTAGCGAAAAGCATAGAAAGAGATGAGAGCAAGATGGAAGTAGAAGCAAGAGGGGTACACCAGGATGGCTTGCATTCAAAAGAACAAATGGAAGTTGGAGTGTGTCACACACAAATGTGTATACACATACACATACATACACATATACACACATACATATACAATGTATATATATACATTATATATTATATATAATATATAGCATAATATATAATATGGTATATATACTATATGTAGTATGTATGTATATAAATATATACTATCAGATACATAATATAGTATATATAACATAGTATAATATACTATATATTAGAGTATAGTATATATTTTATATATATAGTATATATTATAGTATAGTATATAGATATAGTATATGATATAGTATATATGTATATATGTATATGTATATGTATATATATGTATACACACATACATACACGCATGCATATTACCAAAACCCATTTCCCAAAATATAAATTATCAAAGGATATGAGTATCAACTGGGGAATGCATAAACAAATTGTACTATGAAAATGTAACAGAATATTATTGTGCTAAAGAAACAATGAATAGGATGAAAACAGAGAAGCATGGAATAACTTATATGATCTGACAGGTAAGAGAGGTAAGCAGAGGTTACCTTCTGGAAGCCTTCCTTGATTCCTCCTGACATTAGGAGAATGCCAATGGAAAACCTGGGCTGTCATCTACCTGATAGCCCCTGCTGTATGACCAACCTATCTTCTCTCTCTCTTGTGCATTTCCCAGATTCCTCATTGGTTTAGATTGCAGCCTGCTCACACTCACACCTACTATGTGTCTCTCAGTTGTCATCCTCTGTGTGATGGTCATTTTCAAAGCACAGAGTCAGCCCTTAAAAAATGCTTGTTGGATTAATTGGGGAAGGGGTACACCTCCCTTAAATATATGATTATTTACTTACTTACTCCACCTACTTATAAAACCAACCTTAGTCTCAAAGATTTAACAACAGGAAGGCAGTTGGTCAGTCAAAAACCATTTATTAAGCACCTACTTGGTTCCAGGTATTGTACTAAGCTCTGAAAGTGTCTTGCCTTTAAGCAAGAATAGCATGGCACACATTCTAACCTCTAAGAGGTTCTGATACAATAAAGATAGGACCTTCATCACTCTTGATCTTCCCATGGTGCTGAGCAATGGGAACTGGCCTACGATATAAGAGACATAGTTTTTAGCCCTAGTTCTATCACAAATATCTATACAACCTTGAACCTTATTTTGTCTGGGCCTCAGTTTCTCCACATACAAAATGAGGTAGTTGGATCAAATGATCTCTGAGTTCCCTTTCAAGTTAAACTCTCTTGATTCGTTATTTTGAAGGATGACTGAAGACGTATTTATACAAGGAAAGGGTTTCTACATTAATTTTGTTGTTAGCTTAGACTGTATTTCTCATAACCCCTATCTCTACCTCAGACCATCTACAGAGTCTATTTGCTTAAAGTAAAAGTAGGTATTAAAAATGAGGTAAGCTTTGGACCTGAATGGCCTACTGATTGTCAATCATGAGCTTATGTGTAGAAAACTTCCCTCCAAAAGAAAATTTTAAAAAATAGAAAAATGTTTCCCTAAAGCATTTGTTTGAAAAAGTTGTTTGGCTAATACATTTCGCAAGGTACAGCTAGTACCCATCACACAGTACCCCCAGCACTCCCCACACACATACAAACAAAACCAATTAAAGCTGATGTGCACTGGTTCTTTTCTCAAAAAGTCCTGCAATTCAACCAGTTCTGAATTTACCTGATTAGAATGTCACTGATCTGCCTTCTCTCCACAAAGTGATTAGTGAATACTCTTTGGGTCCTGCCCTCCACCCAGCTCTGAATTCACTTAACTGTTTTATCATCAACCCCACGTTGCTCCATAATAATATCAGAATCAATTGCATCATAATCAATCAAATACCATCATCAAGTCATGTAACCTCTTTGGGCTTCAGTTTCCTCCTATAGAAAATGTGGCAGTGGCCCTTAATGAAATTAAATCCTTTCCTTTTGCCACTCTCAAGGCAACTAGTGGTATAGTGGATGGAACACTGGGCCTGGAGTCAGGAAGACCTGAGTACAAATCCATCCTCAGACACTAGTTTTTTGACCCTGGGTAAGTCATTTATCCTCTCTCTACCTCATTTTCCTAGATTGTAAAATGGGGATAATAGCACTTAGCTTACAAGGTTGTTGTAAAGATCAAATGAGATGATATTTGTAAAAATCACTTAAGCATAGTGCCTGGTACATAGTAGGTACTATATAAATGCTTATTTCTAGAACTCCCAGCTAAAAATTAATGGCTCTAAGATCTATTCCCCAATAGATAAGTGTTCAAAGATTAAAAATAAAGTATTTAAAAAAATTTGTAAACTATAAAGAATCATATGAAATTATAGTCAAAATAATTAATAATAAAATAAATGAAAAAGTTTCTCCTTGCAAGTTATAATGATGGCAAAATGATAACAGAGTTGGAGAGAAGGTGGAAATATGGCTATCATACACTGTTAGTGAAATTTTGACTTGGTCACAAAATTGGATTAGATAATAAACAGGAGGTATGCAAGACAAGTGCCTGACCTGTTCGTTGGACCCAATGATCTGAAATTTGGTCTTTGTATGTATACTGTCTAGCAGAGAGTGTACATGGATAAATGCTTCTTGTATTTAACTGAATAGAATGTCTTAAGTAGGTCAAAGCCTGAGAGAAAGGTCCTCTCATGTACCAAAATATTAATAGCTCTATGTTATATGACAACAAAGAAATGGAAATAAAATAGATATCCATTGATTGGGGAATGGCTAAGTAAACTGTGGTATGTAAATATAATGGAATATTATTGTTCAGTAAAAATTATGAATATGAGGAATTCAGATAGCTATGGAAAGATATGCACGCTCTGATGTAGGGTGAAATAAACAAAACCAGAAGAACAATATATAGCATGGCTGTGACAAAGTAAGTGAAAAGATGACTCAAAGAAACATTAACTCTAATTTACTTGAAAAACCAATAATGATCTCAAGAAGAGATACTAAAATGAACCTCCTTCTTCTGGAGGACTACTAAGGCAGAATATGAAACATAGTTACTATCTCAGTTGCATTTATTTAACTGTAAACTATAAAGTTAACTTTGTAGCTCTTTGTTACAAGGAGATTTTTAAATAGGTGTAGGAACATATCCAGAAATGATAGCGATGTGAAAACAGAAGGCATCAATAAACATAGTTTTAAAGAAACCCAAGGATATCATGAAAGACTTTGCCAAATCTTATGTTATTGTTATGACTTCAGTATTACTTCAATAAGCCAATCTAATCACCCTGTCCAAAATGAAATGAGATTATTGTAGCAAGACCTGTTCTTGATGAACCCATGTTGGCTCTTTCTGCTCCCAAGTGCTCATTAATCATTTCTTAGAGAGAATCACAGTTACTTGTCCTTGCTTCCATGGATAATACAGGTCTCTTTAGCTTCTAAGTTGGTTTATGATTTCATTTGGGACCCTATCGATCTCCTTAGACAGCTTTTCTTTTATCTGTTTTATTGAAATAATTGTTTTTCTTTCACCAGAATTTCATTCTTGAGAGCCTTCTATCACTTGGATTGATTTCTTATGTAGAATCATGGGCCATGCATGGGCTTCTTGCTCTATCTGTTCTTCCAAATGCTGGGTACCTGTAAGACTGCCTGTCACTCCTTTTCATCTACCATATTACATATTGGTAATTCTTCCCAAGGTTCCCATTCTTTCTACTCTAGCAACTACTTCTTTCTCATTGGTCAGAATTAGATTCTAAGGAATGGTTAGTTCCCCTCTTTATTTCAACATTATAAAGAATGAACTATCACTAAAGCAAGTCAAGAATGTATTGACTTCTTTGCCTCTGGAGCTGTGCCAAAAGACCTCCAATGATGTGAAGAAAGTTAAATTGCTCCAATCAGAACGTCCCTCTAAATCTTCCCTCTGTGCCAGCTGTGTGATGCGCTGCTGAAAATTATTACTTATTTTTTGGCTTCTGATTGGGCAGTCTGCTACTGGATATAGTATTTGGCTTAGGTGTTGTATATGAATAGTTTTCTTCTTTTTCAAAAAAAATCTGATTTTTAAAATTCTGAACTTAATAAAGACCAAATTTTAAAAATATTTCCATATGCAAAGTAGAATAGAAAGAAAAAGAGGATTGTCCATGAAACAGAGAAACTATTGATACAGTTTGCTTTTCCTTTTAAGTATAAAACAAATTCAACATGCAACTTTCAAAGCTGTCCTGTTTCCTTTTGTAAAAACTTTTGTGCATTAAAAATGCTTTGATGATTTTTCTTTTTCTTTTCAGAAGTCCTATTACTAGCTTCCTGTCTTTCCCACTGTACCTCCATGTAAAAACAACAACAATAACAATAATAGAAACAAAACCTTTGTAACAAATATACAGTCAAGCAAGCAAATACCCTACTTGGGCAATTTTCTTGCTTCTATTTCATTTAAAGTTTACAGCTCCCTTGATCAAACTTTCAAGTCTTCAAAAGAATGTGTTTCTCAGCTTGTTTGATATACTCCATTCCTAGCCAAAAATCAGTCATTTCTGTACCTTGGACCCTGTTCTAGCAGTCCAAAAAAAACTTGTTCCTATTTTCAACCAGGAACGCTGTTGAAAATAGCACCTGTACCCTAAAAATCTTCCATTTTTAACCCAGGGATTCTGTAATCCCTAAGGATACATTGCAGGTTTTTAACTCAACGTGGATTACCAGAAGCAGTAGGTATCAGGCAGGTATTAGGTGTAGCAAGTCTTGGGAGGTTTTCTGACATCCCACATACATGCCTTGGGGAGACAACCTGCTTCGCAATTGTTCCTGTCAGGTTGACTGGGAGTCAAGTCTCTGTATCATGAAAGGTGTCTTTTGGGTGTACCTCTTCCCCTGACATCTTGCGATAAGGCTACACAGGTGGTAACAACTCCTGTAAAGGACTCCCTCCTGCCTTGACCCACTACCCACAATGATTAGCACAATGCCTGGCATATAGAAATAATAAATGCTTGTTCACTCATTCATTCATTTGTTCACCTTGTCCCCATCAGCATCTACTGGAGGTAAAATATCATATCCCTCTGATATAAAGCTCTCTGTACTCTCGTCTCTATCTACGTTTCTTTAATAAATCCTATCCTTTTTTCTCCTATTCCATTGCAGAATTCCTCTCTGGAACCCTCTCTTTATTGTTTAAGAATTCCCCTTCATCACAGATCTTATCCTATGCTTAGCATACTGCCTGGCACATAGTAGGTGCTTAATAAATGTTGATTGATTGATCTTATACTCTTATCATCTGGAACTCAAAGAAACCTGGATTCTTTCTGAAGACACCAAAACTCTGATTCCCCAGTATAAAACTCTGACTAACCCCTATACTACTGAGTGCTCATGTCCCTCTCTGCTGCCCTCCCCACCCCACCACACACACACACACACACACACACACACACACACAGGGTCAGGAGAAAGCATAAGCATACTTCTTACTGATTACAAACTTCCTCTGTGCTACCATCACTTAGTAATCACTTCTCTTTTGAGGTTTACTCCATCCAGCTGTATCACTTAATCCCTTGGACTAACCTCTCTCTTTCCAAGCCATTCTCACTCTTTCCCAAAGGAATTTAATGCCCAGTTTTATTCTTTACCCCAATCCCTGCCTTTATTTTCAAGAACTTCACCATATAGTACATGCCTCCTCAACTCCTTAACAATCTGCCTGGCAGTTTGCCTTTCCAGACTCATCCCTCTCATTCACATGTTCTACATTCCAGACAAACTGACCTTTTTATTACTCCCCCCTTTCATTCCACCCCTAAAATACCTACCCCTCCTCTAGATACTTCCCTCTTTCTAGTGAAGTCACAAAGCTACCTAGTTTCTCCAGCTTGGAGTCATTCTTGATTCTTTCCTTTTGATAGGTTCCCTCTCTCCTCATCACATCCAAGCTGTTACCAAGTCTTGTCTAGCCCATCCCTGTATTTCCCACAAAACTTCAGTTAACCAGAATGCCGAGACTTTAAAAGATTCTCATTGATTGCTTTTCCTAGGAATGAGGACTAGAACATCTTTCCTACTTCCTATTTTTGTTGTTGTTTTGTTACCAACCTTTCTAAAATGTACTGGTGTGCTTTCGTTCCTCAATAAACATAATACAACACAATACAATAAAGATAATTGCATCTCTCTTCCCCATTCAGAAACTTCCAGTGCCTCCAACTACTCTGAACTCGCCCATAGTTGTAGGTATACATTATTGGGCTGAAAGTGTTTTGGCCCCAGGACATCCCCTGGAAGCTGTTTTTTGGACCAAATCCCAGATAGAAATTTTTATTCTTGTCATCTGTTTCTTTCTTTGACAAATGAAGCACCCACAAAAATATGATTGATATCACTGAAGATTTATTTGTCACCCGACAGAGCATTGCAACACATTCACTGGGAAACAGTAGAATAGACACAAACTTTCATGGGGACGTGAGGTTCTCATGAGAAAATAACAGAATGATTGTAGATATTTCAGCAGGACACTTAAGTATGATAACATTTAGGGAAGAAATACTAAATGTGAATGGAGTATTGGGAGAAAAAGGAAATACAGTGTTGATAGGCAGTCGTGTTTTTATATCGTAGCCCTTCAAGAAAAATATTATAGAGGGACTCCCTCTACTCTTCACTCCCCCTTCTCTGCCCCAACCAAATGTCCTTGACATTTATTCTGGGTACCCTCATCTTACAGCATTCCCCAAGACCTTCTGAGATTGCTTGGGTATTAGCTTAGCCTAGGGCTACACCTCTATGCTTTTGATTGGGGATCCTATGGACCCTTAGGATCATCCGAAGTCTAGGTAGGATTTCCTGGCATGTCTTTTTACAATAAGGTCCTCATCCTTTCCTTATGACCACAGGGATTCCTGAAGCCTCTCAGAAGTTAAGATTCTAGTCCACAGTTGCTATTTGTGACATACTACTACTGAACAATACACACATAGCCAGCAGTCAGCCACTAAGTGTGAGCCACCAGGGAACTTCTAGCAGCAACATAATTGCCAGCAGGGAGCACTCAAAATTAGAACATTCACAAGAACCAAATAGATTTGGCAATGTTTCCATAATCTAGGCCTGTGATCAAATCCCTGATGACATTTTTGATGCTTAGGTGGCGTTCTTAAATTAGTAGCATCATCCCCATCTTTCTAATAATTTTGATAAAGTAACTGATTGCTCTTCAGGCTGGAGACAGATATTATCTTTTATCCCTTGTTTCAGAGGGACTGACCAAGAGATACCATTGTCTTGTTTTTATTAACAGGAAACCTTTTTTCCATTGGACCACCTGATGCAAGCTGTCAAGTCAAGTGGAGATGGGCAGTCTCAGATATAGCTCTGCGTGGTGATCTATTCTGATAAGCCATACTCATTAGAAAAGGAGAGGATACACAAATGAAGCACTATAAGCACATTTTTCAGATTTTTGAGCACATACATACACACACCTGAAGGGTAGCTCGTAGTGAATATTTGCTGCATTCCTTACCAACTAATTATGGGAATCCAACAGCCATTTGGGGAGGGAGTGATAGGGGAGATCTGAGGATAGGACAAAAGTGGAACAAGAAAATAATTCAAAGATCTTTCACAAACTCCTAGGTCGAAAGGCCTGAATCATTTCTGGTAACAACAGGCTTGCCACTCCTTCAATGGACAGATATGTTTACAAAGGTCTACATGTAACTACCTCCTCAAGATCCATAAGGCCACCACATTTACAGGCTGCTAGAGTAGTACTTGGGTCCTCTATTTGTCTAAAGGGAGGGGTGGTGATCACAATGTGCTTAAGTATGCCTTAAAGTAAACTGGGAAAGCCCCTGCTGAAGTCAGGAGTTGTATAAGCATGACTGGTCAAGATTGTTGTAGTGGGGTATTCCTTTTCAAGTATGAGTGGAAGTAGATGGCCTCAGGCTTCTCTTTTTAAACTCTGCTTCTATAACTCATAAAGAAAAAAAAAGGCCAAAGATCAAAATAAAAATAAGCTGAAAACCAGGGAAATGAAATAAAACTAAAGGTATTAAATTTGTAGTATAGTAGAAGGAGCACTGGATTTTGAATCAGAGGAGCTAAATTGTAACTACTTAGTACTGCTATTTTGATATCACCTGGAACAATTCAAATAATATGAGACTTCACTTTTCCTGTCTATAAAATGAAAGAACTAGAATAAATAATCTCTAAATTTTCTTTTAAGTTCTAAATGCTATGAAATATTTTCTGCCTTGCTCTCCATTTAGTTTGTGGCTATTTACGTGACAAAAGTCCAGGGACCTTAGACCCCATTTAGTCCATACCCCTTTTTACAGAGAAGAAAACTAGGGCCTATGGAGGTTAAGTGATTTGACCAAGGTCACACATGCAAGTGTCAAAGGACTTTGTAACATTTAGAGTCATTTCATAAATGGAGTAGAATGTCTTCTAGTTTCCTGGCATTGGAACTCTCCAAGTAAGTGCTCATGAGATATGTCATAGACTGGATTCATGCTTAAGGTTAGAGTTCACCTTTCATGACCTTTGATGTTCCCTTTTGTCCTGAGAATTTTTTGATTTGATGTAATCAGTCCGTTCTGGACAGCATATGGTAAGATGGAAATTCTAAACCTATGAGAATACACATGGCCAGGGAAAGGAATATGGACATTTGGGATGGAGGAACCATAGGACAAGTGCATTAATTCGTAAAACAGGTGGTCACTAGTACTACTAAAGGTTGGGTACTGAAGAGGGTAGGAGTAGAGGGGGCACACTCTGACTACAAGTAGAAGGTTGTTAGAGCTGGAAGCTCAACAGGAGGACTGCTGAGCATCTGAAGAACAGGCTGAGTACATACATACATTCTGATCACATGTGAAAGACCTTCTAAAAATCCCATTTCTATTGCAATTCAACAAACATTGTTAAATGCCTACTGGATGCAGAGCATTATGCCAGGTTCCAGAGGAGGTACAGATAGAGTCATAGAGTTTGACACAACTGAAAATGACTGAAAAGGGACCATATAACAAACTAAAACTCTACTACAGTTTTTTTTAAACCTATATAATAACTTTAATAAGATAATATCCCCTTTTGCACTTTTTCCCCTTCTATATATTTTTAAAAGTTTTATTAATGCTCTTTTTATGTTTTTTACTACTTCCAATCCCCTTTGTTTCAGTTGTGTCTGACTCTTCATGACCCCATTTGGGGTTTTCCTGCAAAGATACTGGAGTGGTTTGCCATTTCCTTCTCCAGCTCATTTTACAGTTAAGGAAACTGAGGCAAACAGGGCTAAGTGACTTGCCCAAGGTCACACAGCTAGTAAGTGTCTGAGGTCAGATTTGAACTCAGGAAGATGAGTCTTCCTAACTCCAGGCCTGGTACTCTATGCACTGCACCACTTAGCTGCCCAATAGTTTTCATAGCTTTCCTCTTTTTGTATCTTGAAATGTTTGTTTCTTGAAATGTTTTGTATCTTGAAATGTTTTGTATCTTGAAAGTGTTTGTTGATTAAATTTAAATAAGAAAATAATATTTTGAGAATTGATATTATCTCACAGATTGGTACTCAGGTTCAAATGAGATAATGAATGTAAAATGCTTTATAGCTTTAAAAATAAAGCTATTGCATTTTGTCTCTCTCAGAAGAATAAAAACTGAGACAGGAGCTTAAAGAGACTCAAAGTGTATTCAGTTCCTTGAGAGAAGAAAATGCCTTGGGCCTAAATCCAAGGAATCATCTAGGGTCAGGCCTTTTCTCAATGGTGCAAATTTAGTCAATTGGGAATTATTTTTTAAGTATCAGACTATTCAGTCTTTTGAAAAGGTAGATTTGTGTTTTTAATGTGAAGGCTGCATTTCAGAATAAAACAGGAATGGTGTGTTCAGGGTTTACTTAGTTCTTCTCCATAGGTAGGTGTGCTTTCTCCCACCCCACCTCCCAGCATGAAGATTTAGAACACAATTTATTCCAAGGATAACTGATTGGAAATATCTGCACCAGGGGTGGGGAATCTGTGGCCTTGAGGCCACATGAGGCCCTCTAGATCCTCAAGTGTGGCCCTTTGACCCAGAGGGCCACATGAGGCCTCAAGGCCACAGGTTCCCCACCCCTGAACACAGTAGGTTTGGAAGGACAAGAAAAACAAAACTCTTGGATTCTCCTATTCTGAATGCCCCATGATGAGGACTTTCAGAAGATGCTATGAATAACTTCCAGTTTGACAAGTAGGAGACTAGGGGCAGAGAACAAGCAATCTAGATGACAGAGGGGACTTAGAACAAGTATTTAGAACAAGACTTTATTAGAACAAGACTTTAAAACGAAAGGGCTCTCAACAAGGTGAAGTTAAAGGGACAGAATAGATTTAGAGCTGAACGGGACCTTAAAGGTCATCTATTCCATTCTCTTCATCTTCAATTGGAGGACATGGAGGTCCAGAGATGTTAAAAAGACTTTCCCAAGCTTACACAGGTAGTAAATACTTGTGAGCCCAGATGCTCTGATTCCAAAGTCAAGTTCATGTTTTGCCTTTTAACATTCTCTGATTATATGATTTTGGATAAGATGTGTTGACCTTTTGGCCCTAAGCAACTATCTAAGACTGTAAATTGCAAAATGATTGCAGATCTGCACCTAGAGGGAGAGTTTCTTCATTAAGAGTTGCTTATGTCAATGAAATCACAGGTCTGGCAAAAAAAAATCTCCCAGCATCCAGCACAATGCCTTCTTCAATATGTCTTCAATAAATATTTTGTTAATGGATAAATATATGTTTCTACTGGGAAAAAATGTTTAGCAGACCAACTTCAAATGTCAGGAATAAATACTAGGTGTTGGGATGTCCTAATTCCAAATTGTGACTCCAAAGACGAAAGACAGGGATGTGAAATCATGAGCACTCAGGGATGGGGATGCAGATTCTTAGCGATGAGGGCTTCTTACTAGCATCAGCCACTAAGGACATTTTGCAGGCCTTACTGATTCCCCTATATGCTTTTGATCAAGATTTGTCTCCTACCTTGACCCAGAATATGACGGAATCTTGTACAGTACTTTGGGAGTTTCTAAATGTCTTTCCTTCACTGAATGTACATAGAGTAGAACTACGCAGGAAGGAAATAATTTTTTTTTAAAGGCTCCTTTTAATTTCTTCCCCCTTACTTTCTTGTTTTTCACCTAGACCTATGAGATAAGATTTCCTTTTACCAATAAAAGTTACTGGTTATTGTGCTGAAAGTATTTTTGATATTGTGGAAATGTAATGATAAGAATGCAAAAAAGATCACTCTGTAGAGTGGTAGGATAAGGGTAATCACATACCTGAGTCAGAAGAGATAATTGGATGTTGAATGAAGCTGAGAATCTGTGCTAGGAAAGATCTGATCAACCAGTAGAACTCATCTTTTACCTCTGCTCTGCAAATGAGTTAAAAATCAACAGTGCTGCTCAGAATGTAGAGTCGCAAGTTTGTGTTGCAACTTTTATAGGAACTTTTGTTCAAAAGTTCTACCAATGGGAGTTGCTCTTTGAAATAAGAGACTGTCACTGGAGTTTAGAAGGAGTTAATAAAAAGCCACCAGCCTTCCCAGGCCACGTGGATGCTGGATCAGCTATAATCAGACTTAAAGTCCTAGGTTTCATCTAATGGTGGAATTTGCCTTGACAATACATTAACATATCTTCTCCTGGCAAACCAATCCAGTCAGAGAGAAATAGCTCAAAGCAGAGAATAGGACTTCTCTGGAGTCACAAATACCTTTAGGAAGAGCGAAGAAGGAGATTGTACTATCAATTTAGGGTAGCCCAGGGAAGAGATCCTTTAGAGCCACCTGAGGAAGCACCTTCTTCAACTTGGGTTCTTCAGATAAGACCAAGGTAACAAATAAGAATGGAGGGGGGGAGACAAGATGGAGGAGAAAAGGTAGGGATTCACCTGACCTCTCCCTAAAACCCTTCCAAACAACTTTAAATAATGCCCCCAAACAAATTCTTAAGCAGCAGAACCCACAAAAGGACAGGTAAAACAATTTTCCAGCCCAAGGCAACTTAGAAAGTTGGCAGGAAAGGTCTGTTGCACCTGGGTGAGAGTTCCTTTGCAGGGTGTACTCCAGCAAACCAGCTGCAGACCTTGGGGGCTACTAAATCAGTGGCAGCAGTGGTGGCTTCTGAACCTCTCAGCCCACAGATGGTAAAGGGGTCAGACAACTGGCCAGAAGGAGATTACGGAGGTCCCTTTGCTGGCACTAGGGGCAGTACTCTGTTGGTTTGCCCATACTTAGATCTGAGTCATAGTCCTGAGGACTTAGTCCCAAGGTGTGGAGGAAGACAAGCACACCAGAACTTGCAGCCACAGGAGGGCTGGGACCCCTGGTCACAGTTCCAGGGTGGAAAAGAGTGCTCATGGTAATCACAGACCAGTGCACACTAATGAACACCTTTCCCTAGATCATGCCATCTTGGAAGAGCTGAAAACTTATAAATCCTCAGAACTACCTCTAAAACAGTTTCACAAAAAACCTGAAGCTTGGGACAGTGCCTCCTCCACTCTGAAAGCAGAGCCCCACTTTAGCACAGAGTTTAAAAATCAAGAAATAGACTAGAAAAATGAGCAAACAGCAGAAAAAGGTCCTGACAAGAAAGTTACTGTGGTGACAGGGAAAATCAAAACACAAACTCAGAAGAACACAACTACAAAGTCAAAACTCTTACATCTAAAGCCTTGAAGAAAAATATGAATTGGTCTCAGGCCATGGAAGAACTCAAAAAGGATTTTAAAAATCAAGTAAATGAGGTAGAGGAAAAAAACGGGAAGAGAAATGAGACTGATGCAAGAAAATCATGAAAAAAGAGTCAACGGCTTGGTAAAGGAGGCACTAAAAACATACTGAAGAAAATTATACCTTAAAAATGGAATAGGTCAAATGGTAAAAGAGGCACACAAATCCAATGAAGGGAAGAAAGGCTTGAAAAGAAGAATTGGACAAATGGGAAAAGATAACCAAAATTTCACTGAAGAGAACTCCTTAAAAAGCAGAATTGGCCAAATGGAAAAGGAGGTACAAAAACTTGTTGAAGAAAATAATTCATTCTCATTATTAGGGAAGTTAGAAGGAGTATACATAGACAGAGGGCACAGGTGTGAATTGAATATTATGGGATGATTGTCTAAAAAATAAAATTAAGGGGTGAGAAAGAAGAATGTGCTGGGAGAAGGGAAAAGAGAGAGATAGAATGGAGTTAAGTTATGTCATAAAAGAGGATTAAAAGAGCTTTTATAGTGAAGGGGAAGATAGGAGAATTGGGGGGAGGGAGAGCATATGGACCTTACTCTCATCAGAATTGGCTCAAAGAGGGAATAACATATACATACAATCAGCTGGGTGTAGAAATCTATCTTACCACACAGGAAAGTACGATGGGAAGGGGATAAGGGAAGGGGATAAGAGAAGGGGGAGGGGTGGTATGCTGAGAGAAAGGAGAGTGGATTAGGGGAGGTAAAAGTCAAAAGCAAAACATTTTTGAGAATGGACAAGGTGAAAGGAGAGAGATAGTAGAATAAATAGGAGGAAAATAGGATGGAGGGAAATACAGTTATCCCTTCTACATCAAGACATTTTTCCATCACAGTTTCGATATAATGCAGGTTGGCATAAGAAATTAAATGGGAATATTTGGAATTTTACAGAAACCACAGACAACACATGAAGGCCAGCAGAAGACACAGAAAAAGTATTTTTACTTAACAATGACTTACATTTAGCCTATGACCAAATACTTAACCCAAATTTTACAATAAGGAGCCTTAAACACTCCATAAAAGAAAAAGAAAAAATTCAGACTTCTTCTCTGGTATGAAGGGAGGGCCAAAAAATTTTGCACAGATTTTTCAGATTACAAGGGTGACACACCCCAAACCCCTGAGATGTGGAAGAGATAACTGTGCATAGTAATCATAACTGTGAAAAAATTTTAAAGTAAGTTTTTCTGATAAAGATCTCATTTCTTAAATATATGGAGGACTGAGTCAAATTTATAGAAATAAGAGCCATTCCACAGTTGATAAATGGTCAAAGGATATGAACAGTTTTCAGACAAAGAAATAAAAGCTATTTATAGTCATATGAAAAAAATACTCTACATCACTATTTGAGAAATGCAAATTAAAGCAGCTATGAGCTACCACCCCACACCTATCACAGTGGCCAATATGACAGAAAAGGAAATTGACAAATGTCAGAGGGGATGTGGGAAAATTAAGACACTAATGCACTATTGGTGAAGTTGTATTCTGATTCAACCATTCTGTATAGGAATTTAGAACTATGCCCAAAGGGCTATAAAACCATGCATACCCTTTGACCAAGCAATACCACTACTAGTTCTGTATCTCAAAGAGGCAAAAGAACAAAAAGGAAAGGACCTATATGTACAAAATACTTACAGCAGCTCTTTTAGTGGTGGCAAAGAATTGGAAATTGAGGGGATGCCCATCAATTGGGGAATCGCTGAACAAGTTGTTGTATGTGACTGTGATGGAATATTATTATGTTACAAGAAATGGCAAGTAAGATGTTCTCAGAAAAACTTGAAAAGAGGGGCAGCTAGTGGCACAATGGATAGAGCACCAGCCCTGTCAGGAGGACCTGAGTTCAAATCTGGCCTCAGACACTTGATACTTACTAGTTATGTGATCCTGAACAAGTTACTTAACCCCGATTGCCTTCCCTACCCCTCCAAAAAGAAAGAAAAACCTGAAAAGATGTACATGAACTGATGTAAAGTGAAATAAGCAGAACCAAAACAATGTATAGAATAACAGCAATATTATATGATGATCAACTGTGAATGATGTAGCTACTCTCAGCAATGCAATGATCCATGACAATTCTGAAGAGCTTACAATGAAAAATGCTATCCACCTCCAGAGAAAGAACTGATGGAGTCTAAATGCAGATCAAAGCATATTTTTTCTTTACTTTCTTTATTTTTCTTGTTTTTTTTTTTTGGTCTGAATTTTCTTTACATGGAAATGTGTTTTGCATGATTGCACATATATAACCTGTATCAGATTATTTTCTTTCTCAATGAAGGGAGGAGAAGAGAGAAGGAGAGAAAGAATTTGAAGTTTAAAATTTGAAAAAAAAAAGAATGTTAAAATTGTTTTCACATGTAATTGGGGGGGGGATATTAAATTTAAAAAAAAGAAATAAGGATAAGACAAAGCCCTCTGTGCCAAATCAATCCATGGCTAGAATGGTGTTGCTGAGGTAACTATAGCAAAAATGTATTAAGGACCTACTAATTGTATGCAGAACACTAGGCCATGTGTTTGGACAAACGCACAGTTTAGATAAGACTGGGTCTCCACCTTTGTGGAGCTTACCAGGAGTCTAGTAATGGGGATCAGTCACTAACAGAGCTCTGATGCATCATTGTACATGATAAGTACATTATAGAATGACTTCCCATAGTCCTGTGAGCTAAGAGGGAAGGCATCACCAACTTTGGAGAGAAAAAGGGGGCCTTCTTGGAGGAGGTGGGATTTGAATGAGGCTTCAATGAAAAGGGAAAGGTACAAAAGGTGAGGAAAGGAAGGGTTGAAGTTTCAGGCACTAAGAGAATCATAAGCTAAGTCACAGAGGCAGGAAATCCATGTGTTTGTGGGGTTAGGGTGGGGTGTACCATTGTTCACTCAATTCAGCATGTGTGGCAGGGAATAACATGACTTAAGGCTACCAAGAAAAAGTGACTCCAGACTGTGAAGGCCACTGAATGCTGGGCAGAGGAGTTGGAACACTGACAGGCAATAAGGCACCTCCTCATATTATTGAGCAGAGGAGTGATTTCATATTTAAAATTTGTCTGACAACAATGTGAAAGAGCAATTGAAGGCTGGAGAAAACAAAGGCAAGAGGATAGGTTCGGAGGCTATTACAATAGTCCACAGCGGTAACAAGGGATTGTACTGGGCAATTAATAATGGAAATATAACTCTGTTTGGCTGCATCTGTTTCACTACTTTTGAGATTTCCTTTTTTTCCCTTTAGTTATTTAATAAAATTCTAAATTCCAATCTTATCTTGGGTTGCTGAGCCAACGGACCCCTAGAGGACAGGTATGGTGGTAGCATGGTTGTCCCTAGCATGGTGGGGAGGGGAAGACATCCAGTAGTGAGGGAGCTGGAGATGCTAGTGATGGAAACTTGGGATAAGAAGGATAGAGGGTCACCTGTGACTGCAATTCCTACCCTTCTGGGCATTGTGTTCCAAGATCCTACAGGGAGAGACAAAGTCATAATGTGGGTGATAAGTGGTGAATCTGCAAAGGACTAGAAGCAGATCTATCTCTGTTTCAGAGGAAAGCCAGATGCAAGTCATCCTAGGAATTGTCACAGGAGCTGGGAGAAGGACTAGAAGCTCCTAGAGAGGGTGGTGTGGGGATTTGGAGAATGTTATAACTGGAAAAGACCTTAGGTCATTTAATGCAATCTTTTTTTTGGCAAATAAGAGAGGCAAAACATGGTCTGGGGGCTCTGCTGATGAAAACAAAATTAGGGGAAGGTCTAGAGATCTCTTCCTTTCTCTAAGCTACTGTCAGTTTTGCTACCACAGATAAAGAAGTGAAAAATGGAGAATAGGTGGGAGTATCCAGTCTTAGGTAGCACAAGATGTGGAAAGAGAGGAGAAAATTCCTATGTCACACACAAATCAGGGAGGAAAGGAGTAGCCATTGAATGATTCTGGTAGTCATTTGGTATAGACTTAGGCAGGTTACATGTGTGGTAGTGGTAAGGGGGAAGGAGAAAGGTTGCCTATTTTAAACTTACATCTATGCCTACCAGTTTATGAATTGCCATTGTTAGGGTCCAGTTTCAGATTTTTTCCCCTTAAAAATACCAGGTTAAGCAAAATATTATTGGGAAAATACAGAATTTTTATGGTTATGAGGAAAAATTGGCATTTTATTATACATATTAGTTTTCTTTATGTTTTCTCTATTTTTATATACATTTATTATCTCTTTCTCCCAATTAAATTATAATAACCTTTTAAAGCATCACAGATTCAAAGCAAAAGAGCCCTTAGAGATTACATATTCCAACTCCCTCCTTTGGTCATAGCAAAAAGGAAAACCCACAACAAACTATATATGAACAAGTTAATATTTTGCTAGAAGCTTTCATAATGAAAAAGAAAGTAAAGCAAAGATGTTCTTTCTCCCCATTATTATTTGGCACAATGCTAGAAATTTCAGCAAAGGCAAGACAAGCAAGGAAATTAAAATCATAAACCTTGATTAATAGAAAAGGAAGCAAAATTACCCCTAAAGCAGATTACATGACAGTTTAATTAAAAAATAAACAACTCAGAGACTCATCAAAGGAGCAAAATTCAAAACCTATAAAAACCATGAGAGTTCTAGATAGGAACAGCCAAATCCTATCTAAGATTTTGTTACTCCTAGGAGGAAAGAGTAGAAATGGAATTCTCATTCAAAATAACTATAAAATGCATAAAACATGTAGGATCCCAACTTACCATGACACACACAAGACTAACATAAATATAATTACAAAATAAAAAAGGAAGAGAAGTAATTAATTATAGATTGATTTTTATGCCAACAGGTGTTGGTAGCTTGATTAGTATCTGTTATTATTTTTTATATTATTAATACATTATATTTATATATAATATATATAAATATAATATATAATACATATCATATATTATATTAATCTATAAATGAATCATTTGTCTTCCTTTTTTATTATTATAAAGAACTAGATAAAATAATATGGGAATAAGAACTGGATTTGGGATTTTATTAGTAAAAGTAATACTCAAATGAGGAAACTCTCTCTACCAGTATAGGTAGAGTGCTAGAGTTGCCTAGAGTACCTGAGAGGTTAAGACACAGTCACAGGGTGGCACAGCCAGTATGTGTCAGAGGCAGGACTTATACCCAGGTCTTCCCAGGCTGAGGCTGGCTTTCTATCTACTACATTATGAAAGCTCTCAAGGGAAATAATGAAAACAAACAAACAAAGGAATGAAGGGAGTATATAACCTCTAGACTGCAAGTTATATCATAAAGTAGTAATTGTCAGTTTTAAAAAAATATATATTGGTTAAAAAAACAGAAAAGCTAATCAGTGAAACAGACTAGATAAACCCAAAGCAGAAACAACTAAACTTAGCAGCACAAAGTTTGATAATCCCCAAAACATATACTACTGAGGAAAGAACTCCCTATTTCACAAGAACTGCTAAGAAATTGGAAGGCAGATAAACCCAAAGACTCCAGCTTCTGGGATAAGAACTCACTATTTGACAAAAACTGCAGGGAAAACTGGAAAAGAGTATGACAAAAACTAGGCATTGACCAACATCTTACATTGTATACCAAGATAAGGTCAAAATGGGTACATGATTTAGACATAAAGGGTGATACCATAAGCAAATTAGGAGAGCAAGGAATAGTTTACCTGTCAGATCTATGGAGAAGGGAAGAATTTATGACCAAACAAGAGATGGAGAACATTATGAAATGCAAAATGGATAATTTTGATTACATTGAATTAAAAAGTTTTTGTGCAAACAAAGACAATGCAACCAAGATTAGAAGGGAAGCAGAAAGCTGGGAAGCAATTTTTATAGCAAGTGTCTCTGATAGAGGTTTCATTTCTAAAATAGAGAACTGAGTCAAATTTATAAGAATACAAGTCATTCCCCAGTTGATAAATGGTTAAAGGATATGAACAGGCAGTTTTCAGATAAAGAAATTAGAGTTATCTATAGTCATATGAAAAAATGCTCTAAATCACTATTGATTAGAGAAATGCAAATTAAAGCAACTTTGAGGTGCCACCTCACACCTGTCAGATTGGCTAGCATGACAAAAAAGGAAAATTAAAAATATTGGAGATGTGGGAAAATTGGAACACAGCAATGCATGTTGGTAGATTGTAAACTGATCCAACCATTCTGGAAAGCGATTTGGAACTATACCCAAAGGGCTATAAAACTGTGCTTACCCTGTGATCCAGCAAGAGTGCTACTAGGCCTGTATCCTAAAGAGATCATAAAAAAGGGAAAAGAACCCACTTGTACAAAAATATTTATAGCAGCCATTTTTTGTGGTGGCAAAGAATTAGAAATTAAGGGAATGCACATCAATTAGGGAATGGCTGAACAAGTTGTGGTATATGAATGTAATAGAATGCTATTGTTTTATAAGAAATGATGAGCAGGTGGATTTAAAAAAAACTGGAAAATCTTACATGAATTGATGCTGAGTGAAGTGAGCAGAACCAGGAGACCATTGCACAAAGTAACAGCAACATTGTGCGATGATCAACTTTAATAGAGTTAGCTCTTCTCAGCAATGTAATGATCTAAGACAATTCCCAAAAATTCATGATGGAAAATGCTAATGGATAGCGAATGTGAAATCCAGAGAGAGAACTATGGAGTCTGAATGCAGATCGAAGCATACTATTTTCTCTCTCTTTTTTTTATTCTTTCTTTCTCATGATCTTCCTCTTTTGTTCTGATTCTTTCACAACATGACTAATGTGGAAATGTGCTTAATATGATTATACATGTATAGCCTATATCAGATTGCATGGTCTTGGAGAAAGGGAGGAAGGAGAACATGTAGAACCCAAAATCTTATAAAAGTAAATGTTGAAAACTAAAAATAAATTAAAAAAATAAAATGCAATGGATTAAAAAAAAGAAATTGGAAAGCAATTAGAAGAAAATAAGTTCAGAATAGCATTTTATACAATATCACAAGTTCCTAAAAATAGAAAAGTCACAAATAAAACAGATATACAAGATCAAGGTCCATTCCCCAACATATAATTAGTCAAACAAAGATGAACAAAGTTTTCAAAAGAATAACAAACTCCAAACACGTGAAAGAGCACTCCAAATTACTAATAAAAGAAATACAAATTATTTCAACTCTGATATCTTACCTCAAACCTAGAAAATTGGGGAAAATGCCAGAAGATGGAAATAGTTATTTTTAGAGGGGCTGAGGAAGGCAAATGCAATAATACACTTTTGTAGAACTGTGGATTAGTTAAACCATTCTGGAAAAGAATTTAAAATAAAGGAAAAAAGTGATTGTACTGTTTATACAACAGAGAGACAACAAGAGCATTGAAGACAGAATGATAACCCAATCCGATCCAATAACATTAATTAATACTAGGCACTATGCTAACTAAGCACTGAGGATACAATTAATAAAAGGAAAGTCTTGCTTATACCTTTTGACCTAGCAATACAGCTATTAGATCTGTTTCCCAAGATGATTAGGGAAAAAGGAAAAGGACCTATATATTCTAAAATATTTACAGCAGCTTTCTTTGTGGTGACAAAGAACTGGAATTTGTGGGGATGCTCAACTGGGGAATGGCTAAACAAATTGTGCTACATGCTCATGATGGACTATTACTCTGCTATAAGAAATGATGAGCTCAATGATTTCAGAAAAGCATGGAGAGACCTCTGTGAAATAATAAAGAGTGAAGTGAGCAGAACCAAGAGAACATTGTATATGGTAACAGCAGTATTGTTTTCAGACCAATTTTGAGTGATCAAGTCATTCTGATTATTAAAAATATCCAAATAAACCATAAGGACCTATGAAGGAAGATGCTGTTTGCATCCAGAAAAAGAGCTAACATATACATACATATATGTATATATTTGTATATATATGCATATATGTGTATGCATGTATACATATATTTATACATATATATGTGTACATATACATATACATATATATGTGTACACACATACACACAAACATACATACAGATTTATGTCTAATGGTAGCCATTTAGAAGTTTGGGGGTGGGGAAGAGGAAAAAAGTTACATGATATATTTGTAGTCTATTTGAAAAGAATAGTAAGTGTCATAACATATCTGCAATTTCAGGTGCAATCCTCTGTTTTTCTATTCCACTTAGTTATAGAAATGCATGTTTTATTTCTTAAGTTCAGAATAAAATAAAGTTAAAAAAAAATGACAGTCCCTGCCCTCCTGGTTCTGCTCACTTCACTCAGCATCAATTCATGCAAGTTTTTTTTTTAAATCCACCTGCTCATCATTTCTTATAAAACAATAGTATTCTATTACATTCATATACCAAGATAACACACAAAGGGAGGCAGGAAAGAGGGTGAGGGGAAGAGACACACCAGGAAGGCATCTTGTTTCATTAGGTTGAAACCAGGCAGAGCAGCAGATGCAAAGTGGAACAAGTCCAGATTCACCTTCTATAAATTATAAGAAGGCATTGGGAGAAGTCTGGTACTCTGCCCCCTCACCCCTCCAAACAGAGGGGAAAGGAAGCTGAGAAAAGTGATATTGATCAAGGCTTGAGTTAGCAGCATGATGGTGAAAGTAGAAGCTATGAGCTTATGCTGGGAGGGTTGAAACCAGGCAGAGTAGCAGATGAGAAGTGGAGATAGGCCTTGTATATACCAAAACAATAGAATTACTCTTTTTATTAAAAAAAAGTGGGAAAAAGTCAGTTCTCACATCTAAGAGAGAATGGTTGAACAAAATATGGTATATTAATATTATGGAATAATACTCTGTTGTAAGAAATGGTAAATATTAGTAGTTCACAAAAACACTGGTAAAGTTATATAAATTGATATAGAATGAAGTAAGCAGAACCAGAATGACTACATACATATGTACACATACATACATACATACATACATACAGTCAACAGATAGTGCTGACTAGCTAGGGGAGTTAAGGTGTCCATGGTTAGCAGATAGTGCGATAGATACAGTACCAGGCCTGGAGTCGGGGACATAGATTCAAATCAGGCCTCAGACACTTACTAGCTATGTGACCATGGTCAGGTCACTTAACCTCAGTTTCCTCATCTGTAAAATGGGAATAATAATAGTACCACAGCTGTCGTGAGGATCAAATGAGATAAAAATTGCAAAGTGCTTAGCACAGTGCCTAGTATGTAGTAAATGCTATATAAATATTTTTATTATCATTATTTGCTAAGGATGGGGGTGGTGGTGGAGAATTCTCTCTTTTCTCTCTCTGTGTAGGTGTGGCTTTCTTTCAGTTCACTCCTTCCTCAGGGGTAGGGTGGAGAATTCTTTAAAACACCAGCATGTCAGAAAATTGTTGCTGCCAGTGGTTTGAAAAATCACTTTGCCCATTTGCAGCCTGGAGCTTCTTACTGGTACGTGAATCAATAGGAATCTAGCCTGAAATGTTATTCTTTCTCTCTTTAGTACATTGTAATCTCATGTAACAATGTAGCTCAAACCCCCAGCCAGTTGGCACAAGCAAATGCCAATTGTGTTTATGATACCTTTTAATTGTGTTTATGATACTTTAACTCCACTTTCCTTTTGGATTTGTCCTCACTCTGTTTCCAATCTCACTAATAGCAATCAAGTACAGAGAACTGACTCAGATTTGAATGATCATTTAGAATTTCATACATATTGCATATTGTGCATTGTGAAAACACTTAAAACAATTGAATGCACTGAACTAGCCATTTTTTTGAATGGCCACAATCTGCTTTTGCAAGAGGGAGGAGGGGAGACAGAAGCAGTGGCTGGCTCCCCCTCTTATCCATATCTGCATCAAGTAATGAGTAAAGCAAGGGAGTGAATGGGTAGATAACAGGGGAGTTACCTCTACCGAGAAACTTCAGTGGTGGTCTAACCAACAACTGCATTCCTGCATCTCAGAGGTTTACTCACAGGCTCTGGAATGTTTGTCCCTAGCTCCCCAGCTGACCCAAGTCATCAGGGAGTGGAGAGCCTGTCTACCCTCAGATTAACCCTTGATCGCAAAGTGCAGCATATGGACTCTGTCTGGGATACTATTCTGGTTCTGACATCTACAGTTTTCTACCTGTCCTCCAAGGACAAAATCTCCAGTCCAATGTGTCTCACTTGTTCGGCTTGACTATCTCCTTTCTGTCTCCTATCCATTAATCCCTCTTCTCCAAGGTCATGGTCATCAGCCATCTGGATAGTTTGCCTTTAGATCAAGCATCAGTTCCTCTTGGAGCTTAGGGAACCCAGGAAAGAAATTGTTTGACCTGCAGACCCTCCTGCCCCCTTTTCTCTCCACTTCTAAGTCTTTTGGGGCTGAATTCCAAAAGGTAGGGAACATAAATAACTATGATGCAAATAAAAAAAAAAACACTAGAAAAAATTGAATGCTGTTTGTCATGGCCAATCTGTACCCAAAAGAAAATTTAGAGATGGGGAATTAGAGGTGCAGAAGGTTGATGCAATGTCAGACACTGTGTCCCTTGGTTTTGCTTAACTGTTTTCTCATTTATAAGGAGGAGGGATGGTAGTGTCCATTGGGTATATATCTGGTGAGGGTAATTTCTAGAAATGGCACCAGTATAACTTATTATAAGAATATTAAAAAGAAAAAAAGAACTTTCACTTCACATGGACAGTCATAACTAGGGTGGGGTAATTGGGGTTTTGGCCCAGAGTACAAAATTTAGAGGACACACAGAGTGCAGAAATGAGACTTTGACACCAAGTTAAGGAAGAATGGACAGTTAAAACAGGAAGGTGCCAAATAGTGCTGCCACTGCTTCTTCCCAGCCAGGCCCAGTACTGCCCTGCTCTCCTCCTTCCATTTTAACATCCCCAGAAGGAGTCTCACAGGCTTGCCCCAAGATTATGCTGCTTGTCTGCCTGAGAGTAAAATTTCTTAGCTTTGGCTTTACAAGGGTATGTATGTCTGGCATGTTATATAGAGGATTCTTTCTCAGGTAGGGTTTAAACTAAAGGACTTCTAATTCCAAGGTCTCTGTTTGAACTTTAAAAAAAATAATTCTACTAATATGCTTATTACAAAGGTGATTACTCTCAGGGTGTCCTGGGTGCTTCAAGTGGATTTCCATCAGTAATAGCTTGAATTTATATATCATTTTGAGGATTTACAAAACATTTTTGTCATAACTTGGTGAAGTGAGTAGCCCAAGTATTATCTCCATTTTCCAGATGAGGAAAATGAGTCTCAGAGCACTTAAATGACTTATTCCAGGTCATGCATACAGTTACTCATAGAACTGAGATTCAAACCCTGGTCCTCTGACTCTCAAGTCAGTGCTTCTTCTCTAACATTACATTGATCATGAAGTTATTCACCAAAATAAATGTCTCATAAAGGCAATTCATTACTCTAGGGGTGCCATTTTTCATGGATTTATATCTGTTTTTATGGATTTGGATGGGTTACAAAGTGGGATATTTATCACATGTCTTAGATATTTATCAGTTGCCACGAAACCAGACAATATTCTAAAATGGGTGAAAACCAACCTGGCCCAGGGGCAACAATGACATCAGGATCTCTGGGAGGAGTTTCAGCTGGCAGACAGTAGGGATAATGATGCTGCGGCTCTCTCAATGCCACCTCTCCCATTTCCCTTCTCTGTCTTCCCTTCTCCCCAGTTATACTGTTCCATTTCTCAGGGCCTCCTCTTCTCTCTGGCCCAGCCTCTTCTCTTCTCCCTTCACAGATACTCTCCTTGCCTTCTCCAAATTCTCCTCCCTTCCTGCTACTTCTGTCTCTCAATGCTTTTCTCCTCTTTTTTCCTCCTCCTGTTCAATCACTACCTAAGCAGCCAAAGTGATTTTTTCTTCCTCTTTATAGTTCTAATATTCAAGCAGGCTATGTTATTAGGTAGCCTGGGTTGCAAAACTTTTCAGTTGTAAGTGGTGGAATAAACCAGTACTCCCATAAAGTTGTCCCCAAATGTTCATCCTTTGCATTTTGGTGTAGGGGAAAAAAATTTGATCTTAAAGAGTTGCCAGAGATTTGGATTCAAATCCTGTCTCAAAGACTTACCAGCTGTGTGGTTAGGGGCAAGTCCCTTAAATCTTCCTGTGCCTCAGTTTCCTGTAAAACAAGGCTTCTAATAAATATCTAACTCACAGGGTTGTTAAGAAGACTGAACGAGATAATATATGTAAAATACTTTGCAAATCATAAAAAGCTGCTTCAATTGACGATCAAGAAGCATTTGCAAGTCCTACTATGTGCCAGGTACTATGTGAGGCACTTGGGATACAAGCAAAGTGAAGGAAACAATCACGACTCACAAGGAACTTACACTCTGCCAACTATTATTATTGCCCTTTGTCACTCAATACATTTTTGGCTAGATGAATGTCACTGTTCCAGGGGGTCTTGTCCTCCAGATGCTCCATCTTTTTATGTGAACATTTGTCCACCCTGTTTGAAGCACTTTGTACTTTTTTTAAACTGACATTTACATAAGGCTTGAAGGTTTGTGAAGTGCTTTTTGTCCACTATAATCTCATTTAAGCCTCACAGCAATCCCATGAAATAAGTGTCCAATGCATCATTTTTATTTGTTGTATGTTTTATTATTATTTTTTGGTTAACAACCATTTATATTCTCTCTCTGCCACCTCTCCTCCTCCCCTGCCCATCAAGGAAGACAAAAAGAAAAACAAACCTTTGTTACAAACAATCAAAACAAATTCCTGCATTAGCCATGTCTAAAAATGTATGTATCATTCTGCATCTTGAGTCCATCACCTCTTTGGCAGGAGGCATGCTTCATCAGTCCTTTGGAATAGTAGTTGATAACTTCATTGGTCAGAATTCTTAAGTCTGTCAAAGATGTTTTTTCGAAAGGCTGTAACTATATAAATTGTTCTAATAATATTCCATAGCATTCCTATATAAGCACTATTTTTTTAAAAAAATATTTTAAAGATGAAAAAATTAAGTTTGATAAAGGTGAAGTAATTTATCCATACTCACACAACAAATAAGTGTCAAAGAAGCTGTCTGAACCAGATCTTTATGACTCCAAGTCAAACATGTGATCTATCTCCTATGCCAGGCTGTATCTGTTATACTATATTGTTCTTCCCTCCCTAACCAGTTATCCTTAATAAGGTATTCTGTCTTAATCTTGAATAAGGAAAGCGTAAATTTAAGTGGATAGACTTGCAGTCATTACCATACAAATTTATGACTTACAGTCATTACCACCTACTATTTGGTGGACTGAGCAGCAAGGGAAAGAATAGAAATGTCTTGCCTTCATGTCAATTTCACATGCATGTCAATGCCACATCCTTTTGCATTATCCTTACTGTAGCAAAAAACTCAACACTAGGAGGGTTTAGCCCAAGATACCAAAATGTAAATATGTCAAAGCATATACCCTCACACAGTAAATAGGAATGAAGAACTGAGGTCCAGCTAGAGATAGGCTTTGCTATAACTCTGGCAAACTCTATGAGAAACCTACAACTAACTTCTCTTGGTTAATGACCTAGGACAACTTGTTTTTCTTGAGAATGTCTATTATTGCTGTTACTGTATACAATGTTCTCTTGGTTCTGCTCATTTTGCTCTTCATTATTTCATGCAAGTTTTTCCATACTTTTCTAAAATCATTGAGCTCATCATTATTTTATCTACTATAAATACCCAAATTAACTTTAAAGGGCATATGAATAAAGATACTATCTGCATCCAAAGAAAGAACTGATAAATAGATGTACAGAATAATTTTATATACACATATGTGTATATATACACATATATACATATTTGTGTATATATGTATATATGTGTATGAATGTGCATGTGTATATATATATATTATATATATACATATGTATTTGTGTCTAATGGTAGCCATCTATGGGGTAGGGAGGGAAGAAAAATATTTACATGATAATTTTGCTATATATTTGAAGGGAATAGCAAGTTATGCATAGTAGATTTGCAGTAGTTTCATATAAAATTATCTTTTTTATTGTATTATGTTATGGAAACCCTTGTTTTATTCCACAAGTTAAAATTTTTAAAAATTAAAAAAAAGTATCTATCATCTCCTTTGCTTCCCCCCCCCCCCATTAATCAGAACATACTTAAAAACTCTCCCAATCCTTGTCAGGTGAAAGGAGAGCAAATCCAGGACAAGAATCCTAGGAACAATTTGGTTACGTGTGGTCACCACCCATCCCCAAGTACTCAGTCTTCTGTGCTGAACATGAAAACTAGGGGTTGAGGCAGATAGCCAGCCTGAAGAAAAAACTGAAGGTCCCAAGACACAGCCTCTGACTTACAACACCTCCCCTACAGGATGAAGAAGATGTATTCATTTGTTTAAACAACATATACTAAACACACATTGCTCAAAAAGTACCGTGGAAAATATAAGATATATGTATAAAACCTGAGCTCTGTCCTCAAGACACTTGCAATCTAGTAGAGAAAATAACATACACACACACACACACACACACACACACAAATATCAACAATGATGGTAACACTAATAATGTGATAAGTGCCACATGAGCAGTACACACTAACTGTTATAGGACTTGGTGTAGAAGGTATCACTCCTGGCAAGAGTAAAATAAATCAGGAAAGGTATTATGGAGGAAGAGCAGTTGAGTTAGATGCTATTAACAAATCTTACTTTCAGTGCATTAAGGTGTACAAGACTGTTTGTTCCCATATAAGTGGGATCTCAGACAGTTATTGTTTTTGAATTTCTCTTCTGCTTCAAGTCCCTCAGCTTGTCTGTCTCTAATAGTATCCAGTTTCTTATTTGCTATTTCTAACTCACTATGGGTTAAGAAACTAACTCAGCTTACTAAGCTACCTAAAAGAAATGTCAGTAGGTTTGGAGTGAGGACCCAAAGTGCTCTCTTATGAAAAAATTATACTGATAGTATAATATACGTTTTGGTTCCTAAAACTCAATTTTTGTTTCCTTCTAGAAGGAAACCTCTGCTGTGTGTGTGTGTTTTTGTTTTTGTTTTTGCTATGATACATAAGTGAATTGTGAAAAGGGAGGTATTGTTGTTTACATATATTATACACGTACACACTAATACCTCGATTAGTAAAAAAGGTACATTCCAATGAGTAACTTTGTCAGAAATTATGACTTGTTTTTGAACATCAGAAAAGGGAGGGGGCTTACGTGGCAAAAATGATTAGATACTAACTGAAATGATATCAAAGATAATAATAATGCCATCATCTTGCTCCCAGGGGAAAAGTTTCTCACCAGGAAACTCAACATCATGGAAATCCACATGAGTTTTGATAATTCACATCTAGTTAGTATGTTCTGTAGCCTTTATCTCTCTGATTGTAGAGCTGGAGGGGGTGGGGAAGCAAAAAAAAATCTTCCCAAAGCTTCCATATAAGGAGGGTTCAGAAGCTCAGCCAACTCTTCCTTTCCCACCACCTATACTCCTAGGAGTCTACTCCACCATCATCATGCCCCATCCTCCCTTTTCAACTTTCTTTTACCGGTGGTCTTCCCCTAATCAGATTATAAACTTCTTGATGGAAGGGATGGTAGTTCTTTGCCTTGTTTGTATCTGGCATATAGTAGGTATTTAAAAAATGTTTATTATATTATATTATATAATATCTAGCATTTATATAATATCTTTAGGTTTATGAAATATTTTACAAATATAATTTAATTTTATCCTCACAACAACCCTGGGAAGGAGGCACTATTATCACCTCCATCTTACAGATGAGGAAACTGAGGAAGACAGTGGTTAAGTGACTTTCCCAGGGTTACACAGCTAGAAAGAGTCTGAGGCAAGATTTGAAATTAGGTCTTCCCAACTCCAGGCCCAGTACTCTATCTACTTTGCCATCTAGCTGCCTTCAGAAAGTACCACCACTATGACTAATAACAATAACAAAATACATCAGTTAGTCTTGGGGCAGAGGGAGGGGATAGTTTAGTTGAATCATCCTAAGAACCAAACCTAGATGCTAGATATCATAGAGATAGTTATGACACATAAATAAAATGTGTGAAATTCAACATGTCGTTCAATTTAATTCTTCAAAATGCCTACTACACTTATTAGTTGTGTGACCCTGGGCACGTCACTTAACCCCAATTGCCTAAAACAAACAAACAAACAATCAAAATGCTTACTATATGCAAGTGTGCACTACCATGGTAAATTCTGGGATATAAAGATGAAAAGCAATGCTGCCCCTGTCCTTAGGAAGCTACACAAAATAAGACAAATTAATAGTATAACATAAGGAAGAACATGATAGAGGCAAAGGAGAAATCCAGATAAAATGCTCTAGAACAATCCAAGGATGAGGAGAATATTTTTGTCTGGGCAGAGACTATGAAAGGTTTCATGGAAAAGATAGCATCTGAGCTGATCTTTGAAGGAGGAGGATTTTAACATAAGGTGAAGGGAGAATGCGTTTCAGGTATAAGGGATGACCTGTGGGAATACATAGAGGCAGAAGGTAGTAAACTGAGATTAGGGAATTGTTACTAGTATAGATTGCCTGTAATATTGAATGTGTGGAAGGAAGCAATGTGAAGTAAAGCTGGGAAAAAAGGCTGCAGTCAGATTGGAGATTGCCTAAAATGCTAGAGTAAGGAGTATGTATTTTATTGTAGGGGCAATAGGAAGCCAAAGACAATAGGAAGATTTTTGGGAAAAATAGCGACATGGTCAGACTTGAAAGATTTTTTTGGCAACTGTTCAAATGAAGAATTAAAGAGAAAGAAAGAATGGAGTTAGGGTAGTTAGGAAGTCATTAGATGATGAGCATCTGAACTAAAGTAGTTGGCATAATAAAGAGAAAGGGTTAGATGCAAGAGATATTCTGAGGGGAGAATCCATAGGACTTGGTGAATGGTTGCATGTGGGAAGTGAGAGAAAGAAGAAAGAGATATCGATGGTCCCCAGATTTCAAATTTGGTTAACTGGGAAGGTGGTGTTGCCTTAAGAGAAATAGGGAAATTTAGAGGAGGAGCAGGAATAAAGGGAAGATAATTAATTTGGTTTCGGATATTTTGAGTTGCATACGCTGGCAGGATATACAAGTGGAAATGTACATCAGATAACTGGAAATGTGGAATTATTTCTCAGGAGAGAGATTGGGGCTATGCAATGGAGTCTTATGATATGTGTATTTAGCTTATATCATCCACAGATTTAACTTGACCAAATTTAATATAAAAAAATTAAGAAAAATTCAATAAATAAATACAGGTGTCTCCCACCATTCAATGAAAACATAGGGATTTGAGTTGGGAGAGTTGGGTGGATTTCTGTTCCCTCAATGGTTCTCAGTTCCACCATAGCTCACATAGTGCAAGTATTTTGCCAGATCTCACCACTTGCTACATTCTAGAATCTCCTCTTCGTCATAGCCACAGAGACTATTCCTTCTGTTTATTCTGTCAGAGACAAGAAAGGACAGCCTTGGTTGGCCATTTTAGAGTTCCTCGTCAACTAGGAGGCACCTAGTGGGGTCCCCTTTGACCTCTTTGTGTTTTCCTTTACCTTATGATGAAGCAAGAAAAAAAACCTAGAATTACATGGTTGTATGGTCACCCTCTAATATTAATCTCACTTATGTGTAAAGCTCTTTTAAAAGCATTTTCTCCCTATCAGTTTTCTAGCCAGATAAATCTTTATCTACTTTTGTTTACTTCTATATGAGTAGAGATCATGGTTCATGCCTTTCTCTAGATCAATAACTTTCCTGAGTAAAGTGAAAAATAAGATTTGAATGGAATTGTTACCATAGTAATCATTCAAATTTATTCGCTCTCTGATACAGATAATTTTCTTTTAGAAAGACCACAAGTTGTGGTACATGACTGTGATGGAATACTACTGTGCTGTGAGAAATGATGAGCTCCATTATTTTAGAAAAACATGGATAGACTTGCATGAAATAATGAAGAATGAAATGAACAGAACTAAGAGAACATTGTAGACAGTAACAGCAATATTGTTTTAAGAACAACTTTAAATGACTAAATCATTTGATTATTAGAAAATATCCACATAAACTACAAAGGACCTATAAAGGAAGATGCTATCTTCATCCAGAGAAAGAACTGATAAACAGAAGTATGTATAGAATGATAATACACACACACACACACACATACACATATATACATGTACACATATTTGTGTCTAATGATAGCCATCTCTAGGGTGGGGTGGGAGAAGGGAAGAAAAAAGAGAAAAAAAGAAAGTTACATGATAACTTTGTTATATATTTAAAAGGAATAGCAAGTTGTACATAATAAAAGTTGCAGTTTCATGTGCAATTTTTTTTTCTATTCTATGTCATGGAAATGCTTGTTTTATTTTTTAAGTTCAGAATTAATAAATATATATGCAAAAAAAACCCACAATGTAGTTCCAGTTACAACAGTTTAAAAAGATACTAACTATGCTGGTGTATATGTATACAGCTTAGGGGCCTTTCAATGATATTTTAGACTATTTTCACCTTAAGTGCTGACTATAGAACCTTGGGTGAATTCTACTGAACACACAGAGTTGGGAATCATCTCCATAGATATAATAATTAAATTCATGGGAACAAATGAGAACAAAGGAGAAGATATGTGAAAAGATCTTTTTATTTTTCTAGTATGAAGTCCTTACTATACAAAGTATTATTTATTCCTTTAAAATGAACTCTTAAAAAGATATTTATCGACTAGATACTCAAAGCAGCATGCCTGGTAAACTAAGAGACATAAAAAAATATGAGATATAGTCACTGTCCATAAAGAGACATTAAAAGAGTGAAAGGCCCCTAGTACATTGGGTATATTATTTATGAAGTATTAGAGAAAACATGGATAACATTCACATATGGTGAGAATATTTGGAGGAGAGAGTAAATAAAATTGATGAAATCATAGATGCACCTAAATAACAAAACAAGAAATCATGGAAGAAAGGCCATCTAACATTTTCCTATGAAGCTTGCAAAAAGATTTGAATCAGTCCTTCTCCAACTGTCTTTTTTTTTAAGCAACATTTACTGTAACATCTTGTCCCGGAACGTCCAATGGTAAAAAGAGAGGCTTAGGCTATATGGCCATTAGGCAAGAATTGAATATATAGAATATGAAAACTAGATTTTCTTCCCCCTTTCTATTTTCCCCCCATATTCATTATATTGAAGTTTGTCATATTGTTGCTCAAAAGAAAGGTACTATCTGAGCATTTAAAAAGTAAATATTGGTCTATAATTTATGATATCAGTCATGGTTATCAATTTTAGAAGCTAAGATAGAGCCCATGAGTAATATAATCAGTAAAATCTAAGGAAACTGGAGCAACTAGGTGGTGCAGTGGCAGAGCACCAGCTCTGGAGTCAAAATGACCCCACTCTCAGTCTGGTCTCTGATATTTACTAGCTGTGTGACCCTAGGCATGTCACTTAACCCCAATTGTCTCCAAAAAAATCTAAGGAAATTGATTTCCATGTTCTTTCCCTGTTCCGAATTCCTATTACAAGTACCTGTCTCAGTATCTGGGACATACTGTCTTGAATTGCAATGTTTTTCAATGTGTTTCTCTTTTCTCCTCAACTAGATTATCAGCTTCTTAAGAACAAGGAAACCAGGCACTCAGATATCTTTTGATTAATTTTATTATAGGAATAGAATGGAACTCCTAGAGGGCAAGGATTGTTCTTCCTTTTGTCTTTGTATGCCCAAAAGCTAGCACAATTTAGGTACCTAGTACAGTAAAAGTTTAGTGGATTGGATGTGAAATCATTTGAAAGAAAGCAGAAATATTTTACATAGAAACCAAGAAACCAGTTAGCCTGTTATATAACTCTAGAAATGAACAATTTCTTATATGCTTAGGACAATTCTTTTTAAAATAACAGATTTGTTTTTGGTTGTCAAAAACAAAAAAAAACCTGCTATACTATCACAAGAATAAACTATTTTCACAGTCTCTGACTAAAGATATACATACACATCTTTTTATTGTTTCTGATTCTATAATCATAGAATGTCAAAGCTAGAAGAGACTTTAGACATCACTCAGACTAACTTCTTCATTTTATGGGTGAGGAAAGTTGGTCTCAGAAAAACTGAATAACTTGTTTAAGATCACTTAAATTAAAAAAAGCAAAAGAGTTGGATCTGGAACCCATGTCTCCTGACTCCAAATATAGTAGTAGTCTCTTAAAATTGTACCATACCTTTCAAAGCTTAGCTCATTTACCACCTCCTCTACAAACTTTCTCTAAGTTCCCTTTGTCCCCCCCATTAGAGCTATTCCCCCTCCTCAAATTACTTGTTACTTACTTATCTATGCATATGTTTTATCCCCCTGAGATGCAAGTTCCTTGCAGTCAGGAATTTTTAAATTTTTCATCTTTGTATCATCATCTTTGTATCTCCTTGAATTTCCATCTTTATATCTGCATCATTCTTTGCAATATGTTAGAACCTCTAATAAAACAGAATCGAAACTGAATTTAATTGCCTCTCCTAGTTAAATCATCTTCTGAATGAACCCTTTCCCCTAAATAAAGAAATACATCTCAGGTGATGCTCAGAGGTCCCAATAAAGAGTTCCTTAAGGCAGGCTTTCTCACTGGGCCTTGTTTCCTCTGATTGGTGGTACTCCCTGGTGGTGACACAGGTGGCTAGTGTTGCCTTGCCAATTTTACATCATGAATTTGCTGGGGCTGTTATAAAAACAATATAGTTTCCCCAATAACACCTCAAGTTAATATGGTAAATGAAAGCTGTCCAGGATCATTTATTTTCAATGGTTTTCAATATATAAAAATATATGTTTATATAACATTTATATAATTTATCTATAATTGTATACTTATATAATTTTCTATATAAATATAACAATGTCCAGGGTTTGGGGGATGAAGGTTGATGGGAGTGAAGGCACGAGTTAAACATATCAAGATGCAATAATACTGCCTGCCCTCCAGACCTATGCTTCAATCTATCTGGAACAGACTAAGTGAAATCTTCTGTGTCTGATCCTCTTGGGGATGACATTGTGTCACACATCAAAACCATTGGCTATAATTAGGTATAATTGTTAAGTCCCACAGTCTCTGCCCTGAAGATGCTCTCCATTTTAATTGCCTCTTCCACTGAAGGGTGTTGTCAGCTCTAAGGCAGTAGAAGACAATACATAGCCACAGCATGTAGGAAAACCTGCGCCTATGTGGCTTATGTGGCTACTGCAGTAAAGCCTTCCTGAAAACAAAAAGAAAAGGGGAAAAATATACAAAGCATTCAAGGAGGTCTTTATCTTTTGACAAAAGAAGTAGCAAAAATGAAATCAGTATTATTTCTTTGGATAGCACAGACTAGCTTCCAATGAGTATTTGGTAATTTAATGTTTGGGAAATGTGCACAGAAAAATCCACAGGTTTTAAGAAGACAAAAGTGATGCATCATTCATTGCATTGGTAGCAGTCACAGAGTGGTGGCTCACCAACAAACCACATGTCAGATATAATTTATATCCTTTAATGCATTCATGGCATTCCTTCCCATTACTGCCTGATGAAATCCTGCCCTTCTTTCAAGACTCTAGTCAAATACCAAGTATTCCATGATCCATGATCCGAGATTCTATGTAGCCTTTCATTATTCCCCATCCATACAATCAGCTGGATGTGATTTCTGCCTCCCCAGATCTCCTCTTATGGCATCTTTCTCATACTGCGGCACATTATAGTTATCTGTGTACAGATCTTCTTTCTCCACTAGCTTAGGAGCTCCTTAAAGATAGGGCTCATGTGTTATTTTTCTTTGCATCCCCATGGTGCTCACTTAGCACAGTGCCTTGGACAAATTAGGCACTGGGAAAATGTTAAATAACTGAATATCAGCTGTAACTTATTTTGAAATACCTGTAACCACAAGAAGTGGATACCAAAAAGACAATCAAAATAGGAGGCAATGCAAACATAAGTTATGTAATAGTGTACTTTGACCAGATTTTAAAGGCTTAGAATATAACTGAAGATGCAGAATTCTTAGCCTCTTTTTTTTTATGATCAGTTTTCAGTATAGGAGAGAAGCTTTTTAATGACATAGAAATGCTCAAATTTTACTCCTTGTTTTGGAAACCCTGTAAAATATTTTCTTGGGTAGCACACACTCTGAATTTTGTTCACAGATTTATGTGGAAACAATAAGTTGAGATAAAGCAAAGACTTCTTCAGAGGAAAACTTAGTGATTTGCATATGATAAAATTCGATCCCATCAACACTGTGAATAATAATTCTGGTGTGGGAAGGGAAAACAGTTTGCTCTAGAACAAATTCATTAAAGCTTGTGAAAAGTCTCTTTTCACAAAGTGAACCTTCACAAAATAGGCCAAAAGATCCCCATTCATCCCAAGGCCACAAGGACACAAAATGACCCATTTTTGTCATTCAGAAGAACTTTAGGCTCTTAAATCCTTAGGCTATTTAACTCGACCTAACGTCTGTCTCTTAGAGGAAGCGCAATCAACTTTTGCTAATTGATTGACAGTTATGTTTTAACTTTGGAATATAGCCTGGAATGGGAGAAAACGTTTTTATTGCTTATCCATTATAACCAGCTACCGCAGGATTTTTATGAGCAGAATTATTTCATATGATAGGGGCAATAAAGGGAAATGTCTACACCAAGACTGAATTGTATTTGCATAAAGATGGGAAGAAAGACCCAGAACAGATTAGAAGGCCTAAAGGGATGGAGCTTCATTTGATTTTTAATTATTTAATTCCCCAAGAACAGGCGGCTGGGCCCACAGGAACCCTGAATTCCCTCAAGCTCTCTCACTCCAAACATCCCTAGTCCCTTGCCGCTGGCCATACAGGGGACACCAGAGTACGCACTAGCAGTCCATCCACACACCCCCTTCAATCTGTGCTCACCCTCACCCCTAATCTGCAGCTCAGGAGCCTTTGGCTGTCGTAATCTCCCGGTCTACACCGCCACCTTTTCTGGCTCAACAAGAAGGAAAGCCTGGCTGGGGCCCTATTTGAAGGATGAAACAGGGTCTGTGTTAGGTTGAGGAGTGGGGGAGGTGAGGAAGAGAAGGAAGAAGGGATATGTAGAACCCCACCATCTGGACTTTCCAAGACTGCATCCGTCAAACTGCTCCAAGGAAGCTACAGCTTCTTTAAATAAGGCGCTTCAGCCTTAAGGGTGATGGGTGATAATGCCATCGCCCCCTGCTCTAGGTACTCGAGCCCCTTGGGGGACTGAAGGTGGTCTCCGAGCACAGACAGGTTCAGGTGCAGTGTTCATGCCCATCTTGGCGGCCGCTGCTCCGGAAAAAAACCTCGCTCATCAACACTTACCCCACCTCACCCCAATCTCCCTGCCTGCGGTAACAGAGACCCCGTGGCACACCTTCCCCCCGCAAATACGCAGTCTCAGCTCAGTCAGCAGGGTTGGCCAATGCACCATCCTCGAGCTGGCGCAGGTGCCAAGGCGAAGGGTGCAGGCGGTGCTCAGTCGGGAGCGGGTACGCGGTGTGCATGCACGGTGCATTAAGGGGGGACACCCCCAGGAGGGGACCCCTGGAGACAGAACCTCGGAGCTCTCTAAACAGCATCCCGTCTCGTCCCCCCCAAAGGGACGCTCCCAGTCGAGGAGACGCAACCTCGGGCCGGACCTGCCGCCGCCCTCGAGGGCCGCGCCGTGCCCACTTACCCACGGGGGAAAGAAAGCAGCTACAGGAGCAGCGGCGCCTCCTCCTCCTCCTAGTCTTCTGGGGCCACCCGACACCCCAGACCAGACCAGGCTGCAGCTCCCCGACTCTGCCCAGTGGCCCAGCCGCCACCACCGGGGCCCGAGCCCCGCCTCAACACCGCCAACGCCCCGCCCCCCCTCGCCCATTGGCCGCTGGCCACCGCCTCGGTCCCCCACCCACTTTCCTCATTGAGCGAAACGGCTCCCTGCCCCGCCCCCTTCCCTGCTCAGGCTCTGCAGGGGGAGTGAAAGCGAGATCCCTGCAGCCCCCCGGAGCCGAGCTGCAAAGGCCGCTGCCTCTCCCTTAAATGGCCCGGGTGGAAGACTGGGGCTAGTCTGGCATGTCACTGTGCTGGCAGGTCTAGGGACGCTTCATTCCCCCAGGCCTCTCTCAGGTGTGCAGGGTTGAAGGTCAGGCAACAGGCAGCGTGGGAAAAAAAAATTTCCGTGTGCATTCCGTGGAACAGACTTCTAGACGCAGATTTGGATGGAGAGGGGTTTGATAATGGGGAAGCTTTGGATAGGGGTGGAGTAGGAAAGATTTAGCCATATTGAGCTCTGATGGGCTGCAGGGGAGGCTTCGCGCGCGCGCGCGCACACACACACACACACACACACACACACACACACACACACACTCGCAAGCCTTCGTTGGAAGCAAACAGCTTAAGGAATCAGTGTGTTTCTCTATGGCTGAATTCGTCAGTTTTTACAGCTTATGAAAGTATGGTTCTAGATACGACTTAGTTTGTTCTCCCGCTCTACCGTCCTCTGACACAGCAACAGAAAAGGAAAAAAGACCTCCATCTCTAATTGATTCTTTTTCAATGTCAAATCAACAGGCTTTCTAGCTGTGTGATGCTGGGCAAGTCACAACCTCTGCTTGTCTCCGTTTCCTCCACTGTAAATTGAAGATAATAACAGTATCTACTTCTCAGGGTTGTTGTGAAGATCAAATGAGACAGTATTTGTATAGTGCTTAGCACAGTTCCTGACACATAATACGAGCTCTAATAAATGCTTATTCCCTCCCTCTTCTCTTCCCCTCTCCCCCCACTCCCCATTAAGAGCCTACTATGTGCCAGGCACTTTGCTAAGGATATCTTGTGTTTCTCTGTTTCTCCAAGGACCCAGCCCTCCTCCATCTGAATTATCCTTCAGAATACTAAAACAGAGATGCCTCAGTTTGTCAGAAGGGGCTTGGGAACCCTGCCTCTGACAGTGGTCTTTGTTATAAAATGCAGGAGACAGTTGGAAGTGCCCTTTCCAACAACTTAACCTCTACCAACCCCATGAAAAACTTACCCAGCAGCACATGATGAGATAAAGAAGAAAGCTGCCTTTACCATCATAGTCCTCCCTCTACCCACTAACTTATGGCCTCTTTCTTCTATTTTTAAGGTAACAAGTAGTGGCAAGTAGTCTACAGTATGTTTAGCATTCTCCGAACCCAGACAGTGAGTTTTTTGTTTTTTGTTTTTTCCTCCCACTTACCTATCCGTATTCCAAGGGCTGCAGCTCTGAAGTCCAGCCCCTCTGACCCTATCTTAATAACATTTTAACTAAACTCAGGATCTCAATTTTTCTTTTAAATTCTCTATTGCATTGCTAGAGGTCTGAAAGCAGTTCTATGAAATTTGCTTCTGTATTCATGCTATTATTGTTTTGTCATTTTCCCATCCCCCTATTCTTATCATAGATGGAATCTTATACTTATTCAATTATTCAAGGAATACTCATTAGGTATCTCTTGTGTACTGAGAAGGTACTATCCTAAGCTAAGCACCAGGGGAAATACAAAGTTTAGGCAATACAGTCCTTACATTCATACATTGCAGTTTAGAGTCTAGTAGGGGCATGGCACAAAAGTAGAATATGCCAAGTTACATGATTAGTTCACAAGAGAGATGCAAAACAAAGTGCCTTTCTGATGGCTATTCTGAGAAGACTTCTGGAGGAGGTGACATTTGAATTGGGCTTTTAAGGATGGGTAGTAATTCAACAAAGAGGGAGATAGAGGGCATAACAGACATAGGGGTTAGCATATGCAAAGGTGTGGAGCTAGAAAAGACGGCATATTTTGGGGTGAGGTAGTTTGGCTGGGGCATAGAGTAAACAAGGGAAGTAATATTGGATAAAACTGGAAAGTAAGATAAGCCAGAAATGATAAAAGGCCTAGAAGGTCAAACAAAAGAATATGAACTTTACTTATTAGACAATAGCTAGCCACTAAGGATTTTTCAGCATAAGGTTGAAATGAATAGGTCTATGTATAAGGAAAACTGTCACAGTAGCATGAAAGATTAGAGAGAAGAGAAAGTGGAAGTGGGAAGAGACGTTAGAAGGCTATTAGGTGGGTGATAAAAATGGCCTGTGCTGGATGGTTGTGTTCAGAATAAAGAGGAAGAAATGTGTAGACTAAGAGAATAAACAAGGATTTAAAAAAAAAAAACTGACTGGATATAAAAAGAGAGGGAGAGGGAAAGGCCAAAGATAAACTAAATGTTTTGAACATAGGATCTAGTGATGCCACAGATAAGATTCAACAAATCAGAAGGAGAAGACTGTGTGAGAGAAACATGACTAGCTTGGGTTTGGTTGATTTTTCAGTGTTGGAGGAACATCCAGATAAAGGTCACTTATAGGCAACCGGAGCTCAAAAGAGAAGCCAGGACTGGAGATACAGATTTGGAATTTATTTGCTTAAAGATAGTACTTTAAACCATAGGAGTGAATGACATTGCTGAGAGAGAAAGAGACAGACAGAGACACAGAGACAGACACACAAAGAGACAGAGGCACAGAGAAAGAGACACAGAAAGACAAAGACTCAGAGAAAAAGAGAGGAAGAAACAGAGAGACAGAGAAATAAGAAGGGCAAAAGTAGGCCTTTGGGGAAGACTCACAGTAAGAGGTCTACAATTAATCGTGCTTCTGTTTACTATGTGCCTGGCTCTGCTAAGTACTAAGCATACAAAGAAATGCAACAACAAAAACAAAAACAAAAAAATTCAACAGTCTAGCCCTTATAAAACTTATAAGACCCATATAAATAATTAAGTACATACAAAATCCATATACAAAGTGGATAGACAGTAATCTTAGAATGGATGGCACTGTTGTTCATCCTTCATTTTAGAAGAGACCAATGACATCACAGGGTAATGCCTTGACTTATTAATGAAATGGATTTGAGTGAGGCAGAGTTGCATAAAGTCATCAGCCTCACTTTCTCTTCCAGAGTCATTGAAGTCCAGTGGCAAGACAAAAATCAAGATGACTGATGATGGCCCAGGATGCAATGGATGACCTTGGTGTCTTCAATGTCTAACCAGGCTCTAAGTGCTCCACAGCATCTGTTTCAGCCAACTTCATAGCAGTTGGAACAAATTGTTCTCATTTGCCCATTCTGCTGAGGGAAGTCTTCAGGTGCATGGGATAAACATCCCCCAATTCACTGATGGATTTGAGGCCTGTCAGTTACCCTCAACCTGGTTTATCCAATCTATCAAAATAGTTTTTTACTTTGGTGTGACTATTGTTTTTGCTATAGCTTCTTGGAGCCACAGGTAAGAATTGAGTTCCAGGCGGACACCAAAGAGGGATGAACAGCCCTAAAAAGAGCTTAGCAAGTCCTCACATCAGAGGTACTAGTTCTTCTTGATCACTCCATACACCCCAGGACTGAGGAAAGGCCATCTTCAGAAGGTGACATTTAACACACGTTACAAAGAAACCCAGGGATGGAGGTGGAGGCAAGGAAGCAGAATATTCTAGACATAGGTAAAAAGACATGGAAATGAGAGAGGGGGTGTTGTATATAAGAAACACCAAAGAGGCCAATATAGTTAAATCAAGTTTTAGAGGTAAGATGATGAGTTCTGCATTGGATATGTTGAGATTGAGATGCCTACTAGACATCTAATTCCAAAGACCAACTTATTATTGGTCATTTTGAATATATAGATCTAGGTATTATTTGCATAGAATTGATTATTGAACACATGGGAGCTGATGAAATCATTAAATGAGAATAGTATCTGGAGAGAAAGAATAGAGATGCCACCCTAGAGGCATGGGTAGGAAGGAAGGTGTGGTTAGAATGGTAAGAAGAGAACAGGGTGAATATGGAATCTCTAAGTCAAGAGAGGAAAGAGTATCTGTTAAGAAGGAGTGGGCAACAGTGTCAAATGCTAAAGAGAAGTCAAGGAAGATACTTAGTACTCAAATGAATCTATCATCTATTCCCTCCAAAGATGTAGATTGTGACCCATCTATCCTTGCCTACCGCCTCCTATTCTTGGTCATGTCCTCCTATGAACTTACTTTAGGCAGTCCCTCAACATACTGCTAGAGCCTTGAATTCTCTTGAAATTGTGAGGATACCAGTAGAGCAAACAGCCAATCCATCCTTTGACTTGTGTTATTGCCACATGTCCAGTTCATTTCTCAACACCCCCCCACCCACCCCCATCCTCATTTATGATCATATACTTTACTTGGATTCTCCCTTGTATTTCTTTATAATTTGCTGAATCATGTTCACATTCAGTATTTGCTTTTCCATTGTCTTTTGGGTAACATTCATTCCCAATTCTTTATGGAGGATGAGTACTAAGAAAAAAAGCCATTGAATTTGGTGATTAGAAGGACATTGATAATCTTAGCTAATTGGTTTGAATGAAAACTAGAAACCAAATGACTCAGGAGAGAATGAGTAGTGAAGAAGTAGGCATATCATGTTGAGACCCTTTTCAATAAATTTGGAAATAAAGAGGAAGAGAGAAGTGGAATTATAGGTGGATGTGGTCAAAGGACCAGGGGAAGTTTTTCTTTTTTTGAGGAGAACAGGAGTATGTTTTATAGATAGATGGGAAGGATCCAGTAGAGAAGAGGCTGAAGATGTAAAGAGAGATGGGGGATGAATGATGGAGCAAGTTTCTAGAGAAGGAAAAAGAGAATAGGATCAAGGGCACAGGTAGAGGTATTAGCTCTAATGGGAAGCAAGGATATCTCTTCTTCTGGGACAAAAGGCAAGTAGAGAGTGAGTGATAATTCTAATGAATGGAGGAGGGAAGCAAGGAAACCTCAAGTCTTTTAGCTCAGTATTTGCAGGGAAGTAACCTTAGAGACTGCTAAGAGTTGACTTCCCCTAGGTGAGATTGTTTCCACTTCTACTTTGAGCTGAGATTTCATCTCATTCCTAGCAGAAAAGCTCATTTACTCTTATATATTCTCTGGCCTATCCAAATCTTTATAACTTTCCTAACTTCTGCCTATTGCTGATTTTGGCAAAGAGGTGTACTAACTATCCGAGAATATTTTTGTGCATGTAACCAGCATTTTGTAGGAAGGAATAGAAAACTAGTGAGCATAATCTAAGTCCTACTCTCCCTTTGACAGCAATCAAGGAAAGAAGGGTTGATCCTAAGACTCCCCAAATTATCATACCCCTAAATTATAGCCACCATATAATAGATAAATATAATTTTAGCCTAATACTCTTCTTGGAGATAGGCTAGGGAAGGAGCATACTCCCAGCTAAGACCCTCTTCCTTCTCCCTCCAAAGGCAGAAATTGCAATCTCTTGGAGAATGGTGGGTTAGATCCCATATAAGATAGTTTACTATGCCCAGCCATCTTTACACCTGGATTGTGACCATACATATACCCTAATATATGTAGCCACATATGTTTTAATCTATGTACATATTCCTTTAGCTACATATGTAATACATATATGTATATGTATATATACACACATATGAATATAGTGGAAGCAAGCATTGTATCCGTCATATTTATGTTTCTTATAATACGAACATATTGTTATACTCACTTCAAATATGTGCTCTGAATTTGTTGAAAGTTTATCCTATTTGCACATGAGGTACTCTACTTCTTGGAGGTTATTTGTTCAAGTAATTCTCATCTTCATAGTGTCACTATAGACCTGATATAGTGAAGGTCTATAGCATATAGAAAGTATAAAGACAATGGAGAATAAGCTAGAGTCAGAATTTGGAAAGAATCTCCTTTTGAGATGCCTTCCTTTCCTATCTCCAGAAACACAAATGGCACTCCAGTTGTCCCAGAATTGCAGAGGGTCTACAGAGCTTGTTTATGCCATTTAAAAAACCATAAGGAATTTTTCCTTTTTCAATTGAAGAACAATAATTTATGGCCACCCTACTGATTTTTAGCATTTATCTCTTATTAATTGTACAAATTTTTTACTCACGAATTTTGCTTATCCTTCCTGCAGCCTATAGTCTACTATTTTTCTTTATGGAAAAAAAGTCCTCATGATTTACCAATTCCATTAATTTTGCTATGAAATGTGTATTCTTTCCTCCCAAAGTAGTGGAAAGAGTATTGGATTGAGAATCAGAGGACTTGGGTTCAAATCCTGGGTTTGCTATTTATTACTTATCTGATAATGGACAAGTTCCTCAACTTTTCTGAATCTCACTTTCTTTATCTGTGAAAGGAAATGGGTGGGGACAGGGCATGGTACCTGATTAAGGTTCTTTTTTTCTTTTTTTTTTTCAGCTCCGTAGCCCATGATTGTATAATGAAAATTCAAAATATCTAAGAACAAGACAGAAAGTGGAAAGGAGAAAGAAGGTATGGAGGATTAAATTTATATATTTAATTACCTCAGATGACTCATTCTAGGCTTCTGTTTTATTTAGATCTCAAGCTTGGATTGTGTTTTCTTTATGTCTCATATAGCCCTAAGCACAGAGTCATCGCTTAAAAAATTATTATTAATATAAATAAAATAATTAACATTACTCAGATTTTATATATCTATTAGCATATTAGCCTAAAGGAAGGCTGTTGAGTCCATGTTTTAAACTTCCTTCAAGGTCTCAGATCTTGCCATGAGGAAAGCAATCTTGCATAGATAGGGAGAAGTAGTTTGAAGAAAATTTTCAAGAAGTTCAAGGTTTAGTAAACAAGTGAAAAAAAGAAAGATGGTAGGAGTAAGAAGATAGGCACAAAATGTAGTATCAACACTGGCAATCGACCTAAAATGGATCAAGTAAAATGTAAGTAAAAGAAGAAGAATTTCAGTGAGGGAAAGCATCACTAGAAATAATCAAAGTTTACCACTGGTCCCAACTATGTAGAATTAATCATATTCTTTCAAGTCTGAAACTCCTGTTCTGGAGGCCCTTGGTTGGCTTAGTGAGTGACTCACATGACTTTCCACATCTCAGTAGGCTCTAATCACTCTTCCCTTTACTCCCCACCTCAACTGTATTTGTCAGTCTTCCCACCTGTCACCTACATGCTTGCTCTCCTTCCTCTGCCCCACCAACATTCAAGTTCTACAACCACAATCAAATATGTACTGCCACTGCTGTTCTAGAAAGTGTGTGGCCTTGTTCTCCACTAGGGTTACACTCACTATCCCAGTAACTTTCTGGACTTAAAAACCCTGTTGCTGCCACCCACCTCCTCATTAATGTGGTGTTAGAATGTAAGCTTCTTGAGGGCAGGGGCTATCTCTATTTTCTGTTTGTATCCCCAGAACTTAGCAGTATCTGTCATAAAGTAAATGCTTAATGAGCAGTGGATAGAGGTCTGGGTCTAGAAGCAGGAAGGCTTGGGTTCAAATCCCGCCTTAGATACTTCCTAGCTATGTAATCCTGGGCAAATCCCTCAACTACTATCTGCCTCAGTTTCCTCATCTGTGAAGTAGAGATACTAATGGTATCTAACTCGCAGTGTTGTTGTAAGGATAAAATGAAATAGTATTTGTAAAGTGTTTTGCAAACTTCAAAGCAACATATAAAAGATAGCTATTATTATTCATTCATTTTCTAAAGATACAGAAGAGCTGAGAATCAGGAATGTGGGTTGAAGGAGGTCAGGGAGGTCACTGGGAATAAGAATCATGGAAAAAAGTAATATTTTTCTTGAAGTATGAAGAGCATCAGAAGTGTTGCTTTGTTTCACTCTCATACAAAGTTGTTACATTGATTTTTTTTCTTTTAAAGCAAAATGTCTTTTTTTCTCTTCTTTCTTTTTTGATTTTTGTTATATAGAGGGGCAGCTAGGTGGCACAGTGGAAAGAGCACTGGCTCTGGAGTCAGAAGGACCTGAGTTCAAATTTGGACTCAGACACTTGACACTTACTAGCTGTGTGACCCTGGGCAAGTCACTTAACCCTGATTGCCCCCCCCCCAAAAAAATCGTTGCTATATGGAATGACTGCTAGGGATGTATTCAGAAGTGAAGGCAAAGTAAAAACAAAAGATATCAGTTAAATATTAAAAATTAAACATAAAAGTTGGCCTACAAATAATACGTAAAGAAAAATTAGCAGAGTTCAAATTTATAATCCTAACATCAATGATAAACATTGGTTAATTTTAAATGAATGATTGAATGAAAAGGCATTTATTAAGTGATGTGTAAAGCACTTTGGGCCTTGGGGATACAAATACAAAAATAAGATAATTTCTGCCCTCAAGAAATCTACGTTGTATAAGGAAGAAAAGATATATACATATATACATATACATATACATATACTTACACATACACACAAATGTACACACATACAGATACATATATGCATACACATGCACATATACGTGACTTGATTATAGAGGGATGTTTTTGTTTGGACGTCACTAGGATAGTATGAGTAGCCATGGAGAAGATGATAAGCATGCACTTGCCGGTATCATTGGCAGTACTGATTTGATTAAGGGTTCCAGAGGAAGAGGTAGAAAGGAGTGAAGGTAAATGAACTAGAAACATAGCTAGGAGAGTTAGATACAGACATTGGGCCATTAAGACAAATGAGTTTGCATTAACCACTCCACTAATCAGGCCAGCTGACTCCAAGCTGGGAGTTCCAAAGTTAAATGGGATAAGAAATTTTCACATTCCTGAAAGCTATTTTGAGCATCGTTTAAGGAAAATTTGCTTGCATTTCATAATTTTGTTTGATTTTCACATTACCTAATAGGCAGTTAACCCGATCACCCCCCCTTTTTTGTGAAAATTTGTAATAAGGAGGTAGGGTCTTCCATTTGTGGAGGGAGTAATGGCATTAAAGCTAGTTCGGATGATATGAAAGCTTCCTTTTGGTTATAAGATTACAAAGGTTCCTGAATGCCATGATAAGAAATTTAGATTTCGTTCTAGAGGAATTTGTTTATTTTTTTCCTGTTCTTAATAATCCTATTTCTCCCAAAGTCTGACACTGTATGATACATATAGTAGTAAATATATATTTATTGAATGTCTTTAGTTCCTTGAACTCTACCACCTGGCTTTCTTTGGTTAGTCCTTTTGGATTATAGTTATTTTATTTTTTAAAAGGAAACATATCATAAAATCACAGAATTTAGAGTTGGAAGGGGCAGAAGTCATGAAAGTAATAGAAGAAGTAGGAATCAAACCCAAGGTTTTTGGTTTCCAATCCAGTGAATCTTTTTATTACATCGCACTGCTGCCATTTTGTCAATATATTTAGGATTAATAAATATTTTTCACTGGTCTTATGAAGTATTAATAATTTAAAAGCTAGGCTTCTCCCCCAACCTCCAAAGTGACAAATGAGTCACAGTGCACAAGAAAACAAAGAATGGGTTATTTGGTTTTTAATGATGTTTATTAATCAAGAAGTTGGTTTTGCAAAGTTACTTCCTTAAAAGGAGAGATTACTTTAAATAATAATTTTAGTAAAAGCATGAAGGGAAACTAGATTTTGAATAAACTACAAAACTGATGAGCACTAGATTCAGAATCATAGAATTGTATTACAATTTTAAAGGCAGTTAGGTGGTGCAGTAGATACAGCACCGGGATTGGAATCAGGAAAACTCATCTTAATGAGTTTAAATCTTTCCTCAGACACTTACTAGCTGTGTGACCTTGGGCAAGTCATTTGACCCTGTTTTTAACCTCAGTTTCTCATCTATAAAATGAGCCTGGATACTCCAGTATCTTTGCCAAGAAAACCCTAAAATGGAGTCATGGAGAGTTAGACATAACTGAACAACAACAATTACAATTTTAATTAAATTTAAAGTTAAATTTGGAATCAAATAAGATAATAATTGTGAAGCACTTGGCATAGTACCTGGCACATAGTAAATGCTCTATAAAGGTTAGTTATTATTATTATTAGCCTCTAATTTTGATTCGGGCTCTGCCATTCATTGGTGTCATGACATTGGGCAAATCACTAAACTTCTGTAAGCCTCAGTTTCCTCATCTGTAAAATGAGATGTTTGGACCACCTGACATTTGAAGTCCCTTCCAGTTCCATCTATGATCTTATAATATTCAAAAGGCAAATCGGTCTTGCAATTCTACTGTGTTATGATGGCCTTACTTTTAGTATTGCTTTATGAATATATCATGGCCAAAGAAAATGATCCATCTACTTGTAATGAATCATGGAGAGTGAAATTGCATACAAAAGTTTCACTATTGTATAAGAAAGTTTAGGAAAGTGAAAATAATACAGTTTCTTCCTGTATTTCACACATTAACATTAATGTGTTAACATTTGGGATGGAAGAAAGACAGCCTGGTAGAATGGAGAGTCATTGGATCAGATTCCATCTAGAACAGTTACTTTCTATGTGCCCCTAGGCAAGCCAGTTAACTTTTCAGCCTCAGTTTCCTTCTCTGTAAGTGGTGATAATAATTCTTGTACTCTATATTCTGTCCCACAGGTTTATTGTGAGGAAAGTTGTTTTTTTTTAAAGCTTAAGTAAAGAGCCATAGACATATATGTAGTTATTGATATTGTGGTATAAGTTGAAGTGATCTTCTCTTTTCTAAAATAACCTGTTATCCATACTAAGTAACAATAACATCAATAATAATGATAAATAATAATAGATAGCATCTATATAGCATCTACTATGTGCAAAGCATTGTGCTAACCACTCTGCAAATATTATCTCATTTACGCCTCATAAAAAACTCTGAGAGGTAGGTGCTATTATTATTTCCATTTTACAGTTGAAGAAAAGGAGGCAAATAGAGGTTAAGTGACTTGCCCAGGGTCACACAGGTAGTAAAGGTCTGAGACTGGATTTGAATTCTGGTCTTCCTAACTCCAGATTTGTTATTGTTCTTCTTGAAGAGAACCAATGACAGCATGAGTGCTGACTTGCGCATGAATTAGATTTAAGTGAGGCACAGCTGTGAACAATGATCAGCCTCACTCTCCCCTCTAGAATCATCAGAGTCCAGTGGTAAGACAAAAAGTCAAGATGACTGGTGATGGCTCAGGACTCCACATTTAGAACTCTATCCATTTTGCTACCTCATTGCTATCACTAGTTAAACCAGGATCTCTTTGGAAGACCACACACTACCTATTTTCACAAGAGACAGATTAATAAACCAGAGGGCTAGTTGCCTAATTTGTAGTGCAAATTGTTCTCAGTGAAGATCCACTGTAGTCAGAAAAGTCACACCCCTTTTCCTCAGCAGGATGCTGGCTGAGAAAACAGATTCAGTTCGTGAGGTTTGCTTAGTGAATAGGAAATAGAAGAGGGCTTGCAATGGTCTCCAGGGATATTTGATAAAGCCTCCCTGATGGCTCTTTCTCACCTCTGAAGCTGTACCTGTCTGTTTGGTTCCGGGCACTCCTAGCAGCTGGTGTTAGACATATAATGCCTTGCGCCTGACGTGAACTACTTGCCAGCCTCCCTTCCCAGAGCTCCTTGGGCTCACAGCATACGCTTCCTGGCTTCTGTTGTTCCTTGATGATATCCTATTTCCTATCTTTTCAGTTACCAGGTCACATTCTGGTTTGATTTTACATGCAAGTAGAACCTCAGCTTGTTTATATCATAGGTAAAAGTGCTCATATTAATTTGTAGTACCAAGCTACATTCCTCAGGGACAATGAGCTTAGAATTAAATAAATGCTCATTTATTTTAATAAAAGTCAAGCTAAGGTGAAAAAGTTTTATTTGTTAATTTAGGCCTCAGACTTGAGCCTAATTGTTGCAAGTTTCAATTTAGAGAGACTCCTATGGATACTTTTCATAAGAATTTCCCAGTTGGGCTGGAAATAGCACTGTCTTTGAGTGGGGGAAGTGCTCACCCTGGGGAGGATTTATATTTCGTCATCAGAGAAGGGAGATTTGGTCTGAGGACTGGCTCAGTTTTGAAGTGAAGATAGGAGGTATGTGATGTGTGTCTGTGAAAACAGAATGGGGAAAAAAAACAGTGGAAAGAAAACCTGGAAATCTACTATCTTTTAAAAATCATACTATGTTATGGTAATGCTTGTTTATTCCATAAATTAAAAAGAAAATAAAAAAAAGAAAACCTGGGAAGTGACATAGACTATGGGATTAAGTCTTCTATTTAGCCGTTTGAGGTTGTCACAAGCCTCAAAATAACTCATCTTGTATAATTACATCGGACACATTATACCTATGACCACTCATTTTCAAGCTACTGTGAAATATGGGATATATTTTAAGTCATTATTTAAAGTACCTTAAATGAGGGTTAATTTATGACCACAATGTGTTATACCCACACCCCCTCTTCAGTTATTTTTTTTTTAAGTTCAAACACTGCAGCATGAATAGTTAAAGGGAGAGAAATAAACAAAAAATACAAATGAGTGAACCAGTTTCCTCAGGGCTAACAGAGATTGGGGAAGAGTGATAAAATATCCCATCCTGCCCTGCACCAGGCATCCCTAAGCAGAAGACTCCCTGTCTTCAGCTATGATATGGAAGGGTGGCTTTCTATAGCCATCACCTCAGTAAGATGAAGCATAATTGGCCTAACTTGTATTCTTGGTCTTTTCTTTTCTTTTTCTTTTTTCTTTTTTCTTTTGTTACCTCTCAGATTATGCTCCATCCCTCGGTCCCCCTTGTAGTATAACGTCCGTCATTTTAAGGGACACAAATGATTTTACTACCATGTGAAAAAATTGGGGATACAAATTCTATATAGAATAAGCAACAGGTATAATCTAAGATCACTCGATTAGCTTGACTTTGCACTTTCCTGGGCCTCCCCTCATTTGCACTTTCCTCTCCTCATTAGGGGACTTACCTAACCCAATCCTCAGGTTATTTCTATACTTCCTTGATAACTTAGGCTACTTCCACTACCTAGGTCCAGGGTGGGCTCTCTTTGTCTGTCTGTCCATGTCTCTCTGTCTCTCTCTGGAATCTTGGTCCCTGCAGATCATTATTATGGTAGGATCCTTTTTCTATTTGAGCTTTAGGCATAATTCTTGGCTATGGACTGAAATTCTTATTTTTACAGTCACCTAAATGCTGATTCAGCCATGTCCTCTGGACTGTCCATAGAAATTCCGTAAACTAGCAATTTCTCTAGCCTTGGCACACATCTCGATAACAGATTTTCATGGTTGTGTTCCTCTAGTAATCTTGAAGTGTTCCTTTTTTCATTCTTTTCAAGTAGACTTATTAACTGAGTCCTTCTAGTCTTGACTGACTCTTTCTGGGTTCTTTTCTCCTACCCTATCCCTTACCTACCAAGTTCCTTTACAACTGTTCCCTTTCCTTCCTTAAATTTTTTTTCTTAAGTTGACGAACACCAACAAGCATGAACATTTCATAAAAGAGAACAGAAAAGGAGGATTGTATATAGAACTGTGAATCTTCTTATTTACTACTTGGGTCTTTCTTTCTTTCTTTTTTCTTTCTTCCTATTTCGTTTTTTACATATATACTCAATTCAGCATATTAGTTCCAAAACTGTCTTGGTTGACTTTGTTGTCCTCTGAACCTCCTCCCGATCTCTTCTGTTCATTCTCTCTAAAAGCTTCTGTGATAGGGGTCTCCCACACGAACAAAGTTCTTCTGATTGCACTTCCCTACATGGAGAAGACCAGGGAGCCTCCTTCCAGGAGAGTTGTGATAACATGAAAGTACCTCAGAGAGATTTGAGCAATATAGACATTCTCTAACTGTTTCTGGTTTGCTAACTATCTTATTAGGAGTAGCCTTTTACATTGGCTACATGGCCAAAACTAAGATAAGAGTGCCTTCAAAAGTCCTTGGTTGGCCTTGGCTCTTTCTTTTCACCTGCTTGCTCATTGGCTGCTTTCTCTTGGTTTGACTCATTTCCTGACTTCATTCAGTGAGAGGTAATGCTTTAAGGCTCAAGGCCTAACTCCTACGGACATATGGCCCTGGAGAAATAGGCCCCAGTCCTTCTGCCTCTTTCTTATTTTCCATTTTAGGTGAAGCAATTGGAATCTCTGACATGAGTTCCAAAAGCTCAGGGGAGTGAACATCTCAGTTTCTGGACTAGCATCCCAAAGTCCTGCTATCCAGGTTCCAGCATCCTGGTGTTGTAGCCAGGTTGACATCTAAGCTGGAGGACCAAAGAGTAGGATTCAGGAGTGACTTTTAGGACCCAGTTCAGCAGTAGTTTGGAAGAGGATTGATCTGGCAGTGATGCCACATCAGGACATGGACTTTGTGGAAACAATGTTAGTTCAAAATTGTGCTAAGAGTGAGCCTACTCTCCTCAGAAGTGGGATGGGGAGAAAGTGCACCCAAAATGTTGGAAGGGTTGTAATTGTCCTTTTGTTATTGTTATACCTTCAAGTAAATTTTTCTTTTTGTAATATCTAACTAATGTTAAATGGTTTAATGGAATTGAGATACTATTTATTGGCACCTAATAGTGAGGGAAACAGCCATATTACCATCTCCCCCACCTCCTCATCCTTCCCTATAATAAGTTAGCATAATCAAAACCAAACAAACAAACCCATATATCAGCCATGTCTAAAAATGTATGTATAATTTTTTTTTTTACCTCTAGGTCAACCAGTACTTATTAAGTGCCTACTATATATGGCAAGCACTGTGTCTGGTACTGAGTATGCAAGGACAAAAATATGATGGAAAGTTCCTGCTCTCCAGGTGCTTACATTCTACTACATTGTATTTCATACTTTTATGAAGATTTCCACACTGCTGATGACACAGATGACATTGATGACAAGTAGATTCTTAGTTCATGGCAATCTTGGAGTATTGGACTATCTGTAGAACCCCTTGGCAATGGTTGAAAGCAATGTTTCCTGAGAACATAATTCAAAGGATGCAAAGTGAGGTCATCCAGGACAACTCTTTTTTTTATAGCTCGGGAAGGGAGCAGAAGATGGAAGGGATTATCATGAGGAAAGTATTTCTGGGGCCACCTGGATATAGGAGGTAACTGGACAGAATAAGTGAACTACTCCAAGCCTATCAGAAGATTCTGGATGCTAAACCTTCTCTTAGGGGGACTTCAGTGGCTAGGCTGACAACTTTCTAAGTCTGAAAGTTTAAACGGTTCATATACCACCAGATTCCTTGACTGGCAAGTGCACTTACCGCCTAGTGCTGGGACTAGTTTGGCTTAAGATAGGTCAGCATTCTCTCCTTTAGTATGGGAGTTATCTCCCTTTCATTGATTGTTGAGAACTGGACTGGGGTAGTTGAGGCCTCAATTTCAGAGGGAAATTAGTGGGGAAAAGAAATGAGCAATGGTTGACTCTTCCCTCATAAGAAATACTTGTTGAATTGTTAGTTGGGATAAGAGTGATCTAAAATAACCATTTCCAACTTTTGGGGAATCCAGGCATGTGGGGGCCTTTAGGCATTTGCATAATATGCCTGTTGGAATAATCCAGCATGAGGGAAGAGTCAACCAATATAGTATCAAGTCCTGTTGATTCTATCTTCACAATATCTCTTGTATAAAATGTATACAATAGTCCCTTTTTCTCTTCAGACACAACCACCACTGAGGTGCAAGTCCTTAGCACCTCATACCTGGACTTTTTCAATAGTCTTCTGGTTGGTTTCCCTGCCTCAACCTTCTCCCCATTCTAATCCATCCTGTACCAAGATGCCAAAGGGCATCTTCCTAAAGTGCAGGTCTGACCATGTTACTCCACTCAGTAAGCTCCAGGGGCTCCCCATTGCCACAGATGATATAAAAAATCCTCTGTTTGGCTTTTAAAGCCCTTCACAATCTGACCCCTTCTACCTTTCCAGTCTTGTTACATTTTATTCCACTCCATCTTGTTTACCATCCAATGCACTGCCTTCTTTCCATTCCTTGAATATGACACTCCACTTGCAGAATTCATAGCTTTTCACTGGATGTCTCCCATGCTTGAAATTATCTCCATCTTTGTCTCTGCCTCCTGGCTTTGCTGACTTTCTTCAAGACTCAGCTTAAATCCTATTTTCAGCAAGAGAACTTTTCTGATCTGCCTTGATGCCTTATCTCTGAGATTTCCTTTCAATTTACCTTGTATATCTCTTGTACTTACATAGTGTCCCATTAGATTGTGAACACCTTGACAGTTGGGACTGTTTTTGTCTTTCTTTGTATCCCTAGAGCTTAGTACACTGTCTGGCATATAGTAGGTGCTTAATAAATGTTTGAAGACTTGATTTGATTTCACATGTGAGATATTGTGCTAGAAATTAGAGATGGTAAGATGGAAAAAAACAACCCTACTCCCTCATAGAGCTATATTTTCATGGGGAATACAATTTATGTTCAAATAAAACAAACAAACAAACAAAACAAGGTCAAAGGCAAGAATGCTGAGGAATGGGGAAGGTAATCAGGGAAGGCTTCAGATAACTGAGACCTGAAGACACATAAAGATTATGAGAAGCAGAGAATTTCCCCTGTGATAGATAAATAAACCTGGACCAAGAAAGTGAGAACCAGAGTGCTTCCTCCTTGACCTGCATGGTGGTAGTGGTGAAGATAGTGGGTGATTGATCATTCCCTAGCCTGTACACACACACACACACACACACACACACACACACACACACACACACTCATTGGAATGTGAATTCCTTGAATATAAGGGCTGGGTTTTTTGTTTGTTTGTTTGTTTGTTTTTTGTCTTTCTTTTTATCCCCATTGCTTAGAACTGTGCACATGGTAAGCACTATAACTATAACAATAGATTGTTAACTATGTGGATGTGTTTGGCGGGGTGTCAAGTATACAATACACATAAGAACTAAGTTGCTGTTGAATGGCTTCAGTCGTATCTGACTTATAAACAGGAGACTAAATGTGTATGTTTTACATGTTTAAAGTTTTTTGATTTTTTTAAGAAAAAATTTTCAATTTATTATGAAATTATTATGATTCTTCAGAGATCTATGATTCGAATTGTGTAGGTTCTTGACCCATGTCATAACTCTACTCATATAAAGGAATAGTTATGCACTTTATGGACTTCCTGGTGATGAAGATACTCCTTGAACTTAGCTAGGCTGGTCCTTAGACAGCAACAGGCACCCAGTCTGTCACTGGCCCATCCTTGAAATCTTTCCAGCCTGGCAGGACCTGCCAGAGCTTGTCCTCTGTTGGCATAGCTTTTGGCATTGAAGTCTGATTTTACTGGAGGATCATACTATATGAGCTTTTTGTTTGTTTGTTTACATTATTGTTTCTAAACATCAAGAACATGGTCACACGGAGGTAGTGAATGGACCATCGGACTTGGAGTTAGGAGGAGGGATAAAAGGTGGATGTCTGCCTAGGAATGCCACAGAAAGTCTTCATTTGCTGTCATTCCCTTTAACTCCTTTCTCTAATCTAGGAAGTGATGGAGTCAGGGTGTGGGTGGGAGGGACTAGGATCAAAGGTTCCTTTTCCCTACTTCCTTGCAGGGCCAGCCTTACACAAAGAAAAAGTTCAGTGGTGTGATTTAAGAGTAAGCCTCCTGGCCAAAAATGTATCTCCCACACTGCCAGTAATTCTGCCAATTAGAAATTAATTTCAGTTAATAAGCAAATAGTTCCATCAGGGTTACTAGGAAATTCTATTAACTATTCACATCCAATAATGATGATGATGATAGGTCACATTTAAATAGGGCTTTAAGGTTTACCTGGTATTTTATACCAAATTGAGATACTCAGACGGAATGACAATATGGATTAAGAGGGAGCTAGGGTGGAGCAATGAGCGGTAATTTTGGAATATGGGTATGTTGACTATTTATTGTCCGAAATAAAAAGTGGTATGCTTGATTTGACACAGGCTTTTCTTTTTGTGAGGCCTCATTATAAGCATATTTTGTTTCCTGGATATCTGAACTGGCTCAGAAAACCCACTGTATGATCATTGTAAGCATTGAGTACTTCATTGATAGGAAGGTATGGTTGATTGTCACAACAACAGGCTTTGAAGAATCCTGAACAAGCAGCGTCTCTGAAAGGGATGGGACAGGGATGAAGGAAAGTGCTACAGTGGGGAAAAGGGAAGGGTATGGAAGGAGAAATGAGAAATCTGGTAAAAAACAAACTTGTTCAGATACTGTAAAGGTGATTCCTGATTCAGGTATGGGTCAATAAAATTACCTATGAAGTTCTTTCCAATTCTGAGATGCTGTGATTCTAGAAAATTTTTAAATTTTTCAGAGGATCAGCTTCTTCCGTTTTCCTGCATTATTGCTATTCTAATTAGTCTTCCTGCCTCAGTTCTCTATGTTTTCTAGTACTTTCTCAGTTGAGCTACTAGTTTGATATCTCTAAAGCATAAGTCTGACCGTGTCACTGCTCCTGCTCAAGAAGTGTCAGTGGCTCCTTATTGCCTCTAAGACAAAATACAAATGCCTCTATTTAGCATTTAAAGCCCTTCAAAGTATAACTCCAAAATTTCTGAACTAATTTCACATTATTCCTCCTTACCCTCTCTACTTTCCAGCCAAAGTGAGCTACTTTCTCTTCACATATATGCTATTCCATCTTCTCCATCCATGTCTGTGCCTCATATCTGGATACCCTTCTTCTTCATCTCTTCCTCTTGGAATCCTTACCTCCAGTCAAGGCTCAGCTTAAATGCCCCTTCCTATAGTGGCCTTTCCAGGTGCCTCTAGTTGTTAGTGTGCCTCCTCTCAAATCACTTTGTATCTACTTTGTATTTACGCAACTGTGTAGCGTTCTTTTCTCCCAGTAGAATGTACATTCCTTGAGGGCAACCTCTGTTTCCTTTTTGTCTTTATATTCCACTGTCTAGCCCTGTGCTTGGCACATCATAGGCATTTTATAAATGTTTGTTAAATGAAAATACCTTCTTCTGGGGCACAAAACAAAATTGTGATTTAACTTCTCAGGTCTCCATCTTTTTACTTCCCTCTTCCCCCATTGTTACTGGAATAGGAGGCTGAAGAGATTTACTGAAGAGGTTACTGTAAAATTGTATATAGAAAACTCATGTGCTTTACAGAGATTGGCCCATGATAAAATTAGTGCATCAAAGAGAAAAAGTATGAGGGGCTATTTTATACCATGTGTGCCTACACATGTATATATTAGTGCAATTATATTTCTTGTATTCCTGGGAGAAAGGAGACCAGTGGTGTCAAACTCAATCAATGGGGGCCAATAAACTCTACATTATGATCCCAATGGGCTACATATCAGCTTAATTGTAAAATATAATATTACCTAATTATTATTTTGTTATATTTCTATTTTATTTTATTAAATATTTCCCAGTTACATTTTAATCTAGTTTGGGTTGCCCTTGGGAATATTGTAGGTCACATGTAGCCCATGAGCTGTGCATTTGATACCTCTGCTGAAGGCCATGTCAACAGCTACGTATTTCTTCTTTTCATAAGACAATCTTGGCTGATTTTAATTCTTTGTTGTACCATTCTGGGACAAATTAATAATATTTGGGACTCTGGGGAAGCATAGTCACAAAGGCCTCTTCCACAGCACCCCAGATTAATAAGTTGAGAGCTGGAAGGAAAGTCATCTACTCTAACTCCTTCATTTTAAAGATGCAGAAACTGAGACTCAGAGGGATGAAGCAACTTCCATGGTTATATACACAAGAATCAAGTGGTAGTTCCAAGTTTCTAACCATTGTATACCCATCCTTCTTTTAAGAGTCTTTTATAATGTATTTCATAATGAAAAATGGAGATTTGGGACCCTGGGGCACATTCCCCTTCTGCTATTATGTTAATTCATCTCTTCCATTATCTTCTCACCAATAATAATAATAGCAATAATTCACTTTTATATAGGGCTTTAGGGTGCACAAAACAGTCTCTTTGCATCAGGCTTGGGAATTAGAAACTACATGTATTGTCTTGCTAGCCTGTTGGATTCTCTGAACTTCACTGTTGTGCAGCAAATAGGTTGAAGATACTATTTTGCAGACCTGTGGAACTTTGGACTTGGAAGGATTATCTAGTCAACTCTCATTTGTAGACTGGGAAACTGGTTGCCCAAAGGTTCAATAACTTACCTAAAGGCCCAAAAATAATTAGCAGTACAAATGGAACTAGAACCCAAGTCTACAAGACCCTCAAGAACTTTGGCATGTGTTTACTTTACAGAAAATTATTTAGATTCATTCTTTTTTTTTTATTGGTTTGAACTAGTCCAGGGACTTGGAGATCTAAGTTCTAGTCCTGGTTTTATCTTAAACTAACTGTTTGGTCTTAGGTAAGCCTCCTCACTTCTATTGTGTTTAATTTTCTTTAGCTGTAAAATGGAGAGTCTATTAAATAACAATATTTTTTGATCTCTGGGTTGAACTAGAATTCTAAGACCCTTTCCAGTTCTAAATCCTGTGAACTCCTAAGATCTTTATGATCAAAGAGATTTCATTGGTTATTCCAGATTAGTAGAACTGACTCCAGGTTTCTGGAATCAGCACCTCCTGGCCTGCCCTGTCTTGTTGCTACCCAAGTCCCAGCATGACAGTGGGCAAGATGTTAGTGTTTGTGGTGAGTGTAGAGGCTTCCAAAAAAAAAAAACCAAACCCCAAAACTACCACACCCTCCTCAGTTGTTTAGCACAGCAACAAGGATTTTGTTGCCAGCAACTATCTACCCACAAGCATTTTCTATCCCTGCCCACAGAATTGCTGATAAATGAATAAGTCTGTCATTAAAGCATTGGAACTAAATTGCCACTAATTAAATTTATTGATATTTATTGGTTGTCTACCAAGACACTGTAGTAAACTTTCTAAAGTACAGAGATGCAGTGTTCACTTTCCTCGAGCTTATACTGTAATGTTAATTAGCACAGTGATTTCAGATAATACAATCACTGATCAAAATAAAAGGTCAACGATCAGATAATAGCCATGAAATGAACACATGCCAAGGCCTTGGTAACAGACTTCACTGTTTTTTGTTTCTGCAAGTGTTCATGCATGGCAGTTGTTGCACAGAATAGCATGGCTCATTAACACGTGGACTGGGGTTTAACCATGGGTTAAATCATCTCTGACATTCAACCAGCTGCATACAGCAATTTCTTGAGATGAATTAGCCAAGGCAGACATCAGCCCTATTTGCCTACATCAGCATTATAAAGGCTCTTCTTTATGCCTTTGGGATACTTTCGGGGCTCAGGAGTTGGGAGACTCCCAAGACAAAGAGGATTCTTGTCCTGTTGTGGCAGACAGCTAGAAATGGGACTTTTTCTAAATTACTTCACATCTCTAGACCTCAGTTTTCTCATCTGTAAAATTAATCTTGAAGGTACTTTCTAACTCTAACATACCATTGACGGTATTTCTGAATATGCATTTCTATCCCATTGTCTCTAGGTTTATAATTCTACTCCAAAATTTTGCTATCATTCCAAAGAAATAATTCTCTCTTCCTGCTCCTCAGTTTCAGCCATTTGCCAATCAATGACCACATAACTAACAAAGACTTGCCCCTTCAAAACCAGAACACTGGATACTTAGGGCATTCCTGTGAACAGGAACCCTTCCTGTGGTCTTTTACAGATCTGAGAATTAATCAGAATCCAAAGGTTAATATAAGAAATGCTCTGGATGCACTAAGCATACAACTCACTGTGTTTCATCACTGTCTCAGCATGCATTTCCTCTCCTCTTTTTGTTTTTTTTTTAAAGTTTTAAATGGATTTCAACGAGATAGAATTGGATATGACAATAAGAAAACCTAGGAGGCAATAATAGAAAGGAAAGTCCCACTCAAAATAACTACAAGATGTACATAATATTTGAGGGTCAGTCTACCAAAGAATATTCAATACTTCTATAGATTCAATTACAAAATGCTCTTAAAATGAAAAATAAACAACTTAAATCATTAAAGGAATATTCAGGGCTTTTGGATGAGCAAGGCCAATGTAATAACAATGACATTAGCAGCATTAATTAATGGACTTAATGTTATACCAAGCGATGTGCCAAAGGGATATTTTTATAAATAATAATAACAAATAACAAAATAAAATAATAAAAATCACTCAGAGGAATGAAATATTTTAAATATTCAAAAAAATAATGAAAAATGTGGTTATGAAGGGGAAATAACATTTTGTGCTCTCAAACTATATCATGAAGCAACAATCACCAAAACCATTTGGTACCAGAATTTTTTTTAAAAAAGAAAGAATTCAACAGAATGGACCAGAAAAAGAAAAATCAGAAAAAATGGAACTCAATAAATTATTGTTTCACATACCTGTAGTTTCATAAACTACTTAAGAAAGAACTATGTATTTGATAAGAACTATTGGAAAAACTGGAAATCAGTCTGTCAGAAATTAGGCTTACATTTTACACCATATTCAACAACAGATTAAAAATGGACAAATATTAAAGATTATACCATTAAAAATTAGAAGAGAAACAGATCTGATCGTATACCTTTCATAGCTATGGCAAGTGACAAATTCTTAACCAATCAAAGTATAAAGACAAATATAAAAGATAAAATAGATAATTTTGAAATTGAAAAGCTTCTGCATAAATAAAGCTAATCCATCTAGGATAAAAAATGGTAGATTAAGAAAAAAAAAGTCTGTATCAAATATTCCTGGTAAAAGTCTGATATTCAAGACATATAGATGACTAAAATATGTATACATCTATATCTATATATCTTTATGTATACCAATATACATATCAATATATAGGTTACATATATGTATGTATATAAAAATTAAACAAGAAAAATTCCCCAATAGAGAAAGTCAAGGTTTATAAACAAATGCTCTTAAAAAAAAAAGAATTACGAACTGTTAACGAATATATGAAAAAAATGCTATAGATAATGAACAATAAAAGAAATGCAAATCAAGACAACTCTGAGGTTTCATCTCACACCCAGCAAATTGGCAAAGATGACAAAAGTTGGAAAGAGTCAGCTTTGGAGGGGTTTCAGTAAGGAGCACATTAATGAATTGTTGATGGAGCTGTGAATTGGTACAATCATTCTGGAATGTAATTTGGAATTATGCAAATGAAGTTATTAAAATGTTTATACTCAGCAATTCCATTGCTAGGTATATATCCTAAAGAGGTCATTGATAAAACAAAATAAAATAAAAACTCCATGTGCTCCAAAATGATTATAGCAACACCTTTTTTTGGAAGCAAAGAACTTAAAACAAAGTAGATGTCCATCAAATAGGGAATTGCTAAACAAATTGTGGTACATGAAAGTAATAGAATATTGTTGTGCTATAGCCAAAAATGAACAAGATGAACAGAGTAGCATGGAAACTCTTATATGAACTAATGTAAAGTAGATAAAGGAACAATATGCACAATGACCACAACAATATAAATGGAAAGAACAAGCATCACAAAATAATAGAAATGGAATGTTTTGAAGCTATATAAAAATAAACAGCCTCAAATAAGAGATATGAGAAGAGATTTTCTTCCTTACACCCTCAATGCTTTGTGGAGGATGGGCTTCTCCATGGTGGAATGTTACATATGTCAGGTTTTTTTTTTTAGTATATTGATCAGTTTTTCTGAACTTTTTTTCCTCCCATTCCTTTTTTATTTCTTCAAAAAATACTTTGTTCATTCAGTCCATCAATAAGTATTTATTAGAGATTTATTATGTGCCAGACATTGTGCAAGGTGTTGGAGATTTAAGTACAAAGAATGAAACAATCCCTACTTGGAAGGAACTTACATTCTACTAGGGAAATGGGTATATGTAAAATATATACAACATAATATCACACAAAACCATACTATATGTGTTATTAACACACACACTTATAGACACACATGTATATATATTTATATTTTTATGTATATAGAATAATCAAATGTGAGGTAGGAATTATATAATATATAAATATAAGGAAGCCTGAGAGCTTTAGCAGTTGGAAGATCAGGAGAGGTTGCGTGTAGGAGGTAATTCATGAGCCATATCTTATAGAAGAGAAGGACTCTATGAGGAAGAGGTAAGGAAGAGTGTATTCCAGACTTGGGGGCCAGTTACTGGTGCTAGTAATGTAGTTTCACTTCCCTGAACTTCTGGAGGATAAAAATAATACCTACAGTAACACAACTCCTAGAAATGGTAATTCACATATCAGTTTTTTAAACTTTTCACCTCAGATCTACTAAATTATTAAACTACATGAGTCTTCTGCCTGAGTTTATTGGCAATGTGTAGTTTCAGAATCTGTTTCATCAATAGAGAAGTTTTATCAATAGAAAGCAACAAAGCAACTATTCCAAATTTCTTTGAAACCTCTCTTAAGAGAGGTAAAGTTTAGAGTCTTAGCTTATATATTCAGGGTAAAATTGATCAAGAGGATGTACCATTTTCCCTGACCTAGATCTGACTCAGTACGGTCAAAATCAAATGCCAAAGTTAGATACCACACAACTCAGGATCACTGTTTCCAGCTATCTAACCTATGCTCAGGGAAAGAAATACAAAACAGAGACTTGAGGTCTAGTCTCAGGTTTGCCTAGACAGAACATTCTCTCAAGTTAAGTCAACAAGCATTTAAGTAGGGGCAGCTACGAGGCTCAGTGGATAGAGCATCGGCCCTGGAGTAAGGAATCTGGCCTCAGACTCCTAACACTCACTAGCTGTGTGACTCTGGGCAAGTCACTTAACCCCAACTGCCTCACCAAACAAACAAACAAAAAAACAAACAAAAAAAAACCGAGCATTTAACTAGCACTTACTATATGCCAGACACTCTTCCAAGTGCTGGGAATACAAAATGGGGAAATATAATACATGAAAAGGAGCTGAAAAATGGGTACAGGATGGGGAGAGAAGGTACCCGTATGGAAACATGGTGGCAAATTCTGGGGAGTCAGAAACAGAGATGAGAAAGGAGTGAAGGACGGCTGATCTCTGAGCCCTTCCTCAAAATGGAGGTTCCAGGAAGAGCTCATCAGTGGCAAGATGGAGCCAGTAGGGTGGAGGGATCTTCCAGGGTGAATAGGCAGCTAAGATATGGTGAGTAAGTCCTGACAGTCAGAAATGGAGCTGGAGCCCTACCATGCATGAGTAGCTATCATAGCTTCTAGGGGGTGAGGAGAAGAGGGGAAAGACATCTTTCAGCAGAGAGTACGAGAGAAAACTTTCAAAGTGCCAAGACATATCCTGAAAGAGAGGAAGAAGAGAGAATGGTAGCAGAAATTATTTCTTCTCTAAAACCAACCAAATGGGCAGCTCTTCCTGCTTTCCTTCTTAGTGGCCAGCTCTCTTTGTCTCCTCCATGCTCACCTAACTTTCTGTCATAGCGACTAAAGGGGACAATAAGGAGATTGCTTTGCCACCCTAAAGCACAAGTCTGGGGTTGCAGCATTATCCCAAAGTACAAATTGTCAGAGTTGAGCCAGAGTACATCTCTCTGGAGGTGGCCCAGGGTTCAGCAGATCAGGGGTCTCCCCTAATTATCCCTGTTGCACAGGAAAAACCATCCTTGTTACCATATTCCTTAAAGTTGACCTGTCCTGTAGCAAAGAGATCTTACCTGCCTCTTACTCTCATTCCTGCCAGTTAGCTCTTCATTCCACCTATCGATCAGCTGTCAAATCTTCATGTTTTTACTTTCACAATATTTATTTCATCTTACTGCTTCTTCCCACTCAAACAGCTACCACTTTAATTCAAGCCTACATAACCTCTTGCCTGGATTACTGCAACAGTCTCCTAATTGGTCTCCCTGCCTCAAGTCTCTCTCCACTTCAATCCATCCTACATTCTTTTGCCAAAATAATTTTCCTCATGTGTATATCTGCCCATATAGATACCCTACTCAACCAACTCCAGTGGTATCCTGTTGTTTTTAGGATAAAGTATAAACTCTGTTTAACTTTTAAAGTTCTACAGAACCTGGTCCCAATATATTTTTCCAGTCTCGTTGCATATTATTCATCCTCCCATACTTTGATATCCAACCAAATTGACCTTCTTTCCATTCCTCACACACAACACTTCATCTCTTGTCTTTGTGGTTTTTTACTAACTGTCCTCCATGAACGGAGTGTACTCCCTCTTTACTGTTTCCTTCATCTTTTGCATGACATTTTTCCTGATCTCCCATCAGTGAACTCCTTCCAAAACTACCTTATATTTAACTACTCTGTATGGATATGTGTATGTATGTGTACACAAATGGATATGTGTATATATGTGTACACATATACAAATAGATATATATCATTATACTTTCTACACATAGAACTTATGTTCTTACACAAATTTTATGTTTATGCAATATATATTTTTATCTATAGTTATTTCCCCATTAGAATATAAACTACTTGAAAGAATCGATTGTTTCATTCTTTATATTTAGATCCCTAGCACCTAGTATAGTGCCTAACACATAGTAGGTACCTAATAAATACTTACTGACTGATTGAAAGGCCAATTAATGAACAATGGTCAAGGAGTATGAGTTAACTCTGTTTCGTGGCTACAGGCAAACTCAGGAAGACTAGTTTGAAACTCAGGAGAACTAGTTTGAAGAACAAAGGATGATATCTTTGTTAGTATCACTAGCAAAAGCTCTTCCTTCGTGCACTCACATATCTGCTGTCTTGCCTTGATAATACTAACAGTGATCTTCTCAACATGGCCTGGTCAGGTCAGGGTATATACATGGCACCAATAATTCTGATGTTCTGGGACCAGAAGCATGTGGATTGTCAAAAGGTGAGTTATTACCAAGCAGAGGACAGGTGAGATGCCACAGGCCAGAAGCATGGATAAAGTCAAGAAATTTGGCTTGGTAATAATGGAGTGATGGGATCCAAAGGGCAAAATGAGTTTATGTGGTCTCAAGTCAAGCAGAAATCCAGATTATCCGCATGGGTTTGAGCTTGGATAATGCTTTTATTCCCTTCTTCCAATTTGAGTTGATCAATGCAAAGAATATGCTTCTCTTCTTTTGAGCCCTATTGTCTACAGCTGACCAGCCTCCCCTTCCCTAATTTGCTTAAGCAGCAGGTGTGAACAGCTCCCTGGCAAAGTTAGAGTTTGCTGTATTGTTTTTACATGATGGTAGAAGACAGGGAAATGTATTAATCAGCCAAGAAACTGTACATTTTGAAGTAAGTTGTCCTCATAATTCTTTTATGGTTTGAGTACAATAATGTATTGAGAAAAAAAAAACCTTTGTTTTATTCTAGCTACTTTACCACTTATCTGCTCTGTCACTTTTTTGGGAATGGGGATGGTGTTAGGGTATTAGGGTAAAGGTAGAGTGTGTTCTTAATCACGGCTTGTGTAAGGCATTTTTTTCTATTGTAAATTTGTTCTAGAGGTAGTTCTAGAATCTAGTCCCCTCTGGAGAGGGAACTTAAGCGAGTGAGTCATCATTAAGAGAATTCAGGGAAGTGGGTAGATCTGGCAGCTTTGGCCAGGGAAAGGTGTGAAACATTCATTGCTTCCACAACCGGTCTATTAGCTTAGTTCCTCCAGCATTCTAGGTGCCTAAGGCATCATGAAAGCAAGATCTTGATAGGAAATCAGACAGGGGACATAGGTTTCAAAATAAAGAACTATGGTAGGGACTCTTTCTGGAAGCAGCATGGGAAAGACAGGCTGAGAGAAGCAGATTTTTGTCAAGCCCAGAGCACTATGACCTCCAGAGGCGAGGACGTATGATACTAGTCTAGGGCAATGGGTTGAGAAGTCCAACTTCTGCATGAAGGGGTATAAATAAAGAGTAAAAATACTGGGAAGGTAGAAAGGGATCAGGTTGTGGAGAGCTTTAATGCCAAAAGGTTTTTTTATTTGATCTTAGAGGTAATAGGCAGTCATTGGAGTTTATTGGGATAGCAGCATCCTCAATAAAAATAGGGAAATTGGGAGAAGAAATATATTTCAAAGGGAAGATGACAAATTCCATAGTGACCACGTCACTTTTGAGATTTCAATGGTACATCCTGATAACAATTTTAGCAGGCAGTTGGTGACATGGGACTAGAGTCCTGGAGGAATATTAGGACTAAATATATGCATTTGGGAGTCAGTTGCATAGAGAGAATTTAACTCATGGGAGCCGATCAGCTCACCAAAGAAGAAAGTGTATATAGAGAAAGAAGCTCAAGGACACAAGACAGAACCTTGAGAGAGACACTCATATAGAGAGGGTGGGAGATGGATGGTGAACTGGAAAAGATACCGAAAAGGAGCAGTCAGGTGATTAGAAGGACAATTAATGGAAAGAAATGTCATGGAAAATGAGGCTATCCAGAAGGAAGGGATGCCCAACAGTGTCAAAACTGCAGAAAGATCAAGGAGAATGAGGACTACCTTCAAAGGTCAGTGGATTTAGCCATTTATCAGTCACTGATAAAGCTGGAATTAGTAAAGAGGCTATAAGGGATGAGCTCAAGATGCAAATATAAGGTTCTGTCCCTTTCTCATGTGGACATCTTACTTACTGAAAGTGGGAGAAGGACATACATGTGAGAAACACAGAAAAAAGCAGTTTGAAGAGATACACAAATAATAGGTTTGCTTTCTCTAATCAGCAATCAGTGTTAGGTCTTTCCTTCCCATATGAACTGCAGAGCCTTGGAGTTTGAAGTCAACCTGAGTGGAAGTAGCCTTTCTCTGAGGCAAAAGTACTACCTGAGGGCAGTGAATTATTTCCAAGCAGCTAATTTACACTAACTGTTTTTAGGACTTAAAAGTTTGTTGCTGATGAACTGTGAACCAAAGAACTGTTTGGGGACCATGAGAAAATTGTATATTAACTATTTGTGCCATATCTAACAGAAAAGTGGATTTTTGTTTCTCCATCTAAGGTGGGTCACTACTCATTAAGAGATCCTGATCTGATAGGAAGCAGGAGAAATAATTGAAAAGCCACATGAGAAGCCAAGGAGTTATGAGGTAAAAGCTGAGAGAAGTGGCATGTAGGAGCAAAAGTGTCAGAAACCAAAACAGAGCATAATATGACAGAGCTGAGAAGCCAACAAAAGCTTAGTCTAGATGAAATTAGCTAACTAGAGACAGGCAGGCTCTGTAGTTGATAGAGGGAGCTGATTTGACTGGAGTAAAGACGTGATGCTGGGAGCTGATTAGAGAAAGAAAAATCTATTGTTTGAAGAACTAGCTAGCAAAAGAGCTGCCTTACTCTCCAGCAACATCTATAGCTAAAGAGAGAAAACTTCTCAAAGACCTTAAAACAGACCTGAATAGATTTGCAAATCTCAGTCTTAACAGAACTGTTTTTCACTGAAAGAGTGAAATGCTGCTCCCTTGATCAGAAAAAAAAGAAAAGACCTGGGAAGCTCTGTATATCTCAGGCTTAAGGTTGCTGTTTGCTTAAAATAGATTAAAATAGGCTTCAGTGGCATGAAAGTAGCAACTTTCTCATGAGGAGCCTCATGGGGCCTGCAGGAGAACAGAGATGTCCATCTAAAAGGTCACATGTGGTGTAGACTCATCCTTGAAGAAGACCAAGTCTATAGCTCCTCCATACCCAGATTATCTCTAAAACTCCAAGAGTAAATTGTAGCAGTGTAGCCACCTTTTCTGAGGAACCACCCCCAATGTGTCAGAAGGCAGGCAGATAAGGTGAGCAAGATAATCCCAGCCTGGAGAGAGAGAAGAGTTGGGGGTGGGTGCCATTCCTTCTATGCTGTACTGACATCCCAGGAGTGTGTTATTTCTATATACTTCCCCCCACCCCCATCATCATTGTGATTCTTACTCTGTGGTGGGGCGGGGGGAGACTTGTTCCTTGCCCACTCCACACACCCCAATCCTACTCCAACCATGGAAGTAGCCTATTTATTTCCTTGGCCATTCCCAGGGTTTCTAATCCCCACCCCCCACTCCAGGGTGCAAAGGTATTTATGTATTTTTCCTGGGAAATCTCCCAGGAAACTCCCTCTCCCACTAATTGCCTGGCCTGGGGCTTTTTGCCATGCTAAGCACCTGGGATCAGTGCATAGCTATTGGGGGAATCAGCAGGAAAGAACTGTTGCCGTCAATAATAAACTTAACCCTGCTCCTTTCCAAGTCACCATTTTCCTCTGCCCTCTCTTTTTGCCATGCTATGATGAATCTTTCTCTCTTTTGGTATAGTAGAAAGATCACTCAATTTAGAGTTAGAGGACCTAAGTTTTAATCCTGGCTCTGCTACTTCTTACCAGGTCTAAGCTTGTAAAGTTACTTTAATCTCTATGTATCAATTTTGTAAAATGGAGGTGTTGGTATCAATGATCTCTAAGGTGCCTTCTAGATGTAAATTTAGAAATATATATTCTAGATTCATGTAGATTCTCACAAGCCATCTTCTGGTGTTCACTAAAACCTATATTTCTACCAAACATACTACATCTTTGGAATCCTCCCCAAGTCTGTTTTTTTTTTTTTTTTTTTTTTTAGGCAATTGGGATTAAGTGACTTGCCCAGGGTAACACAGCTAGTAAGTGTCAACCGTTTGGTCTGCGGTCGGATTTAAACTCAGGTCCTCCTGATTTCAGGGCCAGTGCTCTATCTGCTGTGTCACATAGCTGCCCCCTCCCAAGTCTGACTACTCCTCTTATATCCCCTGACACACAGGGCCAAAAATAAGAGTGAGCATATTCCTTTCTCCTCATTTTATTTTCAGACTCTCCCTCTGCCACTATCACTCAGCAACCACCTCTTCTCCTTTAAAGTTTATTTCATCCTGACCAGATCATAGTCACTGTTGTCTATGGGTCTCTGGGTCTCTCTCTCTCCTCTCCACTCAATTCAGTATTCGATTTAGAGTTTTCTCCGTAGAAACCTCCATCTTCTTCAAACATGCTGGCTTCCAGTTGATCTCTGACTCCTTTACCTCAACAATTCACAAGAGTGGTCATACCCTAGACAATTTTCACCCCATCATCATACAATACATTTTGCTCTAAATGCAAGAACTCCTAGTTATAGATCTGGTGAACTTTGTTATAGCAATTCCAAAAATTCAGGGCTATCAGAAGCCAGATTGCAAGATATTAAGAAATAAATGGGTTGTGAAGGAATAGAGGCTTAAAGTAGAGATTAGTTTTTAAAAGGCGTTTAACAGTGAAAGAGAGGAGGAATATAGGAAGGGATGACATGGTCAAAGGAGGTCCCTCCCTTAACGATATGGGAAACCTGAACATTTTTATAGGTAGTGGGGAAAGATCCAGTAGGTAGGTAGAAAGAGGAGATGACAGAGGAGAGAGGAGGGAGGAAAGGACACACACACACACACACACACACACACACAGAAAGAGACAGGGATAGAAACAGAGAGGAACAAAAATTGAGATAGAGATAGAGAAAGACAACTAACTTAAAGGGGAAGAGAGAAAGGCAGAGAGAGACAGCAAGGGAGAGAGGGAAGGGAGAGAGAGAGAGACAGAGAGAGACAGAGAAAAGGGGGGAGGGAAGGAGAGAGAGAGGGAGGGAGGAAGGGAGGGAGGGAGGGAGAGAGACAGAGACACACACACACACAGAGAGAGAGAGAGAGAGAGAGAGAGAGAGAGAGAGAGAGAGGATCCTTTAGAAGATGTGAGGGGACAGAACAGAGGGAACAAATAGAGGGATTAACCTTGGCAAGGACTTCTTCAGAGAATGGAGCAAAGGAGAAGAGGATGGTTGAAGATGTACAGGGGTTTTGACTTCAAAAGCCATCTAGTCCAACCCCCTTATTTCACAAATGAGGAAAATTAGGCCCATATAAATTGAATGACTTGGATAAGTTTATACAAGGTTTTACAGATGCAATGAATGTATTTGGGATGGCTGGCATCTATTTTCACAGTAAAGTAGGAGGGAAGTTTGTCTGCTGAGAGATAATGAGGATGAAGGCGGCATGACAGAGAGCCAGTTAGGGAGGAATAAAGGAATGAATAAATGAATATAAGGACTTCTTTGCTTCAATGAAAAGGAAGAATAAGGATGAAAGGAAAGGTATGAGGGGAGAGGGGACATTTTGGAACAGTCATGCAGAAATGCAATAGAGAATCAGAAAAGCATAAAAGGTTTGTCTTACCCCAGTGAGGGTCCCATTGAGATGAGATAACACTAATTGGTAGTTACCGAGTCTGCATAGTTTTGTGACTTTCTCTAGAGTCAGAACTGAAAAGATGAATGGTGGGGTTGACTCAGGGATAAGGGATGTGAGCCATCAATGATGGAGAGCCAAGGGGGAACGGAATTTGAGAGTGTTAAATAAAGGGCATAGGGTTGAACTGGTCAACTATAGGGCCAGGATATATATATATTACTCAGAGTATATTAGCATAGTGATCACAAGGCAAGGGTAGATATATAGGTAATAACTTCTGTGAAAACGAGAAATCAGATGAGTGAAACCTGATTTCTTAGAGAATCTGTCTGACATTGGGAACCAGTTTTAGAGTTCATGGAAACACTAACAATGTCTACAAAACTTCTTTTGTTTTGTAGCTGAAGAACTTGAAAGCTAGTGAGGTTTAGAAAGTGTGCCTAAGCCCTCATGAGCTTCCTAAATCTCACTAGCTTTCAAGCTATTCTTGTCATGGAAAATGAAAGTGATCATGCTGGGGGGTATGCATCACTCACTCTCAGAATGCACTGTGTTAATGTGATGAGATTTTCATGCCTGTTTTCAGTATGTGTCTTCTCTTCCTTCCCATTTCCACTACTAAGATATCCATTAGCAATTGTGAATTGAACTTAGTTGGAAAATTTCATTATTACATTTCCCTTTTCCCTTGTAATTCTATATCCTTTCCTTCTTGCACCTCCCTTCCCCCAAAGCCTTACCACTCTAATTATCAGACAAACTTTCATAAAATATCTGCTTATCAGGACACTGCTGGTGAAGCCTAACACTAGCTTGGTGGTAGGATGATAAGATTTTCAGCCACATCAATTATAGGACACTATCTCTTAAGTTAGAGAGGGTATTGTGAACTTTGTTGGTGGAAGTGATGAAATCATAGATCTTTAACATATTGAAGGAGTATTCATCTATTAACACTTTTTAAAGGAAGCTTTTCTTTGTGTGGTTACTCTGGGGTTCATCAAAACAAATCTAAATCCCTCTTCTACATGAAAGATTCACAGAATGAAAAAAAAGGCAGTCCAAGTTGAGATGCCTAGAATTACTAGATTTCCTGAAAAGACTGATTTTTGGTGGTGCTATTTGTTAATATCTTTTTTCCTAAAATTTCAATATATTTTACTTATTTCATTAAATATTTCCTAATTACATGTAAAAATTTTAATGTTATTTAAAAAAAATTTTAATGTTATTTAAAAAAAATTGAGTTCCAAATATCTCCCTCTGTCATGCCCCTTTCCCCTCCTTGAGAAGGCAAGCAATTTGATATTGATTATATATGTGAAGTCATGCAAAACATATTTCCATATTAGCGAAGTTGCAAACAAAAACACCTGAAAAAAAGCCCCTGAGAAAAATGAAACAAAAAAGGTAAGCTTCAATCTGCATTCAGAGTTCATCAGTTCTTTCTCTGGAGGGGGAGAGCATTTTTCAATGATCTATGCCAATTTTAGGGAATATGTTATAGTAGCAGTAGAGTCTTGCCATTACTATATATATATATATATACACACATACATATATATATCTGGGACAGAAAATACAATTGGACAGGAAGGTAGCCCTAGAATTAAATAGGAGATTGGAAGTGGGCTGGATTATATTCAAGATAAGGAAAAACTTGTTTGATAAATTAATAAACGAATGTCCATCCTTTTAAAACCAATATTCTGTTGCTGGTGGAAAATAGTCATGAATGTGGGACAGCTAAGTGGCGCAGGGGATAGAGCTCCGGCCCTGAAGTCAGGAGGACCTGAGTTCAATTCCAGCCTCAGACCGAACACTTGACACTTACTAGCGGTGTGACCTCAGGCAATTCATTTAACCCCAATTGCCTAAAAAAAAAAAGAAAAAGAAAATAGTCATGAATCATAGAACAATACACTCTCTGAAGAATTAAAGTTATGGATAATGTTGAAGCACATGGAGGGTATGAAGACCCACCCCCCATATAACATGTAGGGAACTTTGAAGAGCTATAATAAAACATGTTACCAGAGAGATGTATGAGTAAAAAAAAAATGGACTGGTCACATGAGAAGAGCAAGGAATAACAACTGAACAATCCCACCAGTAACCTCATGATGCCAGCCCATCCCAAGCACATTCATTCTGTCTGTAAAATCTTGTATAACCTTAGGGATATTCCTATGGAGGAATAATAGCACCTACCACATAGGAGGGTTGTCAGGATCAAATGAGATAAAATGTAAAACCCTTTGCAAAACTTATCTAGCAAAAAGAGAAGAAAAAACAACAAAAACTTATCTAGCACTAGATAAATGTAACTGCTATTATTAATCTTTATACTGGAGGGCAGCTCCAGGTAACTACATGTTTAGGGCATATCAGTTGTCTTCTTGGGATCTAGCATGGTGCTTGGCACATGGTATATCCTTAATAAATTCTTGTTGATTGGTTGATAGGGATGGGAGGGCTTTTGCTCAGGGTAGTTGGATTGGTTTACCTGCCCTGAGATCACAGTAAAGGAGCCCCAAGATAGGAATACTGTCTCATCTAAATCTGCTTCTCTGAGAATGCTTAGCATAGTTGGTTGACTGAATGGAATATTCAGGAAAAAATGCTATTTTCAGAATTTTCATCAAACATTGGGGTGTTCCTCTCTCTTTTTTTTTGCTGAGGAGGCCAATACTCAGGTGCATGATATGATTTACCTAAGCTTCCTGGGTCAGAAGCATAGAATATTAGACCTCTGCACCTTTGTGGTGTATTTTGTGTCTGAATGAGACTCCTCCCTAGAGGACACCTGACTAGTGCTCATCCATCCTATATGTCCTGTATATCCTGTAACATTTCTCTTGAGGAAGAATCCCCTACTGCCCAAGGCATTCAATTATACTTTTGGATAGCTCCAGTGGCTAGGAGGTTTTTCCTTCTGTCAAACCTGTATTTGCTTTTTTGGAATTTCTATTCATTGATCTTACTTCTACCTTGTGACATAAAGAAGAGTAAGTCTAATCCTTCTTCCATGTAACAGATTTTCAAGTCCTTGAACATGGCTATCATATTTTTCCCTAAACGGGGATATATTATATCATCTTCCTACTGGAAAGCTGATTGTTAAATTTTCAGTGCAAGCATTTACACCTCAGAAATCGGCAAATGCTACAAATAAGGACTTTACTTTTTTTTTATTATTATCTAGGCTATGAAAATGATGGGGGAAATTTTTTTATTAATTTATTTTCAGTTTTCAACAATCACTTCCATATGCTTTTGAGTTTTAAATTTTTCTTCCCCTGCCTCCCCAAGATGGTGTGCAATCTGATATAGGCTCTACATGTACATTCCTATTAAACACATTTTCACATTAATCATGTTGTAAGGAAGAATTAGAACCAATAGGAGGAACCACAAGAAAGAGGAAACAAAACAAAACGGAAGAGAGAAAAAGAACAAGTAGTATGCTTCAATCTGCATTCTAATACCATAGTTCTTTCTCTGGAGGTGGATAGCATTTTCCAACATGAGACTTTTGGAGATGTCTTTGATCCTTGCATTGCTGAGAAGGGTTAAGTCTATCAAAGTTAGTCATTGCACAATGTTGCTGTTATTGTGTACAATGTTCTCCTGGTTCTGCTCATTTCACTCAGCATCAGAGCATATAAGTCTTCCCAGGTTTTTCTGAAGTTAGCCTGTTCATCATTTCTTATAGCACAACAGTATTCCATTACATTAATATACCACAACTTGTTCATCCATTCCTCAATTGATGGGAATCCCATCAATTTCCAGTTTTTTGCCACCACAGCTTCTATAGATGGGGGAAATTTTTAATAATGCAGATTTAAAAAAGTTCTCCCAGTACACATACCCCACCCCGCTGCAGGCTATATGTGGGCAGTTCCTTCAAATGATCTGCTACTAAGTCCTTTCACCATTTCTGTAGCCTATCAACATACTAAAATTTGGTACCCAGAAATGATGTGGTCTGGTCAGTGTAGTGCAGTGGCTCTGAAACTTTTTGTTCTCAGGATCCCTTAATGGTCTCAAAAAATCAAGAACCTGGGGCAGCTACATGGCACAGTGGATAGAGCACCAGCCCTGGAGTCAGGAGGACCTGAGTTTAAATCCAGCCACAGACACATAATATTTACTAGCTGTGTGACCCTGAGCAAGTCACTTAACCCCATTGTCTAACCCCCCCCCAAATCAAGAACCCTAAAGAGCTTTTGTTTATGTGGGTTACATCTATCAATATTTACCACATTAAGTTTTAAAATACCATTATTTTGAAAATAGTTTTGACCTCATGGGCCCTCCTAAAAGGATCTTGGAGTCCCCAGGGGTCCCTGGACCACATTTTGAGATCCTCTGGTATAGAGGTTGGCAAGATTCTCTCATGTCTCTAGTCCAGGGCATAAGGTTTCATTCAGTGCAGCTTGAGCTCACATTAAAGATTTTTTTTGAGTTTCTGTATCACATTAACTTATATTGAGTTTACAACCCACTAAAATTCCCAGATCTTTTTCAGACTTAATGCTGTCTAGCCATGCCTTTCCCATCTTGTACTTATGAAATTTACTTTTTAAAACCAAGCATAAGACTTCACATATCCCTATTAAATTTAATCTTATTTTTTTCTGCCCACTATTCTAGCCTGCTGAGACCTGTTTTAATCCTTACCCTTGTCATCCAGTGTGCTAGCTACCCCCTTTAGCTTTATGTCATTTGTAAATTTTATAAATGTGCCATTTCAGCTTTTAACCAGATCATTGCTAAAAATATGAAGTAGCCCAGGACTAAGCACACATCCCTATGGCACTATTAGAGGGTATTGTATGTGATCTCTAATTTGACTTTTGTAACTGAAACTCCTGAACCTACCTCTTTATTAATAGTCAAGCTGTACATAACTGAGATACATGTAGTTCAATGCTCAAGAAATTGCATGTGCCTGAGAAATAAATCAATCAGTAAATATTTATTAAGCAACTATTATGTACCAGGCACTATGCTAAGTGCTGGATATGATCTCTACCACGTCTGACTCATGGATAAAAATTTTCTGACAGAAAAAAGCAGGGGGAGGTCAGACCAAATCATCACCCTCTTCTCCCATCCCAGCCACCATACCCTGTATCTCCCTTTTCTTTTTTTCTGAAACACTGGCCATATGTAATGATCTTTTCCCTCTAGGACCGCTAGGAGCCCTTTCTTTGTATCTTTCTGTAATATCCATGAGAGCAGAGATTACCTTTTATCTAAACTTTGTATCTCTACCAATTCTTGGACCAGTGCCCTGCACAGGGTAGGTATGTAATGATTATTTGTTAAAGGGGAAGTTGAAATTAAAATTGAAGTTAGCTAATGATGTTAGCCTTCTCAAGTAATTTACTCACTAACACAATGGAGAAATCCTCAGTGTTCCATTTCAAGTGTGAATTGTATTTGGCTACTTACTCAAATTGGGATTGTAATTTAACACACACACACACACACACACACACACACACACACATACAAAAGAAAAGAAAAACCAAGTTTCAGGTAAACCAGGGGAGACAAAGTCAGAGGTATAATTTAGATAGGACAAGGGAAACAGCTGCCTGAGGATGTAGCCTGGAAGGTGTGCAGGTGGGGCAGGTATAGACAGTGTATGAAGCTGGTCAAGTACATTGGGCATTGGTGCTCTACTGAGCAAAGGGAATGGAGGGGGCATACAAGAAAGATGGAGGTCATTGGGTCTTTAAACTTGGAGATGCAATAAGAGACAAGGTGCATTCTAAGACTCAGCTTGGGAAATGGTAAAAAAGAAGTGAGGTCAGCCAACAACAGGGAAAACACAGGATGAGTTTGTGATTAAGTGGGTAAGAATTTCGTATGGAATAGAGTTGGTGGGAATAGGTTGATTTGGGGGCTAGTTATGGGGTCATATTTAGCTTCTGAGGAGGGAAAGTTGGTGATAGATTTCAGAAGAAAAGAACATTGTTTTGGGCCATTAGAGGATGCAAAGTCTCTCCTGATGACAGGGATCAGGACAGGCTTTCTGGAAGAGTTGACATTCGTAGAATGGTCCACTGAAAAGGTGGCTAAGTGTAGACGCAGAGGAATCAAGTTCGAAATATGACTTTGCCACTTACTACTAAAGTTTGGCAGTATGAGAAAGCAGAAAATCAAGAAAGTAGCTAGATGACATTCTCTATTTTCTTCTGTGCTCTGTGCTCTCTCTCTTAGTCATCTCCTTTGGTTTCTGGTCACATCTCTATGCAGATGAGTACCAAATATTCATATTCAGCCCCCTGTCTCCTTCTGAACTCTAGTCCTGAATTACCAACCTATTGAACTGCTTGTTGCACACCTCTACTTAGATGTCCTCTTAATTCCTTACATATCTTCTCCCCCAACTCAGCCGATCTCCTCTAAAATTCTCCATTTTGTTTGAGAATGCCACTGTTTTTTCAGTCACCCCATTTGTAACTTTTGAGCTCCCCTAGTCTTTTCCCTTTCCTTCACACTCCTCATGTCCCATTAGTCACCAACTCCTGAAGATTCTACCTCCATGACATAACTTGCATCTCAGCTCACATGGCCGTTACCCTAACACAGGTCTTAATCACCTCTATCCTCGACTCCTAATTGGTCTCCCTGCTTCCAGTCTCTTCTCTCTTCCATCCACTTACTACACAATTACTAAAATTATCTCCCTCCTATATAGGTCTGACCACGTCATTCCTCTGCTCAATAACCTTCTGTGGCTCCCTGTTGTCTCTAGAATAAAATGCAAACACCTCTATGGTCTAAGTAAGGCCCTCCATCATCTGGCTCCAATTGACAACCTTATTATGTTACTGTGGCCACTCCTGCTGAGCAATTGTAGGCTACAGTCAAACTCTACTACATGGTAAGAGGAAGGAATACTGAGTTTAGAGTCAGAGGGAACTTGGATTGAATTCTGGCTTGCTCTACTATTTACAAGCTGTGTGACTTTGGGTCACACTTAACCTTTCTGGGCCTCAGTTTCTTCATCTGTAAAATGAGAGATTGGACTTTTGGATTTCTGAGGTCCCTTCCAGCTCTCGATCTATGAGGCTACGATTCCATTTCTTGCCTCCCTGCGTTTGTACAAACTTTCTCCCTTGCCTGGAATTCACTACCTCCCTCATCTCTACTTCTCAGAATCCTCATCTTCCTTTGAGGCTTAGTTCATAGACCACTGCTTTTTCAAGGCCTTTCTTGATCCTTATTCACCCATCCTAAGATTTTAGTGCCTTTGTCCTCTTTAAATTACCTTGTATTTATTTGTCTATGTACATATTAGATCTTCCTGTAGAATATAAGCCCCTGGAGAACAGGAGATGTTATGTTTTATTTCACCACCACCCCAATCCCTAATGGTGAGCACAGAGCTTTGTATATAATTGGCCTGCAATAAATGTTTCCTTTATTAAACTGAATTGATTTAGATAGATGGAGAAACAGAGTCAAGGGAAATTCTTTTTAAGAGGGGGTATCTGAACATGGTTATAGTTAGAAGGGAAGTAGTAAATAGAGAGGGATCAATTGAAAATGCTAACAAAAGAAATATAAATAAGGGGGCAATGTCCCTGGGGGGATGGGAAGGTAAGAAAGAAAGCACAGAATAGATTCAGAAAGGAGGAGGCACGCTTAAATTTCTGTATCCTCCTAATGATGATAATGGGCTTTTTGTATACCTTCTGACTTTCCACTACAGACAAATATTCTCAATTTTACATAGGATCATAGCTTTGTAGCCATAAGGGCTGATAGAGATCATCTAGTCAGAGATGCCAAACACCTGTGATAACACTCCCAGGCCTGATCTAGAGTAAAATGTAATTGGAAAATATTTAAGAAAAAATATATAGCACAACATAGATAAAGCTATTATGTGATTTTCTAAGTGAGCAGGCAGCCAGCAGGGATCCTTATGTATGGTTTTTGTTGTTCACTTGTGTCTGACTCTTCGTGACTGCATCTGGAGTTTTCTTGGCAAAGACACTAGAATGGTTTGCCATGTCCATCTCTAGCTTATTTTACAGATAAGGAAAGTGAGGCAAACAGGGTTAAGTGACTTGTTCAGGGTCACATAGCTAGTAATGACTGGATTTGAGGCTGGATTTGAATTCAGGAAGATGAGCCTTCTTGATTCTAGGCTGTGTGCTCTATCCACTGCACCACCAGTTGCCTCTTGTATGGTTTAACTATCCTTGTTTTCTATTTGAGTTTGGTGCTGCTGCTGCTCCAGTCCATTTTCCTTACTTTATGGATTAGAAATTTGAGGCCTTAAAAGGCTAAATGACTTATCCAAGTCCGCACAACTTGTAAAGAGCAGAACTGACATAACAACCTAGGTGCTCTTACTCCAGATTCATTCTCTTTTTACTAAGCCATGCTGCTTCTTACTGCTAATTCAATTTAATCCAGAAAATATTTATTAAGCAGGCAGGGAGGTGGGCAACAAGCATTTATTAAGTGCTTATGTGCCAGGCACTGTGCTAAGAGCTGGAGTTACAAAGAAAAGCAAAAAAGATAGTCCCTGCCCTCAAGGAGTTTATATTCTAATGGGGGAAGGCCCACCAAAGAGAGCTGAAAAGGAAAGGGGGAGGTGACAATGGTGCTCATGTGAAGGCATAGTACTGAAATGTCAAATATCAGAAGCACTCCTAGGAAGGAAGCTAAGGTTGACTGGCTTGGGATCTACTATAAAATCAGAGAGTAACTCACCAGTGAAATGCATGGTGTGTGGAGGTTCCAGGGGGAGGCCCCCCCATGTGCTAAGAGGATTTCCAGGGAAAGACCACAGGGAAGGGCAGGAAAATCAGAAACACAGCCAGGAGGGGAAGGGTACCTGTTTGATGCAAAGCATTATGCTAGAGTCTGGGGACACAAAAGCAAAACATAAAATACAGCACCTTTTTTAAGGAGCTGGAAGATACAAGTTGTAAGAAAATAAGTGAATGCAGGACAATGGGGGTGGGGTATAGCCTGTGCAAAAGAAATGGGAAATGAAAAGCTGAATTAGGAAAATAGCCAAGTAGGTCAGTTTGGCAAGAGCATGGAATGCATGAAGGGAAGTCATGTGCATGAATCTGGAAAGTCATGTTTAGGGATTGGTCTTTGCCCCGAGAGAAATCATAGGAAAGCTCTTAAGGCTAGACTAACTTTTTATTTCACTCATCAAGGTCTTTCCATTTCTCTAGGTTAGTACATTGATTCCATTTCCTTGCCTGGCCTTGTGCCTTTGTTTTCTGAAAAGCCTCTTCTTCCTGAAAAGTTACCTGGACTTTGGAACCCTTGCCTTACTCTGCCTTTGAGAGCCTCTTGCATTCCCATCTGTTTACCTAGCTTCTAAACCATTGCTTATGTGTTTTACTCTCACCTGCTACCAAGGAGCCCAGTCCAGGCCTCCTTTGGCCCTGAACAGCTGCCTGGTCCATAACAACCTGCCTGTTGTGGCCCACTTTTGGATCCTGGCCCAGGACTCTCAATCTGTCCTGCTGTCCATGACTTGGCATTCCCCTGATCTTGATCCCTGGTGTCATCTTTGGGTATGAGAAAAAACACACTGCCTGCCCTCTGCTTCTTTGCCTTTTATCTTTTATGGGATTCAGTTTAAAAAATTGATGAATGAAAAAAACAGTTCCAGAGAGAGAAAATGTGTAGAGACTGTGCACCAAGGAGGAAGAAATAATGATGAAATTATGTTATAATAACTGTTATGCCACCTATATGGCAGCAATGAACATTAGTCTAATAAACTTAGTTATCCTATTAATTTGTATCCCTTCAATTAGATTGTTTAATAGAATGTTCCACAAAGAATTCCTCTTCTATTCTGAGGAAGCTGGGTTTTGAAAACCATTCTTTCCTGTCCTAAGTATTTTAAAACACTCAAAAAAGAAAAATCACAAAGATATTTCACTTCCTTGTTTCTACATCTGTAAAATGGTGTTGGAGCACATGATCTCTGAGACCCCTTCCATATGTATTTACAGATCCTATTTAAGTCATTGGTTTAGTGGAGTCTACAGATTGCTAGAGTGTTAATTCATCTTGGGGAATTTGATACAAAGTCACTTTTACAAAAAATTTCAGTTTTAAAATACAGGAGGAAGTTGACTGATTAAAACTGATTGTATGTCAGATTTTCACCTCTGAGAAGAGACCACTACAAGTCATTATGAAGACTTTGGCTGGTATGATAGAGCCTGCTAAACCATGACTGAGTGTTGTGATTAATTTTCTAGTATTTGGTTTGTGGTTTTTTATGACCCTTCTTTATTGTGTATAAAAGGCTATGTTTGCTTCTTGAAATTTTGCAACTGTAAGAGCTAGCCCTCCTCTAGGGAATATAAATTAATTGATGTTGCTTGTTGGGAAACAGATATACAAATGTACACATTTATACATAACTACATTGGTAACTAAGGCCTTTCTCCCTTTGTTAAAATCTTTGTATATTGGAATCTTATTTCCTCTCCCTTGTGGAATCTGAATTAGCATTCACATGGAGAATTTCAAGGGGAGAAATAGGCCATAAGTACTTCTATATGGCCTTTGATTTTCATACTGAGAAAACCCACCCAAGGCCATCCTCCAGCACTGTTCATTACTTTAGAATCAGCTACTTTACCGTATACAAGTGATATCAAACTTACACAGAAACAAGGGCCAATGACCTGTGCCTAAGAATCCCTGTTATTATTGTAATATTATTGTTATATTAACTCAGAACACAAATATTAACATTATGCTTTATTGAATTTTTGTTTATTTTGTTAAATATTTCCCATTTACAATTTTAATCTGGTTTGGGCTGTCCTAGGGAGCGTTGTGGACTATAATGTGGTTCAGTGGCAGTGAGGTTTAACACCTCTGCTACATACTTACATAGTTTTAATTGTTTATTACATTTGCCTCCCAAACCAGCTAAGGTTTCCCCATTTCCTCGATTATAACTTCACAAATGAGTGTCCATCTGGGCCCAAATAGCCCCATAGTACTTGTTATCATAAATTAGACCATCCATATCTATCAGGTTAACCAACCTTGAATGAAAAAGAAAACATTTCAATTCCATATTCTTATGCTCCTCAAATCATCTATTGTGTTTGAAGATCTCAAAGTGTAGGTCTTTAAGCCAAGGTGAGAGATAAAGCTTTGCTCCCCACTGATCATCTTTCTGAAGAAGAAGAAATATCTCCAACATATGTCAATACAGTCAATACGGAAAGGGGAAGCTGGGAAGTCATCTTCCCATGAAGGAGCTGCCATCCCATCACCCCAATCCGGATGTGGACTTTCCTTCCCACTTCTATCCAGCTCAAAATGTGTAGAGGATGATCTGAGTAGATCTAAAAAAATCTCCTTTGGTCACATAATTCTCGTGTATGGGATTTCTCCTGTGCCTTTACTAGTGTGGATGGATGCAGCATTACCACTCAATTAGAGGGATGTTTGTCACAGTTAATTGTACGAATCAGAATAGGTGGGAGAAATTGATCAAGTCACCTTTTTAAAAAATCCCTCAAGCATTCATAGATGACTCTCCTTCCAATTTCTCTGTCCAGTGGTCATACTTTAGCTAGTTAGTCTCCTCTCCACTCTGAGGACATGAACAGAGGGAATGAGAGTGGGATAGAAATCTTGTTTTGGGGGCAGTGAGGTGGCACAGTGGATAGAGCACCAGCCCTGGAGTCAGGAGGACCTGAGTTCAAATCTGGCCTCAGACACGTAACATTCACTTAACTCTGTGACTCTGGGCAAGTCACTCAACCCCCCCAAAAAATCGTTTCCACCTGCTAGCTGGGGAACTGTATACAGAAACCAGATGAATGGCATAAAGGGGAGTTCTCCATTTTGTAAAGAAGGAAAAGAAAGCCTTTTCTGAGATTAGCAGAACACAGTCACAGATAGAATTCATTTCTTAGGAAAATTAGAGTTTATAGCAAGGCAGTTAAATAGAATATCAGGAAAGAGTTGAAGCAGACAGACCAAGACCTGGATTTTTTCAAAGTCTGAAGAACTGTTAAGAGAGGTAAAATTAAAGTTTCTCTTGAAAGTAAAACAAATCAATAATTGATAACAATTGAAGTTTAGTTTGAGGAAATTAATATAATTTATTTAGGTATTGATATTTCTGTAAACTCAATTCAAACAAATTATTTTATTTATGCTTAGTAATTAAATACCTTTTTTTTGGAGAGAAGGGGGAGACTTATTTCATTGTTATGGAAAATTCCTAATGAGGAAGTTTCATCTACCTTTGTAGAGAAAAAATTCTGCAACTGAATCTTAGAGAGTTATCTAATGTACTGAAAAGTTAAGTGAGTTACTGAGGCTCACAAAGCCTGCCAGAAATAGGACTAGCCCCTAGCTTTTCAGATTTTGAAGCCAGTACTCAATCTCTGTCATGCTGCCTTAAATACTTGTGCTATTTTATTAGTTACGGTTTTTTGGGGGGGAGGAGGGGGGGAGGCAATTGAGGTTAAGTGACTTGCCCAGGGTCACACAGCTAGTAAGTATCAAATGCCTGAGGCTGATTTGAATTCAGGTGCTCCTGACTCCAGGACCAGTGCTCTATCTACTGCTCCACCTAGCTGCCCTAAATATAATTATTAATTTTACAGAAAATAAAATAAGAGAATATGCTATCCATAACAGAGGAAAGCCAGATGAGTTGATCCATACAATTATGAGATATTATCGGATAGCTGGTACCCAAATTGCAGTCACAGAGTCATAGAATCTAGGGATGACTTCAGAAACTGTTTAGACCTACTTCTATTAATCCTTTCTACAAAATCACCAAGTGATCATAAAACCCCCTCTTAAAGGCAGAGAACTCACTATTTGCCACCCTACTCATTCAACTTTTGGATAGCTCCAATTGTCAAGAAGTATTTTTTTTTGTTTGTTTATTGAGCCAAATCTCCTCTAAGTGTCACCATCAGAAGCAAAAAGGACTGGCTCATGGCCAAACTCACTCCTTCTCTCAACTGAGAAAGCGGCAGGAAAAAAAAAATCTACTCCCTTATATCTACCCACTAGGGACTGGCTCAAGTCAAGGATGGAGGAAACTTGTTGCCCCAATACCTATTCACTGTCCTCTCCTGCTCTCTCACTCGAGTCGGGTTTAGAAATTTTGTCAGCCATACCCAGCCCCAACAATCAGTAGGCCCTCTTATGTTGAGAGGCAATGGCCCCAGATCTATGTGGAATTTTCTCTCTTTTTGCTTTTTGGGAAGTTTATAAAATAATTAATAAAATACAAAATTAATTAATATAGCTCATTGATGACTGACTTATAGAAAATATTTCTCTCCTTTAATTATTTTCCAGAGCCTGCTGCCCTAAACTAGAAGAGAAATTTCCTAGTTTCCTTAGTGTAGGTAAAATAACTGGAGCTTTCTTTTCAGTTGTACCCTCTGTCTGTGATCAGAATATACACAAGGAAATGCACATGTCTGTGTCAACCACAGATGTGTGATGTAAAGAAAAACCAGGATCATAATAATAAAACAATTAGGATACAACAAAAGGACAAATCGTAACAGATGCCTGCTAAGCAACAAAGTGGAAGGGGAAAGGGGATTGGAGAGAGACCTTTATGGAGTTTCGTCATAGAGGTATAGATGTCTCCTAGCAAACATAGTCAATATTTCTTATCATAAAGTAGGAGACTGACTTCCATGAGATTCTACTCTTAGTCCATAGTCTCAATGGCTATAGCAGTATGGTGGTTCTCTAGACAACTCTCTGATTCCCAACTCCGTGTCTCCGTCTCTGTGTTTCTCTGTTTCTCTTCTGCACTCTTTTCTTACTATTGTTCAGTGAACGGGAAAAAGAAAAAGCCAGGCATCTGTGCTGCTGTTAACTCTGGTAGATGCTGCTGTTACCCACCAGCATACATTACCAGCATATATTTAAGCTTTTCATGGAGCTGTGTAATTTCTTATAGTCCCAAGCCCTAAGCTAGGAAGATGAGCAATAAATGCCTAGTCCCAGAATTCTCAGCAAAGATTTAAACTACTTTTCCAGTGAAGTCTCTGGCATCACCCTTCACCCCAGAGAGGGGGAGAAAGGGTGTCAGATACCTCATTAAATCAGTCTAATTCTTTTTCCAAATGACAATTCTCAAATACTTTAGAGTAACTATTGTGTCCCTACTGAGTATTTTCTTCTCCAGGTTAAACACTAACAGATTCTTTCATGATCTTCACATGGTTTGGTTTTGAGTCTTCTCACCAATCACTTGTATTGTTGATGTCTTTCCCAAAATGGGGACTCTGGAACTTAACACATGACTCCAGATGTGTCCTGACTAGGGCAGAGGACTACAGGACCATCACTTTTTTCACTCTTTACATTTTACTTCCATAATTGTAGCCTAAGATTGCATTAAATTTTCTAATTATATCTCCCTCTTACTCATTCATAAATTACAGTTAGTTAGAACTTTTAGGTCTTTTTCATAAGGACCATTTTCCAGCTATGTCTCTACTGTTTTGTTACTTGCATAATTGATTTTTTGAACTCATTACATTTGTCCTGGAGAACTTTAGGTTCATCCATTTTAACAAAATCTTTTCACATCCAGATTCTCTTATCAAAACACAGCATGCAGGAGACAATATACTGCCTCTGAAAGGCTAGGCTGGCAAACTCAAGCCTCTACTAACTGCCTTTTATCAAAAAGCTTTATGTGAACATTTCAAACTGATAACACAAGATCTAACTTCCATTTTAAACATCTGGCTGGATTTCCTCTTAATATCCTATTTATTTTCCCTGCTTAGGAAAAAATCACAGAATTTCAGAGGGAGAAATTACCTCTTCAGCCATCTAGTCCAATATATACCAAAAAATAATTCCCCTCTACAACATACCAGACATTCAGCCTTTGCTCGAAGATTTCCAGTAAAGGAGAATATACTAGATCCTGAAACAGACCATTCCACTTTGGAATGTTTATTTAGTTTAGAACATGAAGACTCCTTACCATTTTTAAGAGATTCAAAGTTAACAAAAATATGAAAGTCTGTTGGTTTCCATAGCTGAACTGAGACCAGTCAGAATAGCAGATTATAAGGAAGAGGCAACAAAAGAGAGAAAGGGGCTGGAGGAGATCAAAGAAACAAGCCACGAGTTATTAAGCAAAACCTTTTCTCTTCTCTCTCTTCAAAAAGTGCCTTGAGAAACACACTGTGATGACATGTAAATATTATGTTGCTGCCTGTTTATTTTTACAGAACAGGAAAAGAGGCTTGCATCAGCATTATTCAAAAGCCTGTAATGCTTTCTCTCTCAGGACCTAGCACCATTTAATCAGGGTGGATGATGAAATCAGACTTACTAAAGCCCAACAACCGTTCCAAAAAGTTCCCAAGAAGAGTGGTAATATTTTTAGATAACTGAGTCAGACTAGAAATGTCTAGAGCTAAAGGAGTGGGGAAAGGAAAGATGGAAAGAAATGCTTCTTGCTCCATCACAGATTAGGTAGAACAGAGAACTAAGACTCCTCAGTGGCTCATGATACTGCCCAGGAGGTACAGAAGGAGAGAATGTACTAGACAGAAAGCAGCAGACACATCTCTGTTGAGACAGCCTTGATTAATCATTTTGTATTTCTGTTGCTCCACCCTGTTCTCTAAAGAGTACCCAGCAAACGAGCTCCAGATCTTTACCTGGCTCTGGACGATCAAGGATGCTCCTCTGCCTCATTTATACATTCTTGTTTGAACCTTCAAGTAAATAAAATAAGTGAATTCAAGATTTCTGGATATAATCAGAAAGTATATTTTAATACTCTTGGGAAATTTTGGTTCTGGGAAATAATAATAATAATAATAATGACAATCTCATATTTTTATAATGTATTAAAGCATATAAAAAACTTTTCTATAGAATAAACAGTGCAACTCTTATTATTCCCATTTTATAACATGGACACTGAGGATCAGTGAACTTGACTAGCCCACAGTCCCTTAGCTAATGTCAGAGCCAGGATGTGAACCCACATCTCTTGATTGAAAAATCCAGAATTCTTGCAGTGAGGGACCAGGGAATGGTTAATGTTATAGCTACCAGAGAACTAGTCTGGGGTTCTTGGCAGCATTCAGGGGATGATGGTCTTCCATGATTCAAAGAAGCTGACTTGAGTCTTGGAAACTGTTTTCAGTTTGTCCTTCCTTCTACCCTCTAGTTGTTAAGCAACTGACTTCTTGAATTGTGGGAAAGAAGACATGAAATGGTAGTGACCCCATTCCTGGACAAGTGAGAGCCACTTTGAAATCGCTATCCTTTCAACAGTGTGGGAGCTGGTTGCTTCCTAAAATTCATTTGTAGACTTTTCTTTTCTTTGCCCCCTTCATCCTGCAAAATGTTGGCCCCTGTACTCCATTGTGAGGGAACAACAGGTTAGTGGACCGTTGCTTGATGCTTTCAAACTCGTGTCTGCCAGAGTTGGCTGGAAAGTACATGAGCTCATGCCACAAATGACATCACCAAAGCCGTCCTTGGCTGCCAGCCTGTGACAGTTTGAGAAAGGAGATTTACAAGAGTTGGGGGGAGGAAGGGGGCAGGAGAGGAAGACAATTGGTTTGGTCATGGGCTCTGGGTATCAATGAAGCTTGACCTCAGAAGACATAGGGCTTTCTGTAGAGAGATAGGACTCCATCATGAATTTTGACTCCAACAGTGGAAACAGGCTGTTTTCAGTCCCTTCGGAAAAGCTAACCTTGTGCTCCGTAGGTTGAGGCCAAGTTTGTTTGAGGCAAAATCCAGAGTGGGTGCACCAATTCTTGAGCAGCTCCAGCTGCGAGGACAGATGCAATAGGAGGGACTTCCTCCCCCTAAAGGTCCTTGTTCTGCAGTAGAATGCCCCTTCCTGGCTGCCTAGAGGCTACAGCCTTACTTTTAAGATAGAGGCAGCACTTCCCAATGTGGGGGAAGGGAGTGTCCTTGCAGCTCCTAAGCCTTGCCTTCCAAAGTCAGCTAGGAGGAGCAGGACAAGCAGCCTTCCTTGAGGAGGAGATTAGGAAAAGTCCTGCTCTAAATACCCAAGACGAGTGAAAAGGAGCTGCCCAGCTGTCAGATGGAGCTAATGGGGAGTTTGGAAGGCCTTGGGAGCTAAAGAGAGTTAAACAGTGACCTAAATGCAAACTCTGGTCCTCTAAACAACGTTTTTCAGAGGCATTGCTCTCTAACCTAGTTCCCATGGGGGAGAGGAGGGCAGCTCCCTAAACCCTGTTAAGAGACTACTGGAGCCTAGTGCTCTAAACATTTAAAATGTTCTGTATTTCCCTAGAATTAAAGCTAAAGGGACTAAACATCAATTAACAATGTTTTGCACCATCTAGTGACAGAGAAGGACGTTTATATTTTAAAAAGGGGGAAACTAAGGAAAAGGGAAATTCATTGATGTGATCAAAGCCATCAAGATATTGCTTGGAACTGAATAGTCATCTTCTTTCTCTGTAATACAATTTTTTTCATTTCCCCTTTTCTTTTTTTCTCACTACTTTTCTTTTTACTTTCCCCCTTTTTTCATTCTCCCTTGCTAAGGTTTGTCCTAACAATTTTCCCACAGGCATTGATGTACACTCCTCCCCTGCCCCAACCAAGAACATTCTATCTCTCCAGGGAGGTAAGCCTGTGGTCTGGCCTCAAGAGCAAAAATTGTATCAATTACCTTAAATATCATTATCCAGACAAATACTTTCATTAAATCTTTTTCCAAAAAAGAAAAAATAAGGTTTATAAACTTGACAAACACAAACATTTCCATAATACAAAGATGAACAGAAGATTATATATGAAACTGTGAATATTAATAATTTTTAAGTCTATGCTAAATTTAACAAGCTAGTACTCACACTGCTCTATGTTTCCTTCTAAACGTCTATATGCTCTCTCTCTCTCTCTCTCTCTCTCTGTTTCATTGACATTCTTTTCTTTCTTTTCTTATATTTTGGCATTGCTATAATTTCTCCTTCACTCCCTTCTACAATTTTTCCCACCAAAAGAAAAAAGTCTCTCTTGTAGCACGTAAGTATAGTTCAGAAGACAAATTCACTCATTTTGATTGGGTCTAAAAATGTCAGTCTCATTCCACACCTCCCGTCCTCATTAAGTCTTCTGTTTTTGTTTTTTAAGACTGGATCTCTCCATCTCACTCAGGCTGGACAGGGGATACTTATGAATCCATCTACTCTACTAATCACTTGGAAGTTCTTGCCTACTTCATTTCCAACCTAGGCTCGTTTGTGCTTCCTTACGCAATCTGGTTCCCCCTCATCCCCCACCTCTCCTAGGTACTCACCACATTGATTTTGAACTTAGTGAAGATACTCTATTGGCTTAGACCCCTGCAGCTCATAACTCTAGAGCTCAAGACATCTGCCATCCTCAGCCTCTCATGTAGCTAGAGTAACAGGCATGCACCACCATACTTGGTCCTCATTGAGTCTTTATATGGCATGATACACTATAACAATAACATTGTATTTACTTGCAATAAAATAATATTAATTGTTCATATTTCTGGGGGAAGCTAGGTGGTGTAGTGGACAGAGTACCAGGCTCTGAGTCAGGAAGACATCTTTGTGAGTTTAAAGCTGGCCTCAAACACTGTGTGACCCTGGGCAAGTCACTTAACCCTATTTGCCTCAGTTTCCTCATATGTAAAATGAGCTGGAGAAGACAATAGCAAACCACTCCACTATCTTTGCCAAGAAAACCCCAAATGAGGTTATAGAGAGTAGACACAACTTAAAAAAAAGACTAAACAACAACATTTATATTTCTAAAGCTGTAAGATTTACAATATGTTTTTCCTCAGACCAACCCTGGGAGGCAGCTAGAAAAAGTATTATTATCTCCATTTCAGAGATAAGGAAACAGATAAAGTGATTCTTCACAGTCTTACAGCCAATATGTGTTGACACCAGTACTCCAACTCATCTTCAGTCTCCAAACTTCCACAGAGACCCACAGTGAGATGTTTTGATCACATCTACTGGCAGATCCATTCTATGACCCCAAAATTTCTTCGAGGAAAGAGATACTATGCTTCTGTCAACCAGTCAAACTTGGAGGCTCAGGGAATGAGCAATGACATTAGAAATACAGATGCTGGCAGGGAAATCACCCTCTCCTGAGCAGACTGCTCATACCTGAATTAGAACATATAGGAGATGAGAGTTAGATTTTATCACAACCTGTAATCACAACTACAAACTCTACTTGATGTCTAGGGAAGTGGGTGTTAGCTTTGAATCATCCTGCCTTTCCAGAACCACAAGATTCAATCTCACCCAGGTTGATTCACCCCTTTGCAGGAGCGCCTTCTGAATGGGCCCAGCTGGCATCCTAACAACTCAGCTGTTCTTTCATATGCACACTGCCGTATCTGTGCTCTTGCCATAAGCAATAGCTGTCGTGTCTGTGCTCTTGACAAGTAACACCTTAGGGCTTGTTTCTCCAATACAGACAGTATATTATTTAATATACTGTTTGAACATAGAGAGAGTGATTGGTACAATCCATCACTTTTGTTGTTGTTGTTGTTGTTGTTGTTTTTAATAGAAGGATTTCACAGATTCATAGACTTTCAGAGTTGGAAGGGACCTCTGAGTGATTTCGTTCAACTCTTATCTGACTAAGAATCCCTTCCACAGAAAACCCAACAAAATAATCTTTCAATTTCTTCTCAAAGTTGTCTAGTGAAGGGAAACCAACCATCTCTCAAAGCAACCAGTTCCCCTTTTGGATTAAAGCTGGACAGCTTTAATTACTAGGAGGTTTTTCCTGCTATCAAACCTGAGCCTTCCTCTTTGAAACACCCACATATGGCTGCTAGTTCTTTCTTCTGAAGCCAAACAGAAAAAAAAAACCCTAAGCCCTCTTCCACATGAAGGCCTCTCAAATATTTGAAGACAACTAACATATCCTTCTTGAGATTTCTCTTCTGTAGCCCTTCAAATGACTCTTCTAGGTCCTTCAGGTGACTCATATGGGAAAAAAATGACAGTCTTCTCATCATCTGGTCATCTTCCTGTGTCTGTGCTCAAGTAGGTTGATATCCTTCCTGTAGGGTAGCAGTCAGATCCAGACACAATATTCCAGGAGTGGTCTGACCAGAACAGAGAACAGCAGGACTCTTATTTCCCTTGGCCTTGATATTATGTCTCTCCTCTTGTAGTCTAAGATTGGATTAACTTTTTTGGCTACTGGGAAAAATAGATTAGGTTCAGGTTGCTGTCCACTACTGGGAAAAATAGATTAGGTTCAGGTTGCTGTCCACTAAAATTTCTCAGATATTATTCCGTTTCAAGGAATTCAAATTAAAATTCAAAGTATTACCTACTTATGTATGTTCCATATTGTATTGTGATTTTGATTTTTTGGACTCAAGTGAAGGACTTTACATTTATTCCTATTAAAATTTACCTTATTAGATTCATCCCAATGTTTGAAGCTTCTAACATCTTATTGGATTCCTACTTTCTTACTGTTCACCATCATCATTATCTTTGTCTTCATCATCATCATCATTGCCTTTGTCATCATCATCATCATCATCATTATCATCATAAAACAACAAGAAGAATGGCAATTTCTGTTGCACCATTAAACATAACTGAACATATAACTCATTGATCTGCATAAAATTTCTGTGATATAGGTACTACAACTGTAATTTTTCCCATTTTATGGATGAGGAAACTGAGGCAAAATGATTTGTCTATATTTTTGAACTATATTGCTCAATGCTGAGTTCATTTCTTTCCATCACACCATGATGCCTTTTCCATCTAATGGGTGTTAGCTATCTCCCCCAGCTACAATTCATTTTTAAATTTGATAAGCATGTGATTTATTTACTTATTTATAGTAGGTAGCTGGTGGCTCTCTGGACCTGGAATAAGGAAGATCTGAGTTTAAATCCAGCTTCAGATACTCGCTAATTGTGTGACCCTGGGCAAATCATTTAACACTCTGCCTGCCTCAGTTTCCTCAACTGTAAGGTGGAGATAATAACAGCATCTACCTCATGAGGGTGTTGTGAGGATTGAATGAAATAAAATTTGTTAAAACCCTTAGCACTGTGCCTGACACATAATAGGCACTATATAAATGCTTATTCACTCTTACCCCCTCTTCCCTTTACCCTTTCATCCAAGTCCATTGAAAAGGTGTTAAACACCCCAGGGCCAAGAACAGATGCTTCGGGCACTAGCCACAGTATCCCTTCAAGCTATCATTGACCCATTAATAGCTATTCTTTGGGTCATGTCATTCAACCCATTCTGAAGCTACCTAATTTTACTATCATCCAATCTACAGATTTCCATCTTTTCCACTTGGGTGGCATGAGGTTGTTGTTGCTTGTCCTTCATTCTCAAGGAGGACCATGACATCAGGAAGGTGATGCCATGACTTGCAAGTGAATTGGATTTAAGTGAGGGACAGCTGTGCAAAGACACCAGCCTCACTTTTTCCTCTGGATATATCTTGGTCCAGTGGCACAATATAGATCAGGACAACCAGAGATGCCCCAGGTATAGTGGGAGACCTTGTCTTTTTAAGCTAAGGTCTTTCCCAGGTCTCAGTTTGACTAAGGCCAGGAAGTTGAGTAATAAGGACAGGATATCAGATAATTTTGGAAAGAATGTGATAACCTTAGGGGTCTCCAGAGTTATCAAAGATCAGGTTTGTTCAAGTGGGGGTATTTTCTCTGTAGTTAATCTAATCAAAATATCCTGGTTGAGCAAGAAATCCCTAAGACAATGGAAATCACCTTCAAGATAGAATCAGTGGATTTATCCCATTTTTGGATAAAATACAGGTTGAAGGTCTGTCTCTTTTTATATAAACCTGTAGCTCCTCAATGACAATGAGACTTTCCAAGGTACTAAGTTAACTCTGACATACCAGAGTATACCCAATTTGAATACTTAAGATGGTCTTTAATCAGGACATCCTGCCCCCTAGATAAAAGTTGCTAATAAGTAATAGCTCAAGTTCATAAATGCATAGCATTAAGATCAAAAGAAAAACTAACCTTCTAATGATACAAATGCATCACATTCTAGGTGTCATCCCATAAAATAACTGTGTATTTATCTAACGATATCCCAAAATTACAACGTAAGAAACTCATAAACATAACATTAAACTAAATCATGAATTTAAAACATGAAACATTAAACAAAACTTATTGCCAGTCAAATGGCATGAATCTAGTTGAATGCGTCTCCAAATCAGCTACACAAGTTATTCCATTCATCCACCAATTTTGGCACTCTCTATTAGTGACATTCAGAGGCTAGTGTAGAGTAGTTATTTCTTTTGCTCGTGTAGCATGTGGCTGTCTCAATGTTGTTTACAGGAAGGCAAGACGTCTCTAGCATCTCCTCCCCCTACCCTTATTCAAGGAAGACTTCAATTCCTACCAGGAAGGGAAGCAGGAGGTTGGCGCTAGAGGTTGGCCACTCTGCTCTCCTCCAAGAGATAGAGGGGTGTCAGAGTAGAATTATATTTATCTTATTGTTAGTCTGGAGTATTCTTCCTGTAAGTAACTTTAAGTTTCAAGCTAAATTCCTGATGGCTATTCATTAATGGAGCAGGGAGGTTCCAAGTTTTATATCCAAGGCTTCACTCTCTTTCTACCAAATGCCAGTTCCACAATGAACACATATAGCAAATAGCAAAGGTACCCATTTATCCAAGATGACAACAAAACAGAAATTAGAGGAAGTATAAATATGAGAATATATGCCAGACAATATAAATTAAAGGAGTTCTCCCATTGGAGGGGACAAGATAACTTTGCTCAGGCTCATATTCTCATAATCTAGCTAATGTTCAGATTCTTTATGAGTCTAGCCAAGGGCTCAGATTTTTAAGATTTGGAGCACTTGCATTAGCAATACAAATGCTTAGATTAGGCCATTATGGTGGATTCTTCAAATCTCACCCACCCCCAATCGATGTTCTAATAAGCCTTGTCTTTGGCTGAAAGAAAAGAAAAGAAAAAAGATATCTTTATTCAACAAAGAGAGAGAGAGAGAGAGAGACAGACAGAGACAGAGGCAGAGAGAGACAAAGAGAGACACACAGAGACAGAGAGAGACACATACATACACAGAGGGAGTCCCAGATCACACCCAAAGGGAAAATTCCCCCAAGTCTCTTGCATAGTAAGCTGATAATGGGAACATAAGCTAAGTTATACATGCTGGCTTTTCCCAGAGTCTTGGAGAGAGGTGAGCATTACACACCTCTCTGGAAACTGGAAACTAGAACCAGAAGAGACTCAAGAAGCTGAATCTCCCTTCCTTCCCAGTCTCTCCAACTTTGAAGAACTTTGTCAAATGGTTTGTTGAAATTTAAATATACTATGTCTATAGCAGTCCCTTGTTTCTTCAGTCCAATAATACTGTAAAAGAAAAAAGGAAATTATATTAGTCATCCATGATCCATTTCTGAGGAAGTCATGTTAGCTGTTAGTAATCACCACTTTTCTTTCAGAATACTCAAAAACCCTACTTTGTTCTTAAAAGGTTTTCCCCAGATTGTCATAGAAATTGTAGATTTTCTTCTCTTCTCTCTTTTTTTAAAGGGGCAGGGCATTTGGTAGCTTCTAGTCCTTTAGCACCTCTACCAATCTCCCAGGTCTTTTGAAGTCCATCAATCAATAAGCATTTATGAAGTGCCTATTATGTGCCAGGGACTGTGCTAAGCACTAGAGATAGAAAAAAAGATAAAAGACCATCCCTGACCTCAAGGAGCTCACAATCTAATGGGGAAAGACAACACATTAAAAAAAAGCTGAAGGTGGAGGGGTAGGGTCCTGGGGTGGGGGAATGATGAAGTTCTGAGAAGTGCTGACTAAATGGGAAATGCTGAGAAGAATGCTCTGTAACCTTTCAGATCAGAGAGAGGGAGGGACCTCCCCCAGGATCAGGAGACATGGACAGTTCCTCAGTAATCATGTCTGTCTTTTCTTTCAGAACCCTGCCGTATAATTCATCTTAATCTAATGAATTGAATTCCCTGAAGATAGCTAAGTGCTCTCTTAATCAAAAAGCATTTATCAAGGGCCTACCTTGTGTCAGGCACTATGCTAAGCTCTGGGGATACCAAGAAAGGGAAAAATAGGCCCCGTCCTCAAGGAGTTTATATTCTAAAGAGGGAGAATCTGTAAATAGGTAAATAAAAGATAAATATAGAGTAGATGGAAGGTAGCCTTAGGGGGGGATGCACTAGCAGCCGTGGCAAAAGAACTGCAGAAGGTGGCACTTGACCAGAATCACGAAGGAAGGCAGGGCAGTCAGGACAAAAGGCCGGAGATAGGAGATGAAACATCATGTGCAAAGAAAGGAAGTAAGGCAATATGATTGTAATATATGGTGCTTGGAGGAGGGTGATGTATAAGAAAGTTGAAAAGAGAGAAAGAGGTCAGGTTGTGAAAAGGTCTATGTCTTCTTTGATCTTCTTGTCCACTAGTTTTTTAAAGCTCTTTTGACTGTCTTTAGCATTCATCTGTACCTTCAGCCCATTGTGAACTTTAGAATTTTGGATGTTTGTTCTTTTTAAAGAAGAGGACCACTTTTTTAACCTTATCCTCCATTACTTGCCCTTGCTTCTAGTCTTTAAAAATCTCAGTTGGTCAACATGGTGTCTTCATATTGATCTCCGTAGAGGCAATGCCCCTATTTTTCTCCCCGTCAAAATTGTTTGTATTGTCATTACAATTTTACTCTTTAGAGTTGCTTCCTGGGCCAACTTCCATCTAGAGGCTACAGGATCTTAGTTATCTTCTCTCTAAACTCTTTGACATTCTCTCTCCCAAAGTTTTGGGTTTATGTTCCCTTTTGTTTTTTCTCAGAGTTCTCCCTCATCTGAATTTTAGGGTACACCACTAAGAATCCTTAGCAAGTGTGGTTTTGATTTATCTTCATAGTACAATAACCATTCACTTATTCATTCAAGAAATATTTGTTATGTTCCTATTGTGTATGATGCCATTTGCTAGATACTGGAAGGGCAAGTAGGTGACAAAGTGGGTAGAGTGCGAGACCTGGAGTCAGGAAGACTCATCTTCCTGAGTTCAAATCTGGTCTCAGACACTTCCGAGCTACATAACCCTGGGCAAGTCACCTAACCCTGTATGCCTCAGTTCCCTCATCTGTAAAGTGAGTTGGAGAAGGAAATGGCAAACCCCTGCAGTATCTTTGCCAAGAAAACCCCAAATGGGGTTATGAAGAGTTGGACATGATGGAAATGACTGAATAACAACAACAAAGATTCTTGATGAGTTATAAGAATAAATCAGACCCAGTCCTTAACCCTAAAAGTCACTTCTGGTGAAAATTTGAATTTATTTTATTTATCAAAAGTTAGACTCTGAAAGGCCGCCCAAAAGGGAGCTGCCTTTTTATGAAGGGTGACAGTAGAAACAGAAGGGACATAGGGAGGAGGACAAAGGGATGACAGTTGAAAACTGGAGGCATACTGAACTGAGGGCCTTCACCTGCAGAAAATGGGTATGCTAGTGTAACTAACATTATTCATAAGCAGTCAAGTGTAGCCTGGGCAAAAGAAAGAGAAGCTAGGGCTGAGTCTACGGTGAACTTTGAGTTTGCTAAAAATAACAGATCCATGTGAGTGGTCAAAAAGACCACAGGACTAGAGAGCTAGAATTGGAAGGGACTTCTGAGGCCATCTTATCCACCTCCCTAATTTGATAGAGTCTGAGTTCCCAAGTTCTTATAGGTAGTAATTATTAAAAGTGGAATTTGAACACAAAGCTTCTGATTCTACCACCTTGACTTTTCCAGGGCTCTTTTGTACCATGTGGTTTCCCAATTTACATGGAAAAAGAAGCAAAACTCTTCTTTTCCTTTCAAAACTTGCTCTATGTGAGTTTTCTGCTATGACAATTAGACTATGAATTTAAATTAATCCTATTTCATTTTTTGTTCATAATTGGAAAAATTGCTGATTTAAAAAAAACCCATATATGGCATAAATGGGATTATCTAGCACTGTCACGGGATAAAATGAAATGAATTATTTGTTTTCCAAATACCTAAAAATCTTCCTTTTAAGTGGCGAAACTTTTCTTATTTTAGTTATTTCCTGGCACATTGTAGGTGCTTAATAAATGTTTGGTGACGACTTAGTGGGTGGATGGCAGTAGATAGGGCTCTGGATTTGGAGTCAAGAAGACCTGAATTCAAATCTTGCCTCAGATACTTACTAGTTTGTCATCCTGAGCAAGTCATTTGCCTTTTCTCTGCCTCAATTTCCTCATCTATACAATGGGGATAATAATAGCAATTGCCTCCCAGGGTGGTTGTAAGGATCAAGTGAGATGCCATGCTAAGTGCTTTGTAAACTTTAAAAAGCTTTAAAAATGCTACCTTTGTAATTACTTCTTCCACTGTCCCTTCATGCCTCATCAGCAACCTTACCCTGGAATATCCCTTTGCTGTGTTGGCATGTTCTCCCTTCAGTGAGTTTCTATTGGAGCTTCTATTTTCAACTTTCATTCCTCTTCTGTACTTCTGCCTTTATGGATTTTGGCTCCATAGCAGGTACCTTCCCATTCCCCTCCCCTTAGCCCCAACCCACTTTGTTTCCCTTTTGTTTGATGTCTTCCCACATTAGGGGCCCTCTTTGAGGAGGGCTTGTATTGTATCTCCAGCCCCTAGCACCATACCTGGCATATAGTAAGTGCTTAATAAATGTTTGTTACCTTGTACTGACTCTGTACCACTGCAGATAATCATTATGACTAGCCATAGGTTTAAAATAAAAAAAGAATTCTCTAGTAGCTAGCCTTCCAGGGGTAAATGTCTCTGAACTTAGCAATGTTAATCCTCAGGAGTCAGATACAGAGTCCATTGCTAGGCCAGTAATGAAAACCTTTCCAGGTTGGTGAGAGCTGACATAATTCCTTCAACAACCCAGAGTCATCTTCATGCTGTGATGAGGGCTTAGAAGTCATACTTTAGTGGAAAATGGTAAACATGATACTTTTTTTCTTGATGGTACAAGGTCAACATGACGAACTGGTCTCTGCTATAACCCAGTGATACTCTGAGAGGTTATTGAAGCAGATGAAGTTATTTGTGTCCCAATGATCATAGGTCCAAACTTTTGTGCTTTTGAATTAATTGGTCATTAGTTTTTTCCACATCCTCCCTTTTCCAGTCTCCTGGTTCATGTATGGTTGGATATTTCGTTACTTGGATGTTTTGTTAATGTCTCAGATTCGACAGGTAAAAAGTGGAATTCATTATCTTCTCTCCTAAACCTGAACCTCTTGCTAGGTTTGCAGGTACAGTCACCTTGGCCTCTTCCCTTTCCCTTATAACTCAGAGCTAATCAGTTATCACATGTTGCCCATTCTACCTCCAAAACATCTCTTACATCCTTCTCCTCCTTTCCACCCAGATGGTCACCACCCAAGTTCAGGGCTTCATCATCTCTTTTCATCTAGAGATCATATAGGAGGAGAGAGCTGAGGGAGAGATTATGGGAGAGATATAGATATTTCAGAGTGATTCCCATGGGCAAAGAGATTGAGATACTTTCTTCTGCCTTTGAATGTAAGTACTGGGATGAAACTCTGGTTACTCTACTCTCATTAAGGCTTGGTCTATAGCTGACCATATCTTCACAGGCAAAAAAGAAATGACTTTAGAATTCAGAGAATACAAGATCCCTCCGTAGTTGTTGTTCTTTGGTTATTTTAAAAAGGACTTGACTTAATAGAGCAACACACAACTTTAAAGGCAGTCCTTCAACAAAGTATTTCCCATGAATACTTTAATTTAATTCACACCCTCCTCATGGCATCATGCCTTTTCTCCATTGCTGTTCAGGCTACCTACTGTTTAAATTGACAGGATCATGGGATTCCTTCCTTCCTTCCTTCCTTCCTTCCTTCCTTCCTTCCTTCCTTCCTTCCTTCCTTCCTTCCTTCCTTCCTTCCTTCCTTCCTTCCTTCTTTCCTTCCTTCCTTCCTTCCTTCCTTCCTTCCTTCCTTCTTTCCTCCTTTCTTTTTTTCTTCCTTCCTTCCTTTCTGCCTATTTTCTTTCCTTCCTTCCTTGCTTCCTTTCTTCCCACTGTGACTTATAAAAAGTTTGAGAGACATAGTTTCTGCATAATTAAAATCATTTTATTAATCATGCTAGCAGATAATTAATAAAAGGGGTTGGTGGCCCTCTCAGATGCCAAAGACCCCCTCATAGAACACACTCAATGCTTATATGCCCTTAGAAGAGTTTGTATTCCTGAGGGTGGCAGTCAACTCTGATTGATTAACAAGTAATGAGAGAATGAACATTATAATGAGAAGTGGGCTTCTTCTAATGAAGGTCTGGGGGACTTGACTCTGATCACTCAGTCTTGATCAAAGAGACTTATCTATACCCATATCACCCTCATCTAGGGTAATCTAGATATGAGGGGGAATCCATTGTTACCCAGACCTGTCTGAGTAAAACACAATGGGCCAGAATGTATCAATTCACCTAAACTAAAATTTATTTACCTTTTGATCAGATCTGAGTTTTCCTTCTCATTATCAGCCCTGCACTTCAAAGGCTGTCTGAATCACCTACAGGGGCTGATTTCTGAATGAGGAAGTGGAAAAGGAGAAAAACCTTAGTCCTAATTCAATAATTGGTAATTAATATAAAGAGAGAAATATTGATTTCTCTCACCACCTTCTTCCCTAAGTTTCCACCCCACATCTCTTTCTTTCTCTCTGTCTGTCTGTACCTCTCTGTCTAAATGAGGAAATACATGAATGAATTTTAAAGCATAAACTACTTCAATAATTGTTTAGTTATTCTCTCTAAGTTTCCATCAGGATTCTTTGCTCATTCATTCCCATTTACTTTTCCATTCATATGGTTGCAATTATTCTTCTGGTTTTATTTTTTTTAACTTTGAGTGATTTCAAAATGATCTTTCCAGATTTCTTTCTATTCTTTGTATTTGTCTATCATAATTGCAGTATAATACTCTATTGCATTACTATACTACCGTTCATTTAACTCTGCTTCTAGGTTGCTTCCAGTTTTTTATCTAAAAATAATGCTGTTGCAAAAAATCTTCAAGTAGATAGCTCTCTTTTTTTTTTCCTTTTGCTAAAACATTCCCAGCAGTGGAATTATTGGGCAGAAACACATCTTTTAGATGCCTATATTCTTCTGTTATAGGTACAAATCAAGGAGTTTCACAGTCTCAGAGGATTAATCCCATGATCCTATCAATTTAAACTGTAGGTGGCCCAAACAGCAATGGAGAAAAGGCATGATGCCATGAGGAGGGTGTAGCTTATTACCTATTATTAGTTCGCTATAAGAAGTGTTATAAAATATATCATCCCGAAAATGTTTAATCTCAAAAGACACGAAATGGTCACATAACAAGAGTGAGGGATACTGATAGATAATCTGAGACCTAGAAGATGTCCTCCAGTGCATGCAGTAGATCCCCTCTGGAGGATCTGTGGGATTAGATATGGATAGATCTGGATGTGCTTCAGTGGAATGAGGATCCACACTCATGAGTTCATGGATCCTTCAAAGTACTAAATAATAATAAGAATGATGATGATGATAATTAATAATAATGAGTAATAAATATTATGAGAACAACAATAATATCATTTACATAGTACTTTAAGGCTTGCAAAACGCTTTGCAAATGTTATCTCATTTTATCTTCATGACAACCTTTTGAGGTCAGTGATATTATTATTCCCATTTTAGAAATGAGGAAACTGAAGCAGACAATGGTTAGATGACTTGTCTCGGTCACTCAGGTACTAAGTGTCTAAGGAGGGATTTGAACTCAGGACGATCCTGACTCCATATTCAACTTTCTCTCTACTACATCACCTAGCTGCTTTCAAGTATGAAAAAGCAGAGGCCATTACTTAAAAGTAATGCAGGTAGTGGCCATTTTAAGATGAGTTTATCCTTGATTCCTGCCTCTCTTAAACCCCCTATATATAGTGTAACTAGTGCAAGAAATAAATGAATCCCCCAGGACTCTGGGTTTACAAAGACCAATCCTGGAATCAGCCCAGACATAAGACAGTTTCTCTCTTTGGCTCTTTCCCTACCTCAGGCTTACATATGGCTCTGTGCCAGGGGGTTTCCTCATATGTTGATAATAGGGTCCCCCTACCACAAAGATACCCTTTGTTTAAATGTAAAATACGAGTATCGAGTATGAGAAAACTTTTTTCCCTTTTACCACAGAAAATGCATGATGCAGAAGATTCTCATGCATGCCTTAACAAATACAGGAAACATAAAATTCTCAAGTAGACTGCTACACTCATTATATTCTCCTAGGAGGTAGGGACCTCTTTTGATACAATTAAACAAATATTCACCACCAACCTGAGTCCTGTACCATCTGAGCAACTCATAGCAATATTGTGGAGGGTTGGCAAGGTCCCAATTCCTGGCATCATCATGCTGTGGCTATGTCTTCCTTCTCCAAATTGCATGCAGTCAAGAAACTATTCCTCTTCTGAAGGTTGGCATTCGACATAGGAAATCTTGAACTTAAGAAGTCTTGAACTAAGAATTATCTTTCCATTGTCTTTTGAATAATTATAACTTCAGTCATTCCACCCATTCAAACATACTTTCCAGCCCTATCTCTTACCACTTTCTTCCACATACTTTCCTCATGAGGAAACCCCAGAGCTGGAAGTATCCATTTCCAAGATAACTGGCCTCTGACCTGTGCTCAGACATTGAAACAGAAAAGTGGAAGAAAGTGCCTAAGAATTCCAATCTTAGGTTCACCTGGACAAGCATAGTATGCTGCCATGTTTTTCTCCTGTAAGTTACCATTTCTGCTTCTAGAGGGAGTAAAGGAAAAATCCATTATCACTTTTGTCATTCTATGATCTAAAAGTCAAGGGGAGAGAAAATGGGAAAAGCGAAAGGGGCAAAAGCAGTGGACCTGTTTTCCAGCTCACTTATAGACTGCAGAGAAGGTGATTCCTATAACAGACATATGTGTGTGTGTGAGTGTGTGAGTGTATGTTTGTGTGTGTGCGTGTGTGTGTGTGTTGTGTGTGTGTGTGTGTGTGTGTGTGTGTGTGTGTTTGGGAGTGGGACTCAGTCAACTAATCATTAGGAGGTAGCACCAGTCCCTGAGGTCTAACCAGAGAGAATTTCACTGTATCTTCTCAGTTAGAGGCTAGGATATGTACCCAACTCCCTGGGAGAGGCCCCCTTGTGTTAAAGATCAGCACCCTGTAATCTCAGGGCACTCATGAAGTTAATCAGGAATGTTCTAGATCACCCCTATATTACCTGCTATATATGCAAACAACAGCAATAATAACAGCTAACATTTATTTAGTACTTTGAGGTTTATCAGTGGCTTTATATCTAATATCTTACATGATCCTTACAATAACTCTATGAGGTAGGTAGCATTTTTATCCCCGTTTTATAGATAAGGAATTTGAGTCTGAGGGTAAGTGATTTGCACTTAGTTCACATATTTCATATGAGAATTTGAGGAAGGATTTAAGCTCAGGTATTCCTGACTCCAAAGTCCACCATTCTGTCCATTACACCAGAGGTGTCAAACATGCCACGTCAACCAAGGACCACCAACAGCACTGCCTAATGTAGCCTGAACCATATTAAAAGGTAGTTCCTATTTGATTTTGATATGTTGATGTACTGATAAATAAATTACACAAATATACACACATACATGTATGTGTATGTATATCTATATACACATGAATTTTTATGTCAATCTGTAGCACATGGGGATCCTCATGTGTGATTTATTGGCTCTTCTTTCTGTTTGACACCACTGGTCTATAGCACTCTGCCTCCCTCAAAATACATGGTTGAGATAGAAAAGTGTGATAAAAATCTTAGGAAGGGGAGATCATTTTTGTGTAGTGCTAAATGCAGGGGAATGACATGAGTAAAGGCATGGAGATGAAAATAGGGGAGGGGCAGGCAGTCACGACTAGCCAGAACATAGAGCATGTGAAAGAGAATAGTAAGAGACAGGACTGGAAAGGTATGCTGGAGTCAGAAGGGGGAAGAGTTGAATGCCAGGATCAGGTTATAATTATTCAGTAGGAAATGTGAAACTAGTGGCTAGAGACTCGGAGTTAGGAAAACCTAGGTTTAAATCCCATCCTTGACACTTAGATCATAGGTCATAGATTTATAGTTGAAAAGGACCTTAGCAGTCATTGAGTCCAGCTCTTTCGCTTTTTAGATAAAGAAATGGAGGCCCAGAAAAGTTACCCAACTAGCCAGAGTCTGATGTGGAATTTTAACCCAGGTCTTTCTGACTCAAAGTCTAGGATTCCATTTGGAGTGCAATACTCTGAGTCTGTTTCTTCATCTAGAGAATGAGGATACTGATGGGACCTACTGAATAGGATTATTGTGAAGCACAAATGAAATAATGTAAGTAAAGGGTTTTGAATGCTTTTAAGCGTTATGTAAAATGTCAGTTATCATTATTATGAATAAAGTCAGTCTTTTATAACTTAAGTTGTGTTGAGCTGGATTAAATTACAAACCCACACTTTTGGAGTTTACTCTGTTGGCTTCTACTTCAAGATTTTGTCACATTGAAACTTCATGTTTTTTATGTCCAACTGGCTGGGTGAGAATGGGAAGGACTAATGCCCACTATGGAAGATTTATCGCAAAGTTTATGGACCTAGTCTGCAGTCCTAAGGTTAGAGTCTAAGAAGAGATTTCCATATTCTTTCTTTTATGTGGTGGTAAGGAAAATGACCAGGCATAAATAGAAGGGTGTCTTCAGTTTGAGAGTTGAGTGATATCTTGATAAGGCAAAATAGTAGCTGATACATTGGATCAATCAAAGTTCAACATTTTTGAAAGTCTAAAACGATGGTTACAAATCGTGTATTATACTTAAGTACAGGATGGCAGACTTGATGGAGTCTGATATGAAAAAAGACCTAAGGGATTGAATGGACTACAAGCTCAACATGAACCAACACTACTGATAAAGCTTGAAGGATGAATGACAATTACATTTATAGAAGTACAGTGTCCAAAACAAAGGAGATAATAATTTCTGTGCTATGTACAGATAGAAATACATCTGGAATTTTGTTTCCACTTTGGGATAGCACATTTTAAAAATTTTTTTAATTTAAATAAAATTAAAATTTAAAATTTAAAAATGTTAAACATTTTGATGTTTTTTGTTTTATATCATTACTTTTATTTCTAAAAACAGTCCTCCCCTTTCCCCTACCCATTGAACCATTCCTTGTAACAAATATTATCAAAGAAAGGAAAAAAATCAGTTTAGCAAAACCAATCAACATGTAGAACATGTCTGACAGTATATAAAATATTCCATCCCCTTAGTCTCACACCTCTGTAATGAATGGGAGGAAGAAGAGTTCAGTTTCAGGGCTCTGTTCTTTCCTTTGGCATTATTGTAGTCATTATGTATATATTGTTTTCCTGGTTCTGCTTATTTTACATTGAATCATTTAATATATCTCCTCATGATTCTCTGAATTCTTCACATATATTTCTTTCTCCCAGCTTAGTAATATTCCTTTACATCCATTTACCACAGTTTGTATAGCTATTCCCAACTGACAGACACCTACTTTGTTCTTGGCTACCACAAGTATTTTGGTTTATATGGGATCTTTCTATCCATTTCTGAACTCCTTGGGATATATATCTAGCAATGGAGTCTCTGGGTTAACGGGTATAGGCATCTTAGTCTCATATTTAATCATCATTTCAAATTTTATTTCAAAACGATAGTACCAATTCACAACTCCACCCAACAGGACATTAATTTTACCACAGGCTCTCTCACTTTGGTGGTTTCTATCTTATGTGATCTTTGACAATTTTCTGGCTTTTCAATGAAATCTTGGATTTTTTTTCAGTAGCACTTTTCTTATTGTTATCTTGTTATTTTATTGTTATTTGCTGCAATTTTTATGTGATTGTTAGTGGCTCACAATTCTTTTGAGGGCTGTTTGTTTACATACTTTGATTACTTATCCATTCAGGGAATGGCTTTACAACTTATTTTGTGGACAAGAGGTTTTAAAAGGGATACTGACAACTGGAGCCCATCTAGAAAAGGATAATTTAACAAAGATCCTGGAAATAATATCCTATGAGGAACAGTTGAAGGAACTGAGTATATTTATCTTAGAAAATAGTAGACTTGGGAGGGACAATGGTGCTTTTTAAAACAATTGAAGGATTGTGATTAGAGGGAATTTTGCTAAAGATGGGAAAAAAAAAACTTATCAGTTAATGAAGAGAAACAAATATAAATTTTCGCCCAATATAAGGAAAAGCCTACTAATGATCTGGGCTGTTCAAAAATCAATTGGCCTATTTGTTGGGTTTGAGAACTACCTCACCGATATTTTCAAGCTCTGGGCTGGCTCCTCTTGGCGCATGATCTCTTTCAATGCAAAGAAAGACTCCAGGGGGCCCAGACATGTATAATTTAGACGTAGTATCTGTTAGGGCTTATCATCACTGCACCCAGACGCTAGAAGCTTCCCATGGGAAGACATTAGGGCACTAAACACTCATTTTCACCCAATATAGACACGAGTTGACAGTGTCTACCTTTTTCTACATGCTGCCTTAATTCTAATCTATAATCCAAAAGACCCGAGTTTATATCCTGCCTCAAATACTTGCTAATTATATGATTCTAGGCAAGTCATTTATTTTCCCTCTGCCTTAGTTTCCTCATCTATAAAATGAGGATAATAATAGCAGCTACCTTCCAGAGTTTTTGCAAGGATCAATTTTGATAACATATGTAACCACATTTCAACTCTCATGGCACTATATAAATACTAGCTATTATTAATTAATATTATTGCCAATAACAACACTAATAATTCTTACTATATTTCCTAAATGAGAGTGAACGCAATCTCCAGATTTAGAATGAGAAATGACCTCAAAGGACATTCAGTCTAATCCTTTCATTCTATAGGTAAGTAAAATGATGCCCAGGGAGATTAAATGTTTTGCTGAAAGACATATATGGCAGCTAGGTGGCACAGCAGATAGAGTCCTGGGCCTGCGGTCAGGAAGACTCATCTTCTTGAGTTCAAATCTGGCTTTAGACACTTACTAGCTGTGTGACCCTGGGCAAACTTAACCCTGTTTGTCCCAGTTCCTAATCTGTAAAATGAGCAGGAAAAAGAAATGGCAAACTACTCCAGCATCTTTGCCAAGAAAACCCCTAATGGGGTCGCAAAGATTTGGATGTGACTGAAATGACTTAACAGCAACAACAAAGAAATATAAGTAGTTGGCATGAGAGATGAACCTGGGCACCCGAGTCCAGAGCCATACCTAGGGTGAACCCCAAATTGGCAGGGATTCGTATATGACATCCCCAGAATCCTACAGATTGTTGAGAAACTGCATGCAGAATATACCCACAAATACAGTGATTGACTCATGCTCTTACAGCTTTCACAGTCATACCACTCTCCAACCATTTTGTCTCGTTCTCACATTATCATTTTATTCCCATTTTCCGTTCACACTTAAAAAATGCTCCACATCCTTTTGCAAACAACCAAGACTAAGCTTCCTAACACACATGCATTCTACTGTTTACCAGCATCAGGAGAATGTCCTGATGGATTCTTTCTATGCAGAGGGAGAAACGAAACTCACAGCTACCAGCATCTGTGAACCCTCCTTAGGTGTAGTACGCAGCTACCTCTTAAAGTTTATTAACTAGAAATATTAAAGAAAAGTTTCAATGGCACCCTTTAAGGGGTGTTGGTTGTATGGGAAATTCCTGCATCAAATGAGTGACCATGAAAATCCCTTTTGACACTTAAGAATTTATGATTTGATGATTCTAGGTCACACAAGACTTTCCCCTTCTAAATGCATTTTCCTGGAACTTCATCTAATTTAAATATTAGTGCAGTATAGTAGGAACCTGAAGACTTGAATGTTATGACAAAATTCCCTAGCAACAGGAACCTGTGGCTGGCCTCATTTCATTCAAGTAGTGGTTTATCCTTAATACGTAATAATTTATTTCTTCTTCAAGTGTCATTTCTTTTTACCAATAGTATCAAACTCAAATAGGAATGGATCCCTGTGGGCCACATACTGACAAAGAAAATCACAAATTAACATCATTTATGCTCCCTTACATTTTTATTTAGTCAAACATTTCCCAATTACATTTTAATCTGGTTTAGGCCCCACTAGGCAGCTACTTTTTGCCTGTGGCTTTTGTATTGCAAATTTGATGCTTCTGCTTTATGCAATATATTCCCATGGAGAGGACTTAATGTATAGCTGAGAATTTGATAAGTAGTTTGAAGTTGGAAGTTTGCCTTGTGTAGATGTCACAGAATACAAATGTCCTCTCCATTACCATTTACAATGTCCAACGTACTTATATATTAGCACAGAGGTCAGTGATGACCAGACAACCACTATAGAAACGAAACGGTGAAATATTTGAACAGAATAAGAAATCAGGGAAGCTGAGGCTGACACAGCCAGTAAAGCATTAGGCATCACAAACCCAACTTGGCAAAGATAGGCTTAAATTTTCCCTTAGAAGTTTTTTTTTGTTCTTTCTTTAATGCCAAATTTGATAACATTGTAATATTCCTTTGAAGTGTATCCTAGAAGGTATTTATTGTAGCTTTCTTTTTTTTTAAGGCAGTTGGGGTTGTGACTTGCCCAGGGTCACACAGCTAGTATCAAGTGCTTAGTCTGAGGTCAGATTTGAACTCAGGTCCTCCTGACTCCAGGGCCGGTGCTTTATCCACTACACCACTTAGCTGCCCCTATTGTAGCTTTCTTGGTGGTGTGTTTTTTTGTTTTTTTTAAAGTTGGTTTCTTGGTGAGTTTATATCAGTGAAAAATACATACACATACATGTATGTATATAATAGGAAAGCATGAATATGGAAAATAATAATTTACATTCCAAATATTTGACTAGATAGTGAAATATTTCCATTAGCCTCTTATTTTGCTAATCTAAATAGTTTATCTATGTTAGATTTCCTTAGTCATAGGATGATTCTGATAATAGGATGATATATTTAGAGCTAGACGGGACATTAAACACCAACCCCTTCATTTTACAGATGAGAAAACTGAAACCCAGAAAGACTAAGAAATATGTCTAATGCCACATAGTTTATAAGTGTCTGAGGACTTCCTGGCTCCAGGTCCTATACTCTCTCCATTACACCAAATTGCTTCCCAACAAAAGGATTGTGGATTTGCAAGTTTTGTAGTATGACTTACATGTTTTTAGTGTTCTATTATATCTCTGACTTTAATGAAAAGTCTTCTGATGTTATTATCACCAGTTCTTATAAAATGTTTTCCCTGTATCTATTTAGAACATTTTTTCTGTCTCTTTCCTTATCAACCATAAGGGGGTTGTACTAAATTTCTATTTATCAAATTGAATAAGAAAAAATTTAAAGGGATACATGTAAATGAAGTTTTATACCTAGGTACAAAAAGCTGATTTCATAAGTATAAGAATAGAGAGGCATGGCTTGAGAACAGTTTGTCTGAAAAAGATCAAGGGGTTTCAGTATACCACAAGCTAAGGATGAATTAGCAGTGTGACTTGGCAACCAAGCTATTGTAACTTGGAGCTACAGAAATGGGGGACTGAGGAGGCTGCTAGATGGTACAGTGGATAGAGCACTGGCCCTGGAGTCAGGAGGACCTGAGTTCAAATCTGGCCTCAGACACTTACAAGCTGTGTGACCCTGGGCAAGTCACTTAACCCCAATTGCCAAAGAAAAGAAATGGGGGACTGAAGAACAGGAAGGAGATAGCCTGCTGTATTCTGCCCTGTTCAGACCACATCTAGAATTTTATGTTCAGTTCTACCTATCACATTTTATTAGATTAAGTTTGTTTTGCCTTGCTCCAGAAAGGAAAGCAAGAAGAAATGGGCAGAAGTTGCCAAGAGGCAAATTTGGGGTTGATGTCAGGAAAATCTCCCTAAAAATTTGGTTTGTCTAAAGGAGACCTCACTGAAGGTCTCCAAGCAAAGGATAGATGAGCACTCATCGGGTCTTTCGAAGAGAGGATTCTTTCTCAGGGATAGGATAAACAAAATGGCCCCCAAAGTCCTTTCTGACTTGTAAATTCCATGATTCTGTGATTCTAAGTTCTCTTTCAATTCTTTTTTTTTTTTTTTTGGAAGCAATCTGGTTAAGTGACTTGCCCAAAGTCATACAGCTAGTGAGTGTCTGAAGCCAGATTTGAACTCAAGTCTTTCTGACTCCAGGGCCAGTGCTTGAATCTAAGATTCCTTCATACAGAGCCTGAATAATCTCCTCATGACAACATAGCTAAAGCAAAAAGGTAACGACCATCCAAATATGATTTGGTAATGATTGGCCAAGATGTTCATTGCAGTTGGAAAAAATTCTGAACTTGGAGTTACAAGAACTGAGTTCAAATCTCAGCTCTGCTGATGACTACTTGTGTGACCCTGGGTGAGTTACTTTACATCTCTGGGCCTCAGTTTCTTCATCTGTAAAATAAGAGAATTGGACTAGATGACCTCTAAGGTCCCTGCCAGACCCGATGACCTATCTATGGATCAGGACTCAAATTTCTGGATGAGCAAACCCTTGGAAATATAGACAGTTGACCTTTTAATAAGAATGTTCTTCTACAAATAATATTTCTCCAAATCTTCCTTTTGGTTTTTGCAACAAGATGTAGTAAGATTTTATGGAAGGGTTGTAGCCTGCTCAGTGTCTTAGAAATTAGAAGAATTCAAAAGTCTGAATTGTATTAGTAGTTTAATGATTTTTTAAAAGCTCATTAGCACTATTCTGCCACCATAAAGAACGTTCAACTAAGTAACCTGAATATTCTTCAATGCAAGAAAAGCTTAGTTTAGGCAACAACATTTAGCAGGCTGCTATGAAGTACCTCAATGAGACTTTTTATGGTGGAGGAAAAAAAGAGATAAGATTCCTTTCTTTTTTGGGGTAAGGGTAAAAGCCAAACCTAATAGTATGTTTCTAGACCTTTCTAAATTGCTTGAGTAAGAGCGCTTATTTTTTATATAGGTAGTTTATATCTTCTAAAAAGATATTTATATCTTTCATGTATTGATATCACTATGAATAGAATTGGGCTCTTTTCTGAGAAAGACCTGCATAATTTCAGCTCCAGAATTTAGCTCAGGGAATTCCTAAGGATTATTCCAAACTGGAGCAAATAATTTGGTTACTGTAAAATCAGACAAAGAATTACATGAAGCACCATGAATCCTTAGTCCCTTGGCTAAACAAATTGTGGTACATGAAGATAATGATATATTGCTGTACTCAAGAGATGATGAATATGGTGACTATAGAGAAATGTGGGAAGAATGATGTGAACTGATGCAAAATGAAGCTGACAACAGTGTAAATGGAAGAACAATGACCAAAGAAATGGAAACGGAATGCTGTGAAATTAGAATGACTAATCTTGGCCTCCAAAAAGAGGTAGGAGAAGGCACTGTCCTCAATTCACTGCTGAGGACAGATATCATGGGTCTGGAATGCTACATCTAATGTCAGACTGGGGTGATGTGTTCCTCAGTTTTTCTAAACTTTTTTTTCTTTATTTTTGTTACAAGGAATAGCTCATATTGGAAAACGAAGGTGATGTAAAAAAAATCAATAAAAAATCCCTTTCCCCAAAGACTCCCTGCCTCCCCCCATCCCCCATCCTTATTAATTAACTTTCTTTCAACTTTTCTTGCCCTTTGTATGGTCATCTGCTCTAAAACATCAAGCACGTGACAGTTCATCACAGAAATGAAGAAGGGCCTAAACCTTTAATTTACATCATCATACCAGAAGATATTCCTTAAAAGATGTAACCCCAACTACATCACTGTTCTCCAATTTCAACTAGGAAATTTTCTAATATAGTTGTTTTTTAAATTTTTTATTTATTTTATTTTTAATTTATGGAATAAGACAAGCATTTCCATAACATAGTATAACAAAAAAGATGATTGTATATTAAACTGCAAATCTATTATATACAGCTTGCTATTCCTTTTTAAATACATAATAAAGTTATGATGTAAATTTTTTCCTTTTTTTCTCCCACCCCTGGCCTAGAGATGGCTACCATTAGACATAAATATACATATATATGTAAAATTATTTTATACATACTTCTATTTATCAGCTCCTTTCCTGGATGCAGATGTTATCTTCTTTCATGGGTCCTTTGTAGTTAATTTGGGTATTTATAATGGTCAAAATGACTTATTTACTCAAAGATGTTCTTAAAACAATATTACTATTACTGTATACAACATGCTCTTGGTTTTGCTCATGTTGCTCTTCATTATTTCATGCAAGTCTATCCATGTGTTTCTAAGATTATCAATCTCATCATTTCTCATTGCACCATACTATTCCCTCACAATCATATTTTGCAATTTGTTTAGCCATTTAAAAAAATGATTGTACCTCACCCAAGTGGCACCTCATTTGGGTTCTTTAATAACAAATATAGAATTCACAACCTACTATTAAACTTCCAGGGACTGAATTTCTGAAAATATTTAGTAAAGAATTTTAATGAGTGGCCCCAAAAAATGTTGCCTTTAAGCTATAAATAATGACAAAATAAAATATTTAGTTGCCCTGAATTTTCAAAACTTAAAATAATTACACTTTGGAGTTAAACTGTATTCAAACACAATCACCTTAAATCAGTAGACCCTGGATTCCTGAACAGCTGCAGGTTTAAAAAAATTTTTTTGTTTGCAGTTTTTCCCATGGCAGGAAATTACTTCATTTGTTGTTTTAGAGACTTTGCAGAGTCATGATAGCAACGGAAAAAACCTTCCCGAAACAAATATCACTACTTTTACTCTATTTAGTCCTTTTATTTTGTTGTGTAGCAGGGAGTTGCCATGAATTCACCCACATCTTTCTCAATCATAGTCTCTAATGGATGCACCAGAAGTTGTTTCAGGAAAGCTAGAGGCCCCCTGCTTCCACAGTTTGTCCTTTGCAGAACTCTCTGTGCCAGTCTCCTTTCCTTTCTCCTCTCTCCCTTCACCAAGTAACTGATGTGGTGCACACTCTAATAGGAAAGTTTTGTATAAAATTAAAAAAAAACATACCTCAAAAAGGGAACCAATTTTCCCTTGTACACTGGTGAATACACATTCCCTAGTGACAAGAAAAAAAGCACTCCAGACTCACTTCTGCTCCATAAGGACATCAGTCAGGGTCAAGTCTACCTTCTCCAAGAGATGCACAGACAAGGGAAGGAGTGGAGTTTTGTCCCCTCATCTGGGATATGCATGTGTGTAAGGAGTGAGCTGGGACTTAGCAGGGTAACTAGCATATGGTAGGTGCTTAATAAAATGCTTGTTGACTTGAGTTATCCAAAGCCTATACACAGAGGAAAGGAAATCCACATTTATCCCTTCCCCTTGCAAATATGCAGAGAGCTTTCCTTCATGGGGTTGGAGAACCCACTCTTCAATCAACCTATGAGGTATAAAATCTTGAAAAAGGTGGAATGTCAGTTTTCATCCTTATGGGCAAATTGATCTTGGTGTTAGGATGAAAACACAGATGAAGAGGGGAAAAAAAATTCATCCCCGGTAAAGTAGACCCCTATTAAAGACAGAAGATCAGGGATTTTCTGGCTATGTAAAAGAAGAGATTTCTTCCCAGTTAGCATTGTCTGAAAGTGGAATGGGCTGTCTCAGAGGGTTGTGGGCTTCCAATCATTGGAGTCTTCAAGGAGAGGCTGGGTGACCACTAGTTGGGGTTGTTGTCCTGGATGATTTCTGAGGTCCTTTCCAATCCCAAAGGTGTGATTCTGCTTCGGACCTTTAAATTGTTAACTATTTGGGAGATCAGGGTAGAGCTATTCCAGAGAGCAGGATGCACCCACTAGTGGCATATGGAATACTTTGTAGTTTGGGCACTTTTTGTAAAATGGGAAAAAGGGAGGGTACAAAGTGTCCTGCCACAACCCTCTTGGAACTCTGCCTGGTGACCTGGAATCATAGAAGTCCTTTTGGGCACTTGCTCTGTGTATGAACCTGTGTGAGAACTTACAATGAGAGACTTTTTCTGTAACCCAAAACCAATGTCATTCACCTGTGATGTCTGATGGCAGCCAGTCTTCTTTCTCCTCACTTGGAGAACTTGATTTCAGTGGACTGGTTTTGAAGCTACCGAGTAATTTAAAAATAAATTATTACAAACCCAAAAGCATTTAAATGATCTCTTCACATTTTCCCATAACTGCAGTTCCAATTAGGTAATCAGAACCTGGCATCTCATCTCCCTCCACTTAAAAAAAAAATCAAAAGCAGATGACTTGTTTATAGAAATGTTGTTGTTCAGTTATGTTCTACTCTTCGTGACTCCAATTAGGGTTTTCTTTTTTTTTCTTTTTTAGGCAATTGGGGTTAAGTGACTTGCTCAGTGTCACACAGCTGGTAAGTGTCAAATGTTTGGTCTGAGGCCCGATTTAAACTCAGCTCCTCCTGACTTCAGGGCCGGTGCTCTATCCACTGCGCCACCTAGCTGCCCCATTTAGGGTTTTCTTGACAGAGATACTGGAGTGGTTTGCTATTTCCTTCTCTGGCTTATTTTATAGATGGGGAAACTGAGGCAAACAAGGTTAAGTGACTTGCCCAGGGTCACACAGCTAGTAAGTGTCTGAGGCCAGATTTGAACCTAGGAAGATGAATCTTCCTGACTTCAGATGGGGCACCATGGCACTACCTGGTTGGTCTAGGAAGTACTTAATAGATACTTGCAAATTGATTAATGTTGGTAACACTCACTTCCTCCTACAGTTGACAATTGTAATCATAACATTTTAAAACTGGAAGAAACTTTATAGATCATTTAGAACTAGGGCCATTCACTAAACCATACATAAGGATTTGAACTCAGGTCTTCCTGACTCCAGGCCCGGTGCTTTACCCACCTACCTGTTCCACTTATAAAAATAGCTACAAGCTGGATGTTGAGTTTATTGATTACTTGCACTTTCCTTTCTCTCCTCATTCGCCTTTTTTCTTGACCCTCATTGGAAAAAGTACTGGATTTAGAGCCAGACGACCTGGGTTTGGATCCTAGTTCTGCCACATACTATATGACCTTAAGTAAATCACTTACCAATTTGAGTCTTAGTTTCTTAATCTGTAGAAGAGAATTAACCTGGATGATCTCTAGTCCTTTCCTATTCTAGATCTATGATCTTATTCTGTCTCCCACCCTGCTGGTATGTGGATGACAGCAACAGATGAAAAGAGATGGGAGAAGGTTGAGACATGTAGATCAAAAGTAGGACCGCCAGTTCTGTCTTCTTAAACTATCCAAGGAATCAAAGTCCCTGGGGTAGAGGCTTTTTTTGTTTCATGATGTTTTGTCCATGATGTTCAAAAACATTTTTTTGGTCGTGGACCCCCAGTCCTTTGGTAGTCTGGTGAAGCCTCTGGACCCTTTCTCAGAATATATTTGAATGCAAAATATACAGGGCCACAAAGGAAATCAATTATAGTGAAATACAACAAAAATAATACATACATGTACTTATATATGTATATATTTTTCTAAAAGTTCATGGCCCTCAGATTAAGAACCTTTGCTCAAAGCTTTCTCTTTGATTTATCCATGAAGCTTTCTTAAAATCTGCTCTTCCGTGTCCCTCCGCCTGTTCATTGATGTATTTGTTCAATATTTGCTTCTGGGTCACATAAAGTGACATGGACATATCCTGCCGACATCCATGGCTCCCTTTTTTGTTATGTGCTAATTCTTACTGAAGCGGTAGCTAGGTGGTTCAATGGATAGTGCACTCGAGCTGGAGTCAGGAAGATCTGAGTTCAAATCTGGCCTCAAACACTTACTAGCTTGTAACCCCGAGCAAGTCACTTAACTTTTATTTGCCGTAGTTCCTTATCTGTAAAATGGGGACACACTGGAGAAGGAAATGGCAAATCACTCTAGCATCTTTACCAAGAAAATCCCACAGACAAGTCCATGGGGTCTTGAAGAGTTGGATACAACTCAATAACAACAAACTTCTTATTGAAGCTTTTCAATTTTCCATATCTCTTTGGCTTAGCTACCATGAGGTGCTGGCAGGTCCTAAGTGTCTGGGGAGCCATTACTGAACAACCTGGATGCTTCAGGCTTTCCTTGAATGAAGTGCTTGGAGAAGATATATAAGTCCGAGAGTGGATACTTCTAATTTATTAAAAAGAGTTAACTTATTTATGCTTATACAAAATGAATTTGAAATACCTGGTGAAACGAATTATAGAAAATGTAATTCATTTAAGTATTTACTGAGGACAATTTATATGCAAGGCATCCATGTCAGAACTATTTTCTAATAATTATACTCTGTACTTTTAAACCAACATCTTAAGGATATGTTTCTTCTAAAATCACCACAGCTAGCCAGTATTATTCAGTCTTAGACTTCCTGTCTTCAGTTCTCTCAGTTGCATTCTGATGGGATTTCAGTTTTCCAAGGGTGAGTTACATGCATCTCAATGGCTTTTTTTTTTTTGACAAGGCAGTTGGAGTTAAGTGACTTGCCCAGAGTCACATAGCTAGTAAGTGTTATGTGTCTGAGGCCAGATTTGAACTCAGGTCCTCCTGACTCCAGGGCCGGTGCTCTATCCGCTGCACCACCTAGCTGCCCCCATCTCAATGCTTTTCCAACTAGTTAAGTTGACACTAACTAGATCAGATTACAAATATTATCAGGCTCATGGGGTCAGATCACACAGTTTGCAGATGGGCTGACTTTTAAAATCACTTAGTCTAGGAAGGGTTCTCAATCTGGGGTCTGTGAGCTTGGTTTAAAAAAAAATTCTGATAACTGCATTTCAACAAAATTGATTTCCTTTGTAATTCTATATATGTTATCTTAAGAATTAAAAAAAAAAGATATTGTCCTGAGATGAGACACCCATAGGTTTCACCTAGACTGTCAAAGGGGTCTGTGACAAAAAGGGTTAGGAATTCCTTAATTTAGTGCAACTCCTTAGTTTGAAAGATTAGAAAACCAAGTCCTAGAAAGGGGAAGTGCTTTACCCAAAGCCACACAGCTGACAAAGGCCAGAGCTTTCTCCCCTGCGTCATATTGTCTCCTTTGTTGGGAGCCTGGAGTCTCTGTCTAATAGTGCTTTCAGACATCCAAACACAACAGAGTTGCATTCTAAAATGCTAGAATCTTTAAAGGGATCTGTATTTATTTATTTATTTTTGAGGTCAAGGAAGTAGTTATTAAGCTCTTATTAAGTCATGTGCTGTGCTAAGTGCTAGGAATACAAATACAAGCAAAAGACAGTTCTTGCCCTCAAGGAGCTTACATTCTAATGAGAAAAGGCAATTTATAAATGGAAGCGGAAAATTGGGGGACGTGGAGCAGCGAAAGTACCCTGCGAGGACATGGTAGACAGAGAATAAGGAGTGGAGCCTGGAAAAGAATAATGACCAATATAAAGCCTATCTAAAGAAAGCTCAAGATTCTTCAAGACCAAACTCAAGGGCCACCTTCTCCATGAAGTTATCTGTCTCCATTGAAACTGTGCTGAGTCAATTTGAGTGACTACATTATTGAGGTTTAGGGGTTTAAGGGTGCTGGAACCCCAAAATCATAACACACAGGTCCTGCCTGAAAGAATTCGATCCAAGCCTTCTTTTAGCCAAAGACAAGGTTTATGAGAATGTCCTCATATTGGGCAGATTCTTAAGGAATCTAAACATATATTACTAGTGCAAGTGGGCCAGATTTTAAGAATCTAAGCCCATGGCTAGATTTTAAGAATCTGAGCCAATCTGTATTTATTTTGACTACCTGATACCTTGATTAATGTATCACCTAGTTGTGAGGCTCTTTTATGCATGGTAGCCAATGGTAAAAATCAAACATATTTCTAGCTCATGGTGAAAATCATCTCTCCTTGCCTAGGAGTATAGGTTATCTATCCTGCCCACTTAAGTGTTATTGCTGACTTTAACTGTCTGGGATCCAGAGTCTGCAAATCTGTCAGTCAGTCAATTGTTGGGCAATTAACATTTTAAAGGACCTACTATGTGCTAGGAAAAGCTAAGCTTTGCTCAGACTTCTAGAACTTGCTGCTCAATACCTTGATGGACCTTATTCTTCTGCTTATTTGGACTGCTGGTCCTTAGCCTTCCTGGTCAGCCCTGTCCTTATTCTACTCATGCTCCAAAATGGTATCTTCACAGGTATATAGTTTGTCTCATATGAAGTCCATGAATGATTCTGTTCATCCTGTCATATGCCTCCCACAAAACTACACCAAAAAGTCATTTTGAGGTACATCTACTATTTTTGCTGAAAAAATGGGGCCATTTGCCAAGAGCTCCCTCTTCTCCCCTCCTCATCTCATATCACTAAGAAGACTTCTGCCACTATCTCTTCGTTTACCCCTGTCTCACATGAAGTGACCCTTCTCTTTGCCACGGCAAACCCCTCTGTCTGTACAAGTGATCCCATTCTATTATATCTTCTCCAACAGACTATTCCCTTTATCATCACCTCAATTTCTCCCTGTCTACTGGCTGCTTCACTATTGCCTATAGACATGCCCATTCCATCCTCAAGAAATCCTCATTTGATTCATTCATCTTATTATCCTTTATCTCTCCTGTCTTTTGTGTCCAAACTCCTTGAGAATGCCATCTAAAATTAATGTCTTTATTTCCTCTCTTCTCACTCTTCTTAACTGCACTGATTTCCAACATCATTGTTGAATTGAAACTGCTTTCCCCAAATTTATCAATTGCTTAATTGCCAAATTCAATGGCTTTTACTCAGTCTTCAACCATTTTGACCTCTCTACAGCCCCTGACACTGTCAATCACCCTTTTTTCCTTAATATTCTCTTTTCTCTAGATTGTTGAGACCCCATTTTCTCCAGGTTCTCCTCCTATCTGATCATTCCTTCATGGTATCCTTTGCTGGATCTTCATCTAGGTCATGCTCACAAACTGTAGGTATCCCAGAGGGTTCTGTCCTGGGTCCTCTTTTCTTCTCCTTCTATATTATTTCACTTGGTGATCTCATCAGCTCCCACAGATTGAATAATCATCTCTCTGCTAATGAATTTCAAATCTACTTATCTAGCTCTAACTTTTCTATTGACATCTTGAACTGGATGTCTTGTAAACATCTCAGACCCAACATATCTAAAATTGAACTCTTTATCTTTCCTTCCAAACCCTCTCTGTTTCCCAAACTTCCATATGATGGTTGAGGGCACCATCATCCTATCAGGACCCCAGGCTCACAACCTAGGTGTCATCCTTAACTCTTTCATATGCTGTATCCAGTCTATTGCCAATACTTATCTATTCAGTCTTTATAACATCCTTTGAATATGTCCCTTCTCTCCTCTAATACTGCCACCACTTAGTGCTGGTCCTCATCACCTAATGCCAGGATTATTGCAATAGCCTACTAGGGGGTCTGCCTGCTTCAAGTCTCTCTCCAGTGCATTCCATCCTGCACTTAGCCACCAGTTAGTTTCATAAAGTGCAGGTCTGACCATGTCACTCTATACCCCTGTCCCCCTGATCCACTCAATAAATTTCAATAGCTCCCTATCACCTCCAGGATCAAAAATAAAATCCTCAAAGTCCTTCATAAATTAGCCCCTCTCTCACTTGGTATTCTTATACCTTATGTGCCCCATCCCTACTCTTTGATCTAATAAATACTAGCTTCCTTGCTATTTCTTGAATAAGACATTATCCCCATACTCTAGGTATTTTCCTGGTTGTTCCTCATGCATGGAATGTTTTCCCTCACCTCCTAGCTTCCCTGGCTTCCTTCAAGTGCCAGTTAAAATCATGTGCCTTCCATAGGAAACCTTTCCCAATTCCTCTTAATTCTAGTGCCTTCTTTTTATTCTTTATATAGTTTGTACATGGTTTGCTTGTTGTCCACTCCATTAGGAATGGACAAAGACTATCTATTGTCTTTCTTTGTATCCTCAGCACTTAGCACAGTGCTTAATACATGTTCATTGCCTGACTGACTTTCCCTTAAAAAACATATGAAGAATTTGTTTTTCTGAACCTTTATTACTTGAGATTTGGGGCCAGGTCCATTTTCTGCATCATATCTAGAAATGAACAGGTAGCATGGCAGAGTCTAAACTAAATTCAAGATTCAAGTTCTAGCCATGACTCTAAATAGGTACTAGAAAAAGACTGCTTTACATTATTTCAGATGTGTTGCAAAGAAGACTCAGTGCCTACATGCAGAGAAAAGGGTGTGTTTATAAAAGGAAACAAGACTAAATATCAGTTTTTCCCCCTCACAGAATAGTAAATACAGAAACAGTGGAGTGTTGAGAATATACACCTACTTTTTCATGGAGTTGCCCTTCTATTAAAAATGAGACATTGATCAAGATCATTTAATTTTTTATTAACATCATTATATTATTTTTATAATTTAATATTATAAAACTACCCAAGGATTTCTGAAGAATTCCCTGAAGTTATTTCAACTCATACTAATAGCAATAATCAATACCATTTATCCATATAAAAAACAAAACATGCAACATCTTGCTGTGAAATGTTCACTTTGAATATGCCTTTTTTCCCTAGTATGAAATATAGGTGTACTTCTAAAAACTGTGATTAAATTCAAAGTTTGTCAAAATATTTTCTTATAGTAAAAATAAAATCCTTCCAAAAACTCAAAAGAGAAAAAGAATTCTATTTTCTCATGTTTCTGTTTACAAAAATTTTTTTAAAAATTAAAAATTGGGAAAAGGTGAAAAAAGGAATGATCCAAGAGGACCATATTCCACTGACTGTTTCCCCCAAACTATGCTGGTTTTTCATTCCATATATAACTTTTTTTTTCATTCCAGATGGAGAGAAAAAGTGAAACTAGTTGAAACATTTTACATCTCTATAGCTGATTTGATTTCAATGCTTTCAGATGGACTTTTTAAAAATTCTTCTCAAATCCCTGAAATTGGACCTATTACAAATATGCTATGTTATCTTCAGACATTCTGGATTGCTCATAACTTGACAACTTGGGGTATCCAAGTCCCTCCAGAAGCTGGTTTTTCCCAAGGTCATTATAAGCCAGGTACATAGGGTTAATGGTGGGTCATTGTTCCATCTGACAAAGTCTCCATCTGGTGAAAATCTAATTGGGTGCTTATACCATGTATGCTTTAAGAAAGAAGTGCACCAGTTATACCTCTCCCACAATAAGGTGAGCTCACTGCTGGCTGGCTGGACAGAGACTTCCTGGGAAGCCAAATTGAATTGTGTCATTGAGCCAGATTCTGAAAAGGCTATATTCTCTATGACTTAGCATAGCAAATTCTTTTCTTTAGAAGAAGATGGGCTCACATTAGTCTCAGAAGAGGTAGAAATATGCTTCTGACTTTGAACAGCTTTAAAGATTTTTTCAGATGTGGTGTCTCGAATTGAACTAAGGCTGTATAGAACCATTAGACTATCTAATTCTGGAGGCTGAGGTAGGATGTCTATGGATGAGAAGGGTTCCGAATTAAGAGACTCTTCAGAGGAGGAAGCATTCTGTTCTGATGATAAAAGAAAATTGTGAGTAGCTTGCAGTTCAGATTACAAATATGTGAAATTCTTGAAGTTTTAAACATATACACATATGCAAGCAAAATTTTTATTAAATCATCTACTTCTTAAGTTTCCAATTGTCCAGTCAACCATCCACCCACAAATTAACATGTATATTAAATAGCCACATAATGATAATATTCATATAGAAATTACCTTAACATTTCATTAAGTATATGGATTATAATGTGTTTAGTCATTCTCCAACTGATAGGCACCCAATTTGTTTCTAGTTCTTTGCAACCAAAAAAATTGCTGCAATGAATGTTTTAGCATGTATGTGTGTCCTTTCTTTTTGTCTTTGGGTTATATACATCTGAACACAGCCAGATTTCTGGGTCAAAAGGTATGGCCATTTTAGTCACATTTTTGCATAATTCCAAATTGCTCTCTAGAGTAGTTGGAACAATTTACAAAGCTTTATAATGCATTAGTGTGCTGATCTTGTTACCTCTTCAACATTGCCTATTTCCATCTTTTGTGTTTTGATTTGCATTTTCCTCATTACTAGTGAAGTATTGAGTTTGGGATTCTCTTGAGAACTGTTTGTGTCTTTTGATGACTTTTTTGGGTAATGGCTTAGTTGTGTACATTAACATTAATTTCCTATATATCCTGGATAGTGTATCTTTACCGGCTAACTTTGATATATAGATTCGCCCCCTATTGACAACTTTATTTTTTATCCTAGCTGTATTAATTTTGTTTGCACAAGTTTTTCAATCTCATGTGATCAAAATTGTCTCTTTTACCTTTTATCATCTATTCTCTCCTCATTTTGGTTGAGAATTCTCCCCTAGCCATAGCTGTGAAAGACTCCTTTATGTAATCACTCAATCACAAGCATTTGTTAAATGTTTCTGATGTGCCAGCCACTGCGGTATTTTTTTTTTTTTAGTGTAGATTTTGCTATATGGATACAAAGACAGAATTGAAACATTCCTTGTTTTCAGGAAGCTCATATTCTATTGGGAGAGACTATGAGTACATAAATAAGCATATACAAGATATTCACAAAATGAATACAGTTAGTTTAAGTAGGTGGAGACTGCGAGCTGTGAGGGCTCATCAAAGGTTTCATGCAGGAGATGACATCTGAGAGTCTCAAAGCAAATCAGGCATTCCAAGGATAGGTGAAGAAAGGAGTGTATTCCATGCACAAGGAACAGCTAGTGCAAAGTCATAGAGAGAGAAGATGGAGTGTTGTGTTTGAAGAATTGCTAGGAACAGCTAGGTGGTGCAATGGATAAAGCACCAGCCCTAGAGTCAGGAGGACCTGAGTTCAAATTCGGCCTCAGACACATAATAGCTGTGTGACTGGACCAGTCACTTAACCTCAATTACCTCACCAAAAAAAAAAAAAAAAAAAAAGAATTGCCAGTAAGCCACTGAGGCTGGACCTCAGAGACTGAGGAGAGAATAAAGTGTAAGAAGACTATAGAGGACTTTAAATGCCAAACAGGGGAGTTTATATTTGTTCCCAGATGTAACTGAAATTTTATTGAGTGGGATGGGGGAGAGAAGATTGTTTAGACTTGTGCTTTGACCTGGTGACTGTGTGTGGGGATGGATTTGTGTAGGGAGAGCCTTAAGGATGGCAGACCAAATAGGAACCTATTGAAATAGTATAAGCAAGCAATGAAGAGATGATGAATATCTGATCTAGGGTGGTAGCTTTGTGTAAGAGATGTTACGGAGATAGAAATAACAATATTTGTTATCTGCTTAGATAGAAGAGTGAGGGGTCAGGGATCATCCTGAGATGATGAAGCGGATGAAATGTCTGCAGTGCACTTGATAGTAAGAGAGGAGGTCATGCTGTCAAAGACTGAAAACTACCTGCTGATAAAGAAACATACCATTTTCCTCCTCCCCTCTCTTCCCTCTCCTTCCTTCCAATATAATTTCTGTTTTTATCTCTTTTAAAATTGAAAATTTTTCTTTTTGCTTTGTCTCGTGGCACAATTCTAAATTGTTTTTTTGAACCCCTTGATAGATAGTAAATTTTGTTCTAACCTATCATTTTCATTTTTATGTTTTTATTTTTAGAAGTGTTTCTCATGAATACAAATTGAGGTTTTACTTTTTTTTTAAATCTATTATGCTCTGTTTTATTTTGTTGAATTCATTAGTTCATTCACATTTAAGGTTGTGTTCATATAAGCTTGAGCTTTTTTCCATTTATTTCTTTTATATTGATTTTATTCCTTTCATCCTTTAAGTTAGCATTCTTTTCTTAAGATTTTGCTTATATTATTTTGATACTGGCCAATTCCCTAGCTAGTTTAATGGCATCATGGATGGAGCTCTGTATGTGGAATCAGGAAGACTTCAGATACTTGCCAGATGTGTGACCCTGAGCAATTCACTTAATTTCTCTCAGCATCAGTTTCCTCTTTGTGAAATGGGGATAAGAAAAAGTGCCTACCTTGTGGGATTGTTGTGAGGATCAAATGAGTTAGAGTGCTTTATATACCTTAACATACTATATAAATGCTAGCTATTCTTCCCACACGTTCTCCTGTCCACCTCCTGTTGCCGTATCCTATCCCAAGTTTCTTGAATTTACTTAAATTTCATTTCTTTTTGTGAATTCATTTATGGAAAGGACTATCTCAAATAGTGTGAGTTATGACTGGTTTCTGAACACCCTAGAAAAGGAAATGGCCTTCCACATAGTGAGCTGTGAATTTCTAGAGATTAATTTCCTCTCTGGAGGATTAAAACTAGGTAAATATCAATGTGAACTAACCTTAAAAAGTAAAATTAGTGTTACTAAATGTCTTACCTTTTTTTTCTGTTACATCTTCACTCTTTTCTTGTTTTTTCTTCAGGGACTGATTACTGCGTTTATTAGTATTTGCTGCTGTCTATTTAAAAAAAAGAAGCTTTAAGTTGATTTTAGAGAACATACCAAGTTGCAAGGCTGTATGCTGGCATAGTTTGCAATACTGCAAATTTAAAAATGCAATCACAAACTTTAGAATCAAAAAGCAAAACCTTATTGTTTTAAGTCATACATGTCAAATTTGTAAATATATTATGAGTATATGTACACATAGGTGTATATTTGAGTATGTGTATACACACATACATACATAAAATCTGGCTGATAATTTCCCTGGTGTAGGGTGTCACCAGTGAAGAACTTGTAATGCTAAGCCTACAGTTTTTGAGTCTTGCCTGAGAAGTCAAGCGACTCATCCATAAAGCCAGTATGTGTGAGAGTCAGACCTTGAACCTGGGTCTTTCTGACTCCAAGGCAAGTGCTCTATTCTCTATGCCACACTATCTCTCAAAGTTTATATAAAGTTATACAAATATTAGCCACTGCTTTGAGGATAGAAACAGTACTGTGTTTCATCTCTGTAGGCCCAGCATCATCTAGCACGGTGCTGTCTCTGTTCATAGTAACCACTTAAACGTTTTTTTTCATATTGAATTCCTACCTTCAGTTGTTTCCATTACTTTAAGCACTTCAAGTTTATCATGGGAGATGTATGGGGTTTCTTTTCTCTCCTCAGCTTGAGAATGAGACCTAAAGCTTCAGCTTTGACTTTTAATCCTGCCTTTCTTGATGCCAGGACCTAGCAAGCACTAGAAGTTCTCCTCATAATCAGTGAAGTGCTGTCCTTACCGTTAGAGAGAAGCAGATTTGAGACAAGTTATCTTTGACTCCTGGACACATTTTTGGAAATCGCAAAGGTGATGTAGCAATAAAAATACTTTTTTGCCTTGATGAACTAAAATGGAGGGAAAAAGTGTGTCAACCAAAGAAAATAGCATCGTTCAATACCTTTTTGTTGTTTTGCTGGTTGGTAATGATCATATTTTTTTAGTTAATTTTCAAAGACAATGCCTTTTTTTCCTTAGAAAAAAGAGTTTTCATTTTAATGTTATTAGTCATACACAGGGTACCCAGCCTCTAACACTAACTGCCCAAAGAGGGCAGCTGGGTGGTGTAGTGGATAGAGTGCTGGGCATGTAGTCAGGAAGACTCATCTTCTTGAATTCAAATATGACTCTAGACATTTTCTAGCTGTGTGACCCTGGGCAAGTCCCTTAACACTGTTTGCCTCAGTTTCCTCATCTGTCAAATGAACTGGAGAAGGAAATGGCAAACCACTCTAGTGTCTTTGTCCTGAAAACCCCCAATGAGATCATGAACAGTTGGACACAACTGAAAGGACTGAACAACTCCAAGCTCAAAGATTTGACCTAGAACTTGTATGTTGCAGGGAGCAATATTTTATCACTGAAAATATCTATATCTTTATCTGTATCTATATATATATATACACATACATACACATGTATATACATATATACATACGTATATGTGTGTGTGTATTTTCTAATAACTAGTGTTTTATCCTAACTAGGGGTAAGCTGGCACGTGTTTAGGCAAACCATGTGGCAAAGGAAGGGTAATATCCTTCCAGAGAAAAGGACAATATCTGAATTGAGATTCAAGCAAGTATCCATGGAACAGTGCAACTGGTTCATTACAAGCATTTCTTGGGAGTAACTGAAATCCCAAAAGCTTATGCAGAAGCAGGAAATTGGTTGCAAGGGCAGAAATTTAGACTGGGAGCTGAAACCAGATTAGAAGGCAAGGTAGAGTAAGTTCCAGGAGAAATGACTGTCCAACTCAATTTGTTTGCATAATGTCTTGGTCTTTTGTAGCAGTTGGGTATATTCCCTGATTTTCAACATGTACTGTCTCTTTCCCCCAATTTTCTTATTATGTTGAGGGTACCACTATCTTCTGAGGCATGCAGGTTCAGAATTTTATCTCATCTTTGATACTTCCCTTTCCCTCACTGTTGACTACATCTAATCAGTTGCCAAGACATATTTAGTGCCGTCCTTACCATTAGAGAGGAGCAGGTTTATAATACCTATTACTTATGTCCCTTCTTCTTCACTTAATCTGCCACCACATTGGTTCAGATATTAGTTTTTCTTACTAATAATAATATCTAGAATATACATATATATATATATGTATGTGTGTGTGTGTGTGTAGTGCTTTAAGGTCTGCAAATACTTTATAAATATCATCTCATTAAAGAAACAAATATAATCTCATTTGATCCTTACAATAGTCCTGGGAGGTGAGTGCTATTTTACAGATGAGGAAACTGAGGAAAGGACAGGTTAAGTGACTTGCACTGATTCACACAGCTGTCTGAGGCAGGATTTGAACTCAGGTTTTTCTGACTCCAAGTCCAGCTATCTAACCTCCGTACTACATATCTGCCTTTTTGCTTGAACTTTTTACAATAGTTTTTTTTTTCTGTCTCAAAGTCCCTCCTCTTTCCAAGTCATTTTTCACATAGCTGCCAAATTAATCTGATGATAAAGGTCTTAAACATATCATTTCCCGATTAAAACCATTCACAAGGTCCCTATTCATCTAGATTAATAAATAAACCCATTAGCTTGACATTTAGGGCCCTCTACAATCTGTTTCCAAGTTATCTTTCCATTGTTTTACACTTACCTTCTTATTCTCTATTTAGAGCCAAACTAGACTGTGAGCTCTTCCCCAATCCCATGTTGCCCTTTTCTACCTCAGCATGTCATCCCATGCTTAGAATGCTTTTCACTTTTGGAAATCCTTCTTGGTTATCTCCCTTTACCAAATTGTCAGAGCACTTTGCCTTGATCTCTCTCTCTCTCTCTCTCTCTCTCTCTCTCTCTCTCTCTCTCTCTGCCTCCCTCACCCCTCCCTCTCTCTTTCTCTCTTTTGTCCTTCTCATGTTTGATGTTACCATCATACTTATTTCTATACATTTCATAACTCTAGAGAAGGATGTAATGAAGTAGATACAATCCACTTGGCCTCAGATTCAAAAAGACATGGATTAAAGTCCTGTCTTTAACACAAACTGGCTTTGTGACCCTGGGCAAGTCACTTAACCTCCTCCTGACTTCACTTCTCAGAGCTCTAGGTAGTTCTCTAAAAGCATAAGTTTCAGAGAAGGGGCCAATTTGCATTGAAAAGTTTCTTTACCTGGAAGTTTCCTATACCAATGAAAACATAGGACTAATCCCTGTACTTATCTAGTCCTATGCCTTTGTGTCTCTTGGTTCAATGGTAAGCTTCTCCAAGAGATTATGTCATTTTTATCTTTGTATTTCCCTAATAGATGTTTGTTGAATTTGAACCTTATGAAAAAAAAAAACAACAAAACAAACAAAAGAAAACAACAACCTTGCAGAAAAGGGTTGTTGGGGACAGAGATTGACCCAGCTGGGCTAGAATATGGAGATAATAAGTCACCATTCCAAATCTAAGAGGTAGCACCAGGAAAGGAATAGGAATTAGAAAGATGAAACAGAAAGATCTCATAGAATTAGAAGGAAGATGGAGGCTAAGGACAAGACAAAAGGATAAGTTAAGAACGACATGGTAGATGGAGTAAGGATTGGGAAAGAGTTCCCTGGAGTAGCTTAGTCAGACTCAGGAGAAGAATCAGGGAATAATATTCAGGATTCATTAACGCTGATGGGCTTGTCTGGGGCTAGGATAAATAGAGATCCTGGGAGAATGAGGAAAGTGACATCAGTAGGAGACCTAATGCCAAAAGCATACATCAAGGGTCAAATAGAGACTAACCTTCTTCACCTTGGAGCCATGAAAGTTAGACTACACACGTGGTGCCCAAATGGCCTACTGAAATCTCTATGACTCTAAAAAGAATGCAAGGAAGACTTCTAGTATGCTTGGTAAATCTTACATGAAAGGTTTATGGGAAAACATGAATAATAATTGCATAGGATGAGAAGGCATGGAGTTGTATGGAAAGACAAAGAACTTTTTATGAGTGGTTCCATTGCACTCTGGTGCTTTAATAGGTAATTTTATTGACATAGGTTAAGAGGTTACAAAGGTACAGTGAAGCAGGATGATATAGCTGAAAACGTACTGAATTTGGATTGGGGACTTGGGTATAAATCCTGGCTTTGCCGCTTACTTACTCCCTGTGTGACCTTGGGCAAGTCTTTTTATTCCTCTGGGCTTTATTCAGTTTCCTCAACTATAAAATGATGGGGATGCAGACAGTGGTGACTTGGAGCCAGCCTGGCTTTCAAGGGTGAATTGTTAAATTTTCAGCATGAGCATTTACACTCTGGAAATGGGCAAATGCTACAAACCAGGGAGTGATTTATTGTTTTTGTTGATTTCTAGACTTAAGAAAGTGATGGAAAAAATGTTAATAATGCAGATTAAATTTAAAAGTGTGTCATGAGTATAATTTTTTGGAGGAGAGCTAATTGTTAAACATATTAAAATATGTTAAACCTAAAAATCAGCATACTATTGGTTGCAAGGGTTCTTAACCTGTAGTCTGTGGATTAAAAACATTTTTGGGGGGAAATTGTATTTCAATTTAATTGGGTTTCTTTCATAACCCTACATAATTTAATGCATTTAAAAATATTCTGAGATGGAGTCCATGGGCCTTGCCAGAATGCCAAAGGGGTCACGTAAATAAAAAAGATGATCTGGAGATGATCTCCAATGTCTCTTCCAGCTCCAAATCTATGAGCCTATGATTTGGGTACAAACTCCCATACTTTTACGTACTATCTATGTGACCTAGGGCAGGTCACTTAATTCTTCTGGACTTCTATTTCCTCATCTGTAAAATGGGGAAATTAGACTAGGTGACCTCTAAGGTCACTTCCAGTTCTAAGTCTAGGATATTAATCTCTTTCTAGACAGTTCTAGAGCTCACCCTGGGGAACTAAGACTAGCATCTGGAATGATTTTTACTACCGTCTTTCTGTCAATTCTACCTTACTTGACTTAGTCTGTAGGGCAAGGTTTTATTTGGTCTATGAAATACTGTTATTAGAAGATGTTTCATTTTCATTTTCATGAAACTATTGATCTATCATGCACACTATGGGAGACTTTTAGTCTCATCCTAACAATGGTAAATTTTTAATGATGCTTATACTTGGAATTTTGTTAAAAGTAAAATATTAAGGAAAACTTGGATAAACTGGTATTGTGTTTACAAGAGAGTCATGATAGCAAAAACAACAAATCCATAGGCTTTGCAGCAGGGTCTCACAAAAATATACCAGAATAAATTCTTGAAATGATGGAAATAATCCTACTTAAAGGACCACTAGCCAAAAGACCAAGTAAAATAGCAGAGTGGGTTGATGCTGAGAATATTGATATATATCCCTGTTGCCTAAATTAAAGTAAAACTGATAAGTAGGCCAAGCATGATGGCATATAGCATAATTCCTGCTCCCAAGGAGGCTGAAGCTAGTAGATAGCTTCAGCTTGGGAATTTTGAACTGCAGTGGGCTATGCTCATCAGTTGTCCTCATTAAGACTGGTACCAGTATGGCGAGCCCTTTGGAGTTGGGGACCGGGATATTGCCTGATGAAAGGTGAAATGGCTAGACCAGAAACAGAGCAGGTTAAAGTTTCAGATACTTATCAGTAGTGGGATTGGTCAGATGAGAGGATACTGTACTTCTAGCCTTGGTGAGATAGAGAGACCCTCATCTAAAAAAAAAAGAGTAAACAAAAAATTCCTAAACTGACAAGTGGTTCTTGAGTACATTGCTGCCAGAATAATTTTTCCTAAAACTCCACTTGAATGACGTCATTCTCCTATTGAAGAACCCATAATGATCACCCAATGCCTACTGTAACAATTCAAAACTCTCTGCTTGGCTTTCAAGGCCTCTATAATTTGACTGCAGTGTCTTCAGAGCATTGACCTTGGGATTATTTAACCTCTCTGAGCCTCATCTATGAAATGAAGACATACCTACCTAGGTAACAAGGCTGCTCTAAAATTGCCTTTTAAACTGTAAAATGATTAAAAAATGTAAGTAATTGTTATTATTTTTTACCTATTAATCTTTACCTATTTATACTCTTAAATTAAATTGATGTTTTCTTCAGGCATCTCTTTTTAGCCTCCTTCCCTTTTCTTCATGTTCAATTTCTCTTTCTAAAAGCAGTATTTTTCTCACTGCCTACCTACATTCTGTGGCCAAGGCTCAGTTGAATTTCTATCTCATCCAAGAAGACTTCTCTTTGACTTTTCCCCTCCTCAGTTAGGTTAGCCCTTGATTCTATATATTGTCTAGGATTATTTTGTAATGGTTTCATGTGCTGGTTTTTTCTCCTCAATTAGATCGTGAACTCCTTGAGTGCAGGGATTCATGTACTAGTAAGAGCACTGGACTTGGAATCAAATAAGGAGAAACCTGGATTAAAATCCTCCAAAACTTACTTATTCTTTATATGACCAAAGGCAGGTGTCTTAGTTTCCTCATCTGTAAAATGAGGATAATAATCCTAGTATCTATCAAATGAGATCATATGTATAAAATTTTTTGTGAGTCTTAAAGTCCTATATAAAGGTCAGTTATCATTATCCCCTCTAACATCTATTACAGTATTGGGTACATAACAAGCCTCACTAGACACTTGTAGATCAACTGAGTAATATAATAATCATCTATAGTGTTTGGGATGCTGACCAGTGCAACGACCATTTTTTTTCCACCAGAGGAATGATGATGAAACGTATCTCCCTCACCCTGATAGAGAGATGATGAAAAAGTTATAATAGCTCAGGTCCAATGAAATGTCAATGAAGCACTGTACTAGAAACATCTCTTCATATTAGCATTGATCTATTAATGATTGAACATAATAGTCCCATAATTAATGGCAAAACAATATTGTTTTGATTCATTATTCAAATAGTTCTGAATATACCTAACTACCTTCATCTCAACCATCTCTTTCCACATCCTCTTACACTCACTCACTTCAACAAATAAGCGTAGTCAAGTAAAACAAACCAATACATTGTCCATATCTGAAAATGTCTATCTCATTCTGTACTTTTGAGTGAATTGCCTCTATCAAGAAGAAGGAGATGTACTTCACAGGCTCTTTTAAGGATCACTATGCAATCACATCTTTCAGTACCTGGGATGTAGTGTGTCCAAATCAGGTAACTTGAACTTATGAAGTACAAATAAGTGCTTTCTTGCTATCTTGTTACTTTCCTTGGCTTTCAACTCCCTAGTGAGCATTTTGTTCTCTCCTTTCCAGTCCAAAAAAAATCATTCCTTTTAGTTGAGGAAATAAATGCAAAATATGCGCTGGGTGGTTCTGCCTTCTCTCCACCATCCATTATCATTGTCGCATCCACACAAGAAGTAGTCCTATTCCTTCTCCTCCCAACATGTTTTTTTTAAAGAACCCTTGTTTATCTTTAGCATAGTAAACCTCAGCTCATTCTGGGTGTTAGCACTCCTGGTGGTATTATTATAAGGATGACTTTCTTTTGTATTCATATGCCATTACCTGCCCATGCTTCCATCTTCAAAGCATGTCTATTTGAAATCTGAATTGGTTGATAAGCTAGGTAGGCAACTAGCTCATTCTTTTTAGACAAATCCACTTTTTTCCCCACTGAAATGGTTTCTGTTTGCACCTACAAAATTTCAAACTTGAGAGCTTTCTTAGGCCATGGAATTCTACCTGTCTTGAATCCCTTTGGTAACTCTTTGAAACCCTTTGGTAAAGCTGGTAACAACTTTCCTCTCCTCTCTCTATAATAAATTCTAAAAATAAGGAGTAATTCACCCCTAAGTCTTCCAGTGTTTTTATTTGTCCTATTTGGCTAGAATCAGGTCCAGAAGAGCAAGTCCTCTTATCATAAATTGTCCACCATTTGAAAGATGAAACTACCATTTAAGGCAAGGCAAGAATTTACCTGCTTCTCTTCTCTTGGGGAAAATGGGGATGAGGGAGAGAGAGAGAGGGAGAGAGAGAGAGAGATTTTCTGGATTTTTAGGTAATGGATGACTGAAGTAGTCTGGGTTTGTAATATTTCATCAACGTCTCTTCTATTTCCTCTGTCAATGTGGTATGCAGGAAATGCTGATGACAATATTACAGGAGCAGTGCTCCTGTAATAGAAGTTAGAATCAACACAGCCATTCTGAAAAGCATTTGGAATGATGTCTCCAAAGTCACTATATGTGCATACCCTTTTGACCCATTAATAGCGCTATTAAACCCATAACCCAAAGAGATCAATGAAAGAGGAAAAGATCCCATATGCACAAAATATTTCTTTCTCTTTTTGTGGTGGCAAAGAACTGGAAACTAAAGAAGTGCCCACCAATTGGGGGATGGCTGAACAAATTATGGTATAAGAATATAATGGAATGCTATTGTGCTATAATAAATAATGAAGGAGATGAGAAACCTTCCAGAAAAACTTGGGAAGACTTATATGAACTAATGGAGAATGAAGTAAGCAGAATCAGGAGAACAATTTATAAAGACATTGTAAAGACAGCAATATAAAAGACAACTCTGAAAGCTTTAAGAATTCTGATCAATCTGATGACCAACCATACTGCCAGATGGCCTATAATTTAACATGCTACCCACCTCCTGAGAGAGAGAGAAGTGATGGACTCAGGGTACAGAATGAGACTTTTTTTTTCTTTTGGACATGACCAATGTGATAATTTGTTTTGCTTGATTATGCATACTTGACTATGCATTGTTACAAGTCCCGCCCCCCCCCCACCTTCCTACTAATGGGGGATGAATTAAAAGGAGAAAAAATAAATTTTTAAGAGAAAATTTTAAAAGACTAGGATATATGTACATATGTGCATTTATGTGTATGTATGCACATATGTGTGTCTGTATACACATACATACATGTACACACATATATATGTATATGTGTGTATATATGTATATATTTATGTACATGGCCAAAGATAGAAAAAAATCTCTCTATAAAAGCAAAGAACTGGAAAAGAAATGGGTGTTAATCAATCTGGGAATGGCCAAAACAACTATGACATGAAAAAAACAGAATATTATTGAGCAGTTAAGAAGTGATGACTAAGAAATTCAGAGAAACATGGGAAGATTTTATGAACTGATTCAAAGAGAAATAAACAGAAAAGAATATATATGATAAGTACGACAATGTGAATGAAGAGAGATTACTAAGAGGAAGCCAAGTTTTGCATAACTGAAAAACCAATGAAAGTCTAGGAGAAGAGATAATGAAGCATAACTTCCACCTTACAGAAGAGAGGCAGAAAACTATGAGGGCAAAACACTCTGTCAGACGTGGTCACTGTACTGGATGTTTGTGCTTATTTATTTTTCTTTGTCATAAGGGAGGGCTCAATCTGGAGGACAAAGGGCTTGATTTCCTCTCAAAGTCTCTCTGTCATGCTTATACACTCTGAACCTAGATTTATGAAAATAATTTCTTCTTTTTTAATTTATTATTTTTCCACACAAGACAGTTACCAACAAACAACCAAGCAACTCCCCTAGAAAATTCATTTCCTGAAAAACAATTTATTAATTGTTAATAGAAGGGAAGGATGTATCTTTGTATTTTTACATTATGTTACTAATGCCAAATAAGTTGTTGTGTGACCCTGGGCAAGTCATTTAACCTTGTTGGACTCAGTTCCTTATCTATAAAATAAAGTGGGGGAGTAAATGGCAAACTACTCCAGTATCTTTGTCAAGAAAACCCCAAATGGGGTCATGAAGAGTTAGACATGATTGAAACAACTGAAGAACAACGACAAAACCATCATAATATGTTGCTCTTTTAGCCTGGCTTCTTCTACTTTGTATCTCTATATACAAGTTTTCTCATGTTTCCTTATATTTTTAATATTCATCATTGCTTATGGTATAGTAATATGTCATTATGTTCACATAGCACCATTTATTCATCTGTTCATGAATTTTGTGGCATAAATTCTGCTCCCATCATTTTGTCATTGCAAATAATGCTGCTTTGAATACTTTTGTACATGTCGATCTTTTCTTGCTGTCAGTAACCTCTTTGGAATATAGTCCCATGAGGAGAATAACTATTATGAATAATTAGTAACTTTTCTCACCTAAGTTTATATTATTTTCCAGAGGTAGTTGAACAAATTTGGAGCTACACAAGCATAAATTACCATGTCTGTGTTACCATGGCCCTTCCAACAATCAGTTTTCCTAACTTTTCTCCTTTTTTCTAGTCTAGTGGGTGGCAGGTGATATTTCAGGGTTGTTTTACTTTTAATTTTCTGGCTATTAGTGTTTTAAATTTTTTTCAGGAAGTTGTTGATAGTTTGTAATTCTTTGTAAACAGGTTTGTTCGGCTGCTTTTTGCACTTGGATATGAGGTAATGGCTATTAATCTTATACATTTGTGTCTGGATGCCAGAGATAGTTAAAGCAAATATTTTGTCTTTTGTTTTAATTTTAGCTGTATTGACTTTTGCTCGGACAAAAATTTTGTAATTTTATGTAATTGAGATCACCAATTTTGTATTTTGTGATCTCTCTCATGTCTAGTTATATGTTCTTCCACTTTCCATCACTGTGAAAGTTATATCTTTCCATTCTCTTTTAAGGTTATATACATGTACATATATATGTATATAATTTTATTTTTGAAGCATTTAGTCATTTATTAAGATATAAAAATGTAGAATGATAATCAAGACCTTTTTTCTTTTTCTTTCTTTCTTTCTTTTTTTAACCACAGGGCTTTTCACCTTTCCTTCGTAGTTGTATTCGCAGGGTTTATTAAATACCACATTGCTGCATATATTTGTTTCTAGCTCTTGCTCACCTAATCCAATGATATAGTTTTCTGTTTTTTCGTTTGGTTATTTTTTGCTTGATATTTTTTATAATTCTTCTTGGCAGTGTATTTTCAGATCTGGTAGCACTAAACCCCTCTTCTCCTAATTTTTTTCCCATTTTATTTGTTAATGCTATTGACTTTTTTCTCTTTAAATGAAATTTGCTATTATTTTACCTAATTTTAATATACTCTACTAATATATCCCTTTGGTAATTTGATTGATATAACATTGTCTGTAATTTGGGTACTATTGCATTTTGTTAAGTTAAATGGAATTTTTCTCTCTTTTGGGTTTTATTAATGATATACTGAAAAGTTGATGATTATTGAGGATTTGCTAAAAAAAACTGATTAGATTTTGTTGTTATTGATTCTCTAAGGTTCTTTAACAAAATCATCATACTGTCTGTAAATAGTGAATATTTGGCTTCTTCTTTGCCTGCTAATCCCCTAACTTCTTTCTCTTGTCTTATTTCTCTAACTTAAATTACAAGAACTATGTCAAATAGTAGTGAATCAGTTGTAGGGAAGAGACCAGTTCCTTGTGAGTTTGCCTCTGACATTAATTCCTCACAGTGGGTAAATATTGTACCACAGAGAGTGGTATGCATCTGTAAATCCCTTACAATTCTTCTGTTCTCAGTTACATAGCTTAGGACTGTTAAAAACAAGATTAAGTGGAAGAAAATCATATTCATGAGCTGTCCAGCAAAATTTCCACTCTTTTCAGTAATGAGAAAAAGCTTTAAACCTATGGAAAATACAACAGAGGGGTCAATCTTGAGGTTATCACAGAAAGTGTTAGGAGCGTTGTTTTAACATACTCTGCAGTATTGACACACAGACAAAGTTCCATTAATTCCAACTTATTATATCATGCAGTACTAGTGATCAATTGTGAAGGGGGGAGAATATCTTCCTTTTCCAGTTGCCCTGAATGGCTGGTATTTAACTAGTTGGGTAGAGATATTTTATCCTAAATGCCAAGATGTGTTAAAATATGGCCAGTTAGTTAGAGTGTTGATTTTGGTGACTCTGCTCCACTTCTGTCCTGTATTCTCCAGTGCAACCTATATCTGCTCCTTCATTTAAATTATGTTCCCAGCTGCACAGCTGCTCCTAGTTATTTACACTCCTAGCCCACCCTTGTCTGACTCACAATCCCATTTAGGGTGTGGCTGCCATGGCTACCCACAAAGCCCCACTAGCTATGTGGAGCTTCCCTATCATGAAAAGAAAGTAAGGCTTGTAAAAGTAGGTGCTTCCAGTTAATGAATGTGTGCTAAAGAAAGTTTACCTGAGTTCTGTTCCCCATCCCCCTTCCCAGAAGGGATAATTGTTCACAGGGATTCTTGTTATTAGTAGCAAATTAATATTACAGTTCCTTAACAACTACAGAAAAACACAATGCAGTGATTATTTCATCTTGTAAAAATAAGACTGCTGAAGGATTTCTTGTTGTGTTGTTATTACAAAACTCAGAATTAATGACCTTGGGTTTGGTAAATGGGTTTCACATCTGGTGGTATTATTCCATTTTTAGTGAAGCCAGCATAAAACCAATTACTTGAACTTCTAGATCTCGTGACTTACAGGCATCTGCAGAAGTCCACCTCCTCTATCTCATTTTGGTGTGCAAGCTACCCAGTAAGGTTCTAGGGTTCTCAGAGGTTATGCCCCAGAAGGAAGGCACTGGCAGCTTCTGCAAGCCAGAAGGGCTTCATGTACAGTCCAAGCCACAGGCTGTTTGCCATGTGAGGGCCAGCATTCCCAATTGAACTCATTTTCTTTCTTCCCAAACAATCCCCTTTTTCTAATTTTCATGTTACAATCAAGAGTATCACCATCCTCCCAATCATACAGGCTTGTAACCTAGGGTCATCTTCAATTCCTCACTCTCTCACTTCCCTACTATATCCATTCTGTCGTCAAATTCTATGATTTCTATCCTTAACACATCTCTCTTATGCGTGCTTCCTTTTCTCCTCTGGCACTGTGACCACCTTGGTACAGACAACTATCGCCTCACAATTGAATTATTATTGCAGTAGTTTGCTGGTTGGTCTCCCCCCTTAGTTCTCTCCCCACTTCCATCCATCCTCCATTCAGCTGTCAATGTGATCTTGCTGAAGTGCAGGTCTGACAACGTCATATCCCTATTCTATACACTTCAGTGGTTTCCTATTGCCTCTAGAATCAAATATAAAATTCTCTGTATTGATTACAAGCCCTTCATAACCTAGCCCTCCTTACCTTTCCGTTCTTCTTATACCTCGCACCCCCACCAATGATATTGGCCCCCTTGCTGTTCCTCAAACAAGACACTCCATTTCCTGACTCTAGGCATTTTTATTGGCTGTCCCCTATGACTGGAGTGTTCTACCTGTTCATCTTTGCCTCCTGGCTTCCCTGGCTTCCTTCAAGTCTCAGCTAATATCCTACCTTCTGTGAGATACCTATCCTGGTCCTCCTTAATCTTAGCACCTTCCCTCTGAGACTACCCTCAATTTATTCTGTTTATATCTTGTTTATACATAGTTATATGTTATCTTCCCCATTAAACTATAAGCTCCTTTAGACTCCAGTCTATTTTTTTTTAACTTTTCTTTACATCTACAACAATGCCTGGTCCGTAGTAGGCACTTAATAAATATTGCTTGTTGACTGACTGACAACCTAGCTCAGCACAGAAAGGCTCAACACCAGTAGGCAGACCATTTGGAACTGAATTCTCTGGCCTTAGCAACCCAGAAAAAAAGAGGAAAAAAGAAAAAAAACTAAAACTGTAAGTAACCTATAGACTGTTGCCTATGAGCAGAATCTTGAAGCTTAAATGTCTTATATTTACACATTTTTTTACTGAGATTATAATTGTTTTCCTCTTTGTGAGTGAGATATCTGGATTTGTCCTATCCCACTAGGAGACTGTAAACTCAATGAGAGCAGGGATTGTATCTTGCTGACCCCAATAAAAAGAATGCTGGAGTTGGCATCATCCTGTTTTTTCCATGATCATGCTAATGAGTATATGTATACAAAGAGCTTTGTAAACACTGAAGTTCTAAATATATATGTATGTACGTACATATATAAAGACATACATATGTATCTATATTTATAGTTAGCACCCAAGTGAGTAAGATGAGTGACCACTTCATTTCTCTGCTCAATACAAACTCCTCAGCTAGAAAATAAAGTTCTTCACAATCTGGCTCCAGCCTACCTTTCTCAAGCTTATAATAGCACATGGTTCCCCTTAATGCACTTTCTCTATTTGACCAAACTATCTTACTTGTAGTTCTTGGAAATTGACATTCCACCTCTTATCATCTGTGCTATGGCATAGACCATCCCCCACACCTGGAATGCAGTCCCTCCTCAACCTGTGCATTTTATAATTCCTAGCTTCCTGCAAGGCTCAGTTTAATCACTACCTCTCACAGGAAGCCTTTCCTCTTCCCTTCAGGTTGTTAGTTCTTTCTCTTTCCTCTTTAGCTGTCTATATGATGTATCCTCCAGTTAAACAAATGAATTCAGAAGTGGTTGAATGCTAGACTCAAAGACTAATAGACAAGCATCAATTTGGCAGGAAGTCTCTGGTAGACTGTCCTAGTCATTTGTGTTTGGCCCTGTGCTGTGTAATATTTTTATTAATGACTTGGATAAATTTTTATTAATGGATAAACATTTTTTATCAATTGAATAAATTGGATAATATTTTTGTCAATGACTTGGATAAAGATACAGAAGGCAGGATTATTCATTTTGCAGATGAAATATAGCTAAGAGAGAAAGTTAACACAGTGGGTGACAGAATCAAGATCTACAAAGGTATTGACAAACTAGGGCACTGGGCTTAATCTAATAAGATGACATTCAACAGAAATACATGTGCAGTCTTACACTGATTCAAAGAATCAAATTCTTAAGTATAAGATGGAGAAGGTATTTTTAGAGAGCAAATTGTCTGAAAAAAGATCAGGTGAACTTCAAACTTTATGTGAATCAGTAGTAGTATAATGGAGAGCTTGAGCTACACACTAAGAACTGTGTAGATTCCAGGAATAAGGAGGTGATAGTCCTGTCATACCCTGCCATGGTCAGACTATGTTTGGAGAATTGTATTCAGTTCTGGGGGCCACAGTTTGGGAAGGACATTGATAAGCTGGAGAGCATTCAAGAAGAGAGGGAAGTAGGATGATGAAATGCCTTGCACCCATGTCAGAGAAGAAGGAGGAAGGGGAAGAAGAAGATGAGGAAGAAAAAGACCAGAATTTCCCCACATTTGTCCAAACTGGCAGACTGGGTCCTCAGAGGCCAGCTGCTCTTGCTCTCAGATAACATGGTAAAGACAGTTAATGCAAAACTTTCTAAGAACCTGTTCACTCCTTCCCACAACTACACACAGCAGCCATGGGAGGAGCAGCCTTAAATTTGGACCAGCAAGGCAGAGTTAGAAGCAGTGTGTGGAAGGAAAGGAGGGAAATTTGGGCTTGCTGTCAGGAAGACATTTCCTTAGGGCTGCCTCAAGACATGGTGGATTCCTTACTCCATGTAAAGGCTGGATGAGCATTTGTTGGGTATATTACAGTGAAGGTTGCTTAGGGATGAGAGTTGAACAAGATGGCCACTGAGGTTTTCTTATAACTCTCAAATTTTGTCATCTTCTTCTTCTAGAATGTAAGCTCTTTGAAGAAAGTAGCTAATTCACTTTTCTTTTTGTATCACCAGCACCCTGTCCAGTGCTTGGCACAGAGTTGACACTTAATAAATGTGAATTAGATTTTATTTGGTTAGACAGAATGATGGCTTGGCCACAAAGTTAAAATGGCAGGAAGTGCCTGAGAAAAGCTCATAATCTGAAACAAATATCAGTACTGGAAACCATAGAAAGATTGCTACAACCTAATAAATATTTAACATATATATGCATTAAAATAGGCACTTATATTTTATGGTCATTTATTTAGGAGTTTTTGCTAAATAGATCTAAAGCACTAAAGTTTTAAAAAAAAGTCATTGAATCCCAAATAGGTCACTTTCTGAGATACCTACACATTCTTTCTCAGAATAACTTGGAAAAACCTCACTGTGTTATATACTGAAGATTAACTAGTTATCGACACATTCATTCCTAGTTGACTAGAAGCTTGATTAATGAAATACTACAGTTAAATTAAGAACATGTGCTTTTGTACATGAAAAATTTACCAGCCTCATAAAGCATTAACTGAAATATTGATAATTTCACAGAAAACAAATATATTTTATTCTTATGGATTTCTATCCTCATAGGTTACTTTAATAACATTTTGGGGGAAATTAGAGTTCGGTGAAATTTGAATAAGTAGTGGAAGTTACTTTTACTTTTAGGGATTAAAAATCAGCTCAATTGATTTAAACACTTACCTCCTTGTACATAAATCTTCAGCTGTAAATCTTCTTTTCTTTCTAGATGGTATCTCACTCTTAAATGAAAGAAAAGATTTGTTACCTTTGACTTTTCTCCTACTTCATATTATTGAACTTTGAAAAGTGAGGTGCAAAAAACACTGACCTAGTTCAGGGGTGGGGAACTTTAAAAATTTGGATTTAGTCAAAGGGCTGCCCTTGAGGACCTAGAGAGCCACATGTGGCCTCAAGGCTTCAGGTTCCCCACCTCTGACTAAAGTATCATTATTTAGCAGGAAAAAGTAGTTGCTCTGTATTAGGTAACATGCCAAATCTTCATTTATTTCCTCCCTCGTGGAGTGGATGGGGGTGTGGGTATAGGTGTGGCTAGGTATTTGTGTCTGGAAAGGTGGGGGTGATGAGGGGGAGAAAGGGGAAGAGAGGTGGGTGTGGTGGAGGCACATAGCATGTCTATCCGTATTTCCCCAAATAAATCTTGGGTTGTTAGGAAGGTACTCTGTCATTAGTGAATTATGTATTCTCCTGGGAAATCATCATACTTTACAGAGATTGTGTCCTGTCTTGTTTAGGCAAAGATGATTAAGGTAAGAAAGCATCAGGGCATCATTGATACAACTTGTAAGGCCACCATGAAAGACAACCCCTAACCACTAGTTTCAGTGGTATAAACAAAAAGCAAACATTCTGTAACCTTTAGAACCAAATAAAAGTGTTGACTTGGGATGTGAACAATATGTGTGTATGTATATGTGTATATATTATACACATGTACATACACACATGTACATATGTGTCTATACACACATACACATGTGTGTATATAAATATGTATGTATACACACCAAACACAATGAAGTTGTTAGCCTATTACACACAGGTGGCCAATAGTGCTTGAGATGATTTTAAGAGTCACATCTTGGGGTAGGTTCCAGAAAATATTGTGAAGCAGGAGAAATCTGTCTTTGGATTTTCTAAGATTTATTATGGACTCTAACTCCCTTCATTCTGGGGTCCTGCACATTCATGAAGGGGTATGCACAGTCACAGGTTCAGGCAGGACACAGGACAAGGTCTCTGGCTTTGATATTCAGGAATTCTACATGTGTATTTTTTGTCTTCTATTTTATACCTGGAGCAAAAACGCTGCCTTGATATTCAACAATTTAACCACTCAGCCTTTATGAAGTGACTTCTGTCTGCAGAGCACTATGTTATGTGCTAGGGGAGATATAGTATTTAGATAAGAAATGGTCCCTGACCTCATGAAGCTTACAGTCCAAAAGGAGGAAATGACATTGATATATAGAGATAGCGTATGGCAATGTCACATGACATTGTTGGTATTTTGCAACCACATCATTCTCATTCCACAGGTTTTTTATTCTGATAGTCTACGAGGTGACTTCTTGTTCCATAGAGAAAAGGTAGAAAGATAAAATAGACCCTTTGTCCTCCGTGGTTAGTGAACAGGCATGTCACCAATAAACATTAGTGATGGGTTTCTCTTCATTGGAGGTCTTAGAAAAGAGGCTATGTGACCACTTTTCAGGAATGTTGTAAAGGGAATTCTTTTTAAGGTACTGGTTGACTTAGTAGATGATTACTGAGCTCCTTCCTAACTCTGAGATTACGACATTGTGAAATATTTCTGTAAACCCCCACATGTCAATCATTTACCCTGTGGTTCTAATCACCATTCTCTCTGACTTCTCTACTCAAAACACTCCTCTCTCTCTTTTTTTAAAAAAAGATATTAATTAACTAATTTTTAGTTTTCAACATTACCCTTTATAAGATTTGGAGTTATAAATTTTCTCCCTTCCTTTACCTCCTCACTCCTCTCCAACCCCCCTTCCCAAGATGGCATGCAATCTGATATAGGTTATACATGTACAATCATATTAAACATACTTCCACATTAGTCATGTTGTAAAGAAAAATCAGAACCAAAGGGAAAAGCCATGAGAAAGAAAAACAGAGAGAAAATAATATGCTTTGATCTGTGTTCACACTCCATAGTTCTTTCTCTGGATGAAAATATTCCTCTCTTGACACAACTCTTCTGTATGTATTTCCTTCTCCTGTTAGAAAATAAGCTTCTTGAGGGCAGGGACTGTCTTTTTGCTTGTCTTTGTATTCTGGGAGAAGCCCAGTGCTTAGCACATAGTAAGCTGTAATAAAAGTTTTTCCCATGCTTTCATTCACATAATATTTTGTAAGGTAATTCTAGTTCTTCTATTAAGTAACTATTGTCTAGGCTCATAACCATTTATTTCTCCCCAGATGCATCATCATTCAATGTACAAAGGTAAAATCACAAAGAAATTGCCAAATTTCATTCTTTCAAACTTTAGGGATAAGAAGAGGTTCACATGAATATTCCCTGGAATTTCTAGTGACACAAAGTTTGGGTTAAGAAACCCAATGCCATATGGTGTGTGTGTATGTGTGTGTATACACACATAGACATACATATATATACATGTGTGTATACACACATATGTATGTATACACATGTGTATATGTGTGTGTATAGAGACGCGATATTTCTGTATAACACTTATGTATGTATGCATATGTGTGTATATATATATACATATCAGTAACCCTTCTGCAAGTTATTGGGAGTTTAGGCACTGGGGCAGTTAAATCATTGTTCTTTTTGGCCAGGTCAAAATCATATTGGGGAAGAAAATACTCCTCAGAATCTAAAGAATGCCCATTCCCACATTGAGGGCATAATTGAGAATGGAAGTTCACTATAACACTGGAGGTATGCAACTTACAGCAAATTATGCTGTTTAGAAAATGATGTTAGGCCAAAGTTGATTGTAGATGAGAGAAAACACTTCCCATAGGTTTGAATATTTTTTCTACTGGATCATGGGATTTAGAGTTTTGAGAGATCTTAGAAATATTCAGTCTGACTCCCCTCATCTTACAGAATGAGTTTCAGAGAGGAAAAGCAGTCTGCTGGAGGACATAGTTTCTATCAAAATGCAGCCTAGAAATAGGTAAAGAAGGATTCCTAATGAATTTCTTTTATGACAAAAATATGGTTTTGATACTTAAACCAGGAAGAGCAAAAAAAGATAAGGACAATCATAGACCAATTTCCTCAATGAATATGGATGCAAAAATTTTAAATAAAATACTAGCAAGGTGGTTGCAGCAACATATAATAAAGATCATACACTGTGATCAGGTGAGATTCATATCAGGAACACAGGGCTGATTCAACATTAAGAAAACTACAAGCATAATTGACCATATCAATAACAACTCCGCCCCCCCACAAACCATGTGATTATAACAATAGATGCAGAAAAAGCCTTTGAGTAAATACATCATTCCTACTAAAAACACTAGGAAGCAGAGGAATCAATGGACCCTTTCTGAAATGATTAGTAGCATTTATCTAAAAGCAAGAGCAAGCATTATCTATAATAGGAATAAACTTGAAGCCTTCCCAATAAGATCAGGAGTAAAGCAAGGATGTTCATTATCACCACTATTATTCAACCATGTACAAAAATTGCTAGTTTAAGAAATTAAGAAATAAAAATAGACAATGAGGAAACAAACCTCTCATTCTTTGCAGGTGATACGATAGTATACTTAGAAAACCCTAGAGAATCAACTAAAAAACTAGTTGAAATAATTATCAACTTTAGCAAAGTTGTAAGATATAAAATAAACCCACAAAAATCACTAGTATTTCTATATACTACCAACAAAACCCAGCAGTAAGAGTTAGAAAGAGAAATTCCATTCAAAATAATTGCACACAACATAAAACACTTGGAAGTTACCTGTCAAGACAAATCCCAGGATTATATGAACACAGTTACAAAACACTTTTCACACAAAGAATTATAGAAATAAAGAATTATAGAAATATTAATTGCTCATGGCTAAGCCAAGCCAATATAATTTTAAAAAATGACAATTCTACCTAGGTTAACTTACTTATTCAGTGCCATACCAATGAAACTACCAAAGAATTGTTTTATAGAACTAGAAAAAATAGTAACAGAATTCATCTGGAAGACAAAAGGTGAAGAATATCAAGGGAATCAATGAAAAAAAATTTGAATGAAGATAGCCTAATAGTTTTAGATTTCAAACTATATTACAAAACAGTAATCATCAGAGCAGGGTAGCTAGTTGGCACAATGGATAAAGTGCCAGGCCTGGAGTCAGGAAGACCTGAGTTCAAACCTGACCTCAGACATTTACTGGCTATGTGACCCTGGACAAGTCACTGAACCATGTTTGCCTCAGTTTCCTCTTCCGTAAAATCATCTGGAGACAGCTAGGTGGCACAGTGTATAGAGTTCTGGCCTTGGACTCAGGAGGAACTGAGTTCAAATCTGGCCGCAGATACTTGACACTTACTAGCTGTATGACTCTGGGTAAGTCACTTAACCCTGACTGTCTCACCAAAAAAGCAAAAAAAGAAAAATCATCTGGAGAAGGAAATGGCAAACCACTCCAATATCTTTGCCAAGAAAACCCCAAATAGGATCACAAAGCATTGAACATAACTGAAATGACTTAACAACAATAGTCTTCAAACTTGGTACTGGCTAAGAAACAGAATGTTGGAACAGTAGAATAGATTAGGCACACAATATGCAGTAGTAGTGTTTGATAAACCTAAAAATCCCAGATTTTGGGGTAAGAACTCAACATTTGACAGAAATTGCCAGAAAAAAACTGATAAGCAGTTTGGCAGAAACTAGGCATAGACCAACATCTCACACCATATACCAAGATAAGGTAAAAACAGATAAATGATTTGGACATAATGGGTAATATAAGTAAATTACAGGAGCATGGAAAAATGTACCTGTCATATCTATGGATAGAGGAAGAGTTTATGACCAAAAAAAGAGATCGGATCATGGGAAGTAAAATAGATAATTTTGGTTACATAAAATTAAAAAGTTTTGGGACAAACAAAACTAATGTAGCCAAAATTAGAAGGAAAACAGAAAATTGGAGAAAAAAACTTTACAGCAGTTTCTCTGATAAAGGCTTCATTTCTCAAATATATAGGAAACTGAGCCAAATTTATAAAAATAAGAGCCATTCTCTAGTTGATAAATGGCCAAAGGAAATGAATGAGTAGTTTTCAGAAGAAGAAATCAAAGCTATCCATAGTCACATGAAAAATGTTCTAATTCACTATTGATTAGAGAAATGCAAATTAAAATAACTCTGAGATACGCCTACCTTATACCTATCAGATTGGCTAACATGACAGAAAAGGAAAATGACAAATGCTGGAGAGAAAGAGGGAAAATTAGGACACTAATGCACTGTTAGTGGAGTTGTAAACTGATCCAACCATTCTGGAGAACAATTTGGAATTATGCCCAAAAGGTTATAAAACTGTATATATATCCTTTGACCCAGCAATACCACTACTAAGTTTGTATCCCAAAGAGATCAAAGAAAAGGCAAAAGGACCTGTTTGTGCAAAAAATATATATAGCATCTCTTTTTTGTGGTGGCAAAGAATTGGATATTGAAAGGATGCCATCAATTAGGGAAAGGATGAACAAGTTGTGGTATATGATTGTGATGGAATACTATTATGCTAAAAGAAATGATGAGTAGAGCAGTTTCAGGAAAACCTGAGAAGATTTATATGAACTCATGTAAAGTGAAATGAGCAGAAGTAGGAGAACATTATACACAGTAAGTACAACATTGTGAGGACAATCAACTGAAAGACTTATCTACTCTCACCAAGACAATGATCCAAGGCAGATCTGAAGGACTTATGATGAAAGATGCTATCCACTTCCAGAGAGAAAACTGATGAACACTCATTGCAAAATGAAGCATACTCTTCTTTTACTTTCTTTGTTTTTATTGTTTTATTTTGTTTGTGTTTACTCTTGCAACATGGCTAATATGGAAATATGTTTTGCATGACTTCACATGTATAATCACTATCTATGCCTTCTCAAAGAGGACATAGGGTTGGGAGAGAGGGAGAGAACTTGGAAATCAAAATATCTAAAAAGGAGTGTTATTTTTTTTACATGTAATTGGGAAATATTTAACAAAATAAATAAAAATATTAAAGTTTTTTTTTTTAATGCAGCCTGGGTTAGAAACAACCTTTGAATTGAGGAGACTAGGGTTCAAGTATCAGGCTTGTCCCACATTGCTAGCTGTGTGACCTTGGGCAAACCTCATTTAAATTCTCATTAAATCATTATCTTAATGATCTGCTAGATAAAGGAAATTTCCTCAGCAGGAGTTTTAAATACTTGTATCCCAAGTCCCAGAGCCCATTGGTATGAGACTCTTTCCTCATTGGTGGAGATCAATCTTCTATCCATCCTGCTATGTGAGATTGGGTGGAGTTAGTGAGAGCTAGAGAGAGGACAGCTCTGCTCTTTTCAGACTCTTCCACCCCTCATGCTGCTGGCATGGGACATTTATTCCATCAAAGAGAAGAGAGTCCCATGCTAATGGGACTCAGGGACTCATGAAATCACAGGTAATTTTTAATGGTTTACTCAAGTGTCTACCTAAAATATATATTTACACATTTCATAAAATCACTCTCATAATACAAATTCATCATTTTCATGTGCTTTTTCAGAAGAGGGGAAGCTATGCATCAAAAAACTCCAGATAGTAAAAATCTTTTGAGCCCTATCTATATCTTTCACCTTTTGAGACCCAAAGAAAGATGTTTTTCTCCACAATTTTGCAATGAAATTTATATATATATGAGATGTATTTTTAATTTATAGAATAAAACAAGCATTTCTGTAATATAGCACACTAGAAAAAAATCGCACTTGAAACTGCAAATCTACTATGCACAACTTGCTATTTCTTTCAAATATGCAACAAAATTATCATGTGAATTTCTTTTTTTTCTTCCCTCCTCCCATCCTGCACCCTAGAGATGCCTACCGTTAGACACAAATAGGTATATATACACACACACACACACATAAAAATTATTCTATACATATTTCTATTTATCAGTTCTTTCTATGGATTAAATTTACAGGCAATGAAATGATATGTGCCACATAACAGGCAGTTATGGAAACATGCTTTTGGTAGAACAATTGCTTGATTAGTGAAAATACTGGTTATATTACACACATATACCTTCTACATGAAGGATTCACCAGCCTCATAAACAGAGTATTGACTGAAGGTTATGTTTGAAACCCTCTGTGGTTATGCAAGTGATCTTTCTTAGAGACAAAGCTGAAGAGGCTGCCAAAAACAGACAATGGATTCAGACACCTTATTTCCCATCTGCCCCACAGATGAAGTTCAATGAACTATTCAAAATTTGAAAATCTCATTATTCATATTTGAAAATCTCACTGCCCCCACACAATTGTCTTTAGTTGTAGCCTGAAGCAAATAGAAATGGTGGCTTATTGGAAGAAGAGATCTATTTGTAGAAATAGAATGTCTTATGATTTAAGTCAGCCAATTAAGAGATTAATAGATAAGTACAATATTTTCTAATATGAGAGGTTTTGTTTATAAAAGTTTATTTTCTATAGGAGTGTTTTCTTTTTCAAAGCAGTGGAATAATTGAGCTAAAAATGCTCTCCTAGGAACAATGCATTTTACTTTGGACAGAAACTTTTTATATACCAGTTTTCTTTATCTTTTATATCTCAGACTTTAGACTCACTCTAATATCAGCAAGGAAGAAAGGTTAAATAAAAGCTTTGTTTCAGGTGATCAGAAAATCCATTCATCTTATAGTGATCCATTTTGACAAGATATGTTTCCATGCTTGTATCCTTAACTCCTTTGTCCCCAATCCTAGGTGTTCTTTACTGTGAATCTTTCCTGCTTCCACTTCTAAACTACTGAGGTGATCCTTGCTGGAGGGAGTCATGAAACCATGTAGACTGAGTTGATGATAAATTCTTGCTATGTGAATCCAACTGAGTCTTAATTGATGTCCAGCTACCCTTTCAGGGCAAACTAGGCAGTGCAGTGGATAGAAAGCCAAGCTCATCTTCCTAAGTTCAAATATGACCTCAGATACTTACTAGCTATGTGACCCTGGGCAAGTCATTCAACCTTGGTTTGCTTTAATCCACTGGAGAAAGAAATGTCAAATCACTCTGCTATCTTTGCCAAGAAAATCTCAAATGGGATCACAAAGAGTTGGACACAACTGCAATGACTGAACAACAAAACCTTTTCATTGATCTTTATTTGCTTGTTTTTTTTTTAATGTATTACTGTCTTCTGTTTTTTTACATCATCATAGTTATCCTCAGTATTCTTCTTCCTCTCTCTTCCAGAGAGCCATTCCATAACAGATAGTATTTTTTAAAGATGGAAAAAAACCAGTATCCCTGATCAATACATTCAAAAAGTCTGAAAACATGTTCAATGTGTAACACCTAAAGGCATCCCACCTACAAAAGGAGTGGGTTGGTGATGTCTTCTCATATCTCTTCATTCGGGTCATGACTGATCTTTATAAATTGGTTACATTCACTTTTGAAGTTTTGGGTAGTTCTTTCCATTTACATTGTTATAGTTATGGCATATATTGTTTTCTTGGCTCTGCTTTTCATCACATACATAATTTCTTATAGTATAGTAATACAACATTGCATTCATGTACCACAATTTCTTTAGCTAATTCCCAGTTGATGGTCATCAACTTTGTCTCCAATTCTTTGCTACTATAAAAAAGTGCTACTATAAATATTTTGGTGTATGTGAGGACCTTCTCCTGATCAATAGTGTTCTTGGGGGTATATGCCCAGTAATGGAATGTCTGGTTTAAAGAATATGGACATTTTAGTCATTTTATTTGCATAATTCTAAGTTGCTTTCCAAAAGGCTACATGATTTCATAGCTCCACCAACAATGTATTAGTGTGCCTATCATTCACAACCCCTCCTACATTAACTATTGCTATTTTTTGTCATCTTTACCAAGTTTCAGGGTGTGATGTGAAACCTCAGGGTTGTTTTGATTTTCATTTTTCTTATTATTAGTGATTTGTATTAGTCTTTCATGTGGTTGAAAATATTTTGCAATTTTTTTTGTTAAGTGTTTATAATCTTTAATCATTTATCTATTGGGGAAATTCACAGACACACACATATAAAATGTATATATCTTAAATATCAAACCTCTGTTAGAGAAATTTGATACAAAGGTCCCCCCCATCTGACCACTTAATCTTAGATGCACTTATTTTGTCTATGCAAAAGTTTGTCAGTTTCATGCAATCAACATTATCTACTTTATCTTTTGTAATTCTCTCTCTGTCTCGCTGTCTTTCTATCTTGCTCTCTCTCATTGTTAAGAACACATTTCCTACCCATAACTGTGAGAGGATATGTTTTGCTTCTCTTCTAGTTTTTTAAATAGTATAATCTTTAATATTAAGGTCTTACATCCATTTAGAGTATTTAGAGTGATTGGTCTAGGTCTATTTTCTGCCAGATTGCTTACCAGTTTTTCCAGTGTTTTTTAAAAAATCAAATATGGAGCTTTTTTTCTTAGGTAATTTATGTTTTCTGCTTTATCAAACACTTGGTTGTTGAGTCCCATGGTTTCTGATCCTCCCTTGTCTGGTCTGTTCCACTGATCTGTTTCTCTGTGTTTTAACCAGTACTAAATGATTTTGATGACTGCTACTTTATAATATGGTTTGAGGTCTAGAAGTGCTATTTCCTCTTCATTCCTATTTCTTTTCATCATTTCCTTAGATATTCTAGATTTTTTGTTCTTCCAAATGAATTTTGTTGCTATTTTATCAAATTGGATAAAACATCACATTGGTAATTTGATTGGAATAGCGTTAAGAGTGTATATGAACTCTGGTAGTATTACTGTTTTTATTAGATTGGCATGGCCTAGCCATGAGCCCTGAATATTCCTCTAGATATTTAAGTTCTTTGTTTCTTTAATGAGCATTTTGTAACTGAATCTATATAAATCTTATCTGTGCTTTGGTAGGTCCATCCCCAGATACATTATGCATTTTGTAGTTATTTGTAGCAGAATTTTTCTGTTTTTGCTTCTTGTGTTTTCTTCTTAGGTAGAAATACTGTTAAGTTTTGAGGTTTTATTTTGTAGTCATTTCTCAAAACAATTTGTTAAATATGTGTACTAATTATTCTTTTAAAATTTTATAGAATTATCCCATGAATCCACCAGGACAAGGAGTTTTTTTTTTTTTCTTATTCCTTTATGCTCAGATCTATTTCCTTTTCTGAGACTGGATTATTTAAGATATCTTTCTGGTCTTCTAGCTTGGGTATTTTACTTTTTCATGATGTTCCTCTATTTATTTTGAGTTTTTTATTTTGTTAGCATGTAATTGTGTGTAATATGTTCTGATTCTTTTTGTTTCTTTTAGTTTTTTTCCTTGTGATTTCACCTTGCTCATTCATTATTTTGTTGATTTGATTTTCTGCCCTCTTTAATGAGATTAGCTAAAGGCTTATCAACTTTATTAGTCTTTACAAAAGACAAACTTTCATATTTATTTATCATTTCCATAGATTTCTTTTGTTTCCAGTCTATTCATTTCTACTCTAAATTTTAATATCTCCTTTTTTGTGCTCATTTTAGATTTGTTTATTTGTTGGTTCTCTACTTTTTAAAAATACATTTTTGTTTCATTAATCTTCTCTTTTTCTATTTTGTTAATGTATGTTTGCAGATATAAGATTTTTCCTCTAAGGAATGTTTTAGCTGAATCCCAAAAATTATTATTTGCTGTTTCATAATTATCATTTTCTTTCACATAATTATTAATTGTTTCTATGATTTGTTCTTTGACCCACTATTAATACAGATTTCATTGTTGAATGTCTATTTGAATCCATAACATTCTTTTATGGTCCCTGAATCTATGACTATTTTTAATTGTGTTATGCTATGTAAAGGATGTATTGAATATTTCTGACTTTTTATATTTGTTTGTGATATCTTTGTGCCCTTATACCTGGTCAATTTTTGTAAAAGTTCCATATAGTGCTGAGAAATATGCATATTCTTTAGCAGTTCCATTTAGAAGACACCATAAGTCTTTTAACTCTAGTTTCTCCTCTTTTGTTTATCTTTCTGTTAGACATCTAAAACTGAAAGAGGGATATTGATGTGTCCTGTCGCTATTGTGTTACTATGTCTTCTTATAGCTCAGTTAATGCTTCCTTTATGAATTTGAATGTTAAGGCATTTGGAGAAATATTAGTTTGTTACTGATATTGGTTTATTTTCTATGATTCTTTTTAGCATAATAAAGTTTCCTTGTTTGTACCTTTTTATGTATTAAATGTTTGTTTTTGCTTTATTCAGGTAGCATGATTGCAACATCACTTGATGCATGGTAAATCCCCCCCACCCCCGCCCAATTCTTGCAGCTTTATTTTATATATGTCTGTTTTCAAAACGTGTTTTCTTGTAAGAAATAGATGGTACTATTTTGTGTTTTTTTTATTCAATCTGTCACTCTTTTTCATTTTCTTGGGATTGTTCAATCCATTCACATTTAAAGCTATGAGAATTGGTTTATATTTTCTCACCTCAATTAGTCTCTAATAATGAGTTTTTCATTTATGACCTTTTCCCCTCTCCTGCTGCAAACACTGTACTATGTTTCTTCAATTACTTTAGCCTATTTCTTTTAAGGTGGCCCAATTTCTTTCACCCCGATCTCCCTTTTGTTTATTAGTTCTTTTTTTCTGTTTTTATCTGTTTTTTATTTGTTCTTCCCTTATTTCTTTCTCAATTAGTCAAGTAGATACCCCTTTCCTCTCCTCCCCTTCAACTAGTCCTATTTATTAGGTTTTTTTTTCAAATTTCATTTTTTTCATCTCTTTCTGGAGAGTTTCTCTTATTTTCTTTATTATCCATTCTATTTTTCTGACTCCTCTGAACTCTCAAGCTCTGGTTCATGACCTTTATAATTATCTAGTTTTCCCTCAGGCTTTGTGTAATGGACTACACTAAGCTCTCAAACATTCCCTCTGTTCCTCAGTTATCTGGGTTGGTAGTTCAGAGCACGGCTATCCCATTGCCACCTAAGCTGGAGGGGAATGTCTGTTGTTCAGATTTGGGTCTCCAAGGATCTGGGATGAGGCTGAATTGGTGGTGCGGGGTTGAACTTTATTTCAATCCCCAGACCTGTTCCCTGTCCTTTTCTCCAGCTTCTCTGCTTTCCAGAGATTTTTTTTTTCCAGAACAGAATTCTGCCATGGTGGCAACAGCTTGGAGGCCTGCTACAACACTGTCTGCCATGACCTAAACAAACTTCCACAGGTGGGAGTTGGCATCTCTATGCCACTGGAGAGAAGGAGATGAGACCAGGGTGTGAGACTGGGTTTTGTCACAAGCCTTGGGGCTATGTCCTTGTGTTTGCTAGTGTAGCCCTGCTGCTGGTAGCTTGGAAGGTGAGGGAGGGGTGCTGAATGAGTTCAAGATAGGCATCAATTCAGTTTTTTAAATCTTTTTTTTTTATTCGGGGTGAGAATGGAGACAGCTGAAATTGTTTTATTTCCGACACATAATATCTGTTTTGGAGAGTTTTGATAAATTGTGTGATCAGAGAAAATGTCTAGTTTTCTACCTTGTTTGTCACATGACCTGAATGTCCCTTTCATTGATCTTTGATGCATTTTCTTATTGTCCTCTCCAGAAAAGTAATTCCAAATCTATTGTCCTCAAGCTTCCCCCTCTTTCTCCACCTCCCTTTTTCTCAGCATGTGGCCTCACAGCTTACTTGACTAAGTATAAAATATTCACTGAGAAGCCCCTCATCTCTCTTATATCCTCATATATAGATTTAAAGTCATAAAGTACCTTAGAGATCATTTACCTCCTTCTTTTTTCAGTTTCAGAGGATCAGATTTATGTAGTATTTGCTGAGACTATTTCCCTGCAAGTACTCTTACTTCCATTACCTCCTATATCTACCTGGAACCTTCATGGTGTTTCTCTCCCTCTTCCTCCCTTCCTCTTTCTTTGTCTCCGTCTCTCTTCTTCTCTGTGTCTGTGCTGTCTTTCTCATCTTTCCTTCTCTATTGGTTCTTTCCTTCTGCTTACTGACATTCTCATATTTCCCCTATTCTAACAGAACTTTCCCTTAACCTTGCCACTCCCTTAAGCCTTTTACTCTATCTCTTCTCCCCTTTATTCTTCATTCCTCAGTCTTTTTCAATCTAGCTCCCCTCCCCACCATTTTACTGAAACTGTTCTCTCCAAAGTTGCCTGTTAAGCAGAAATTCCAATTTTGTTACTAAATCCTCATTTTCTCTTGTACTTTCTGTAGCATTTGATCCTAATGACCACCCTCTTGTGTTAATACACTCTTCTCTGAGCTTCTCTTAACTTTGCTTTTTCCTGTTTTTGAATGGCACCAGACCATTCCTCAGTTTCTTTTGCTGGTTTCTCTTCCTTCTCTTCCCCTCTAGGAGTGGATGACCTCCAAAACTCAATTTCAATCAAATCAAGCTACTTGGTATTCACTGAGTCATGGTATTTAAAAGGACATTAAAGAGGGGCATTAGATATCTAGTCCAATCTTAATTTTCCAGATGAGGTCTTTGAGGTGAAATGATTTCATTTGTTTAAGGTCACATAGGAAGTAAACAGAAGAGCTGGGACAAATGACTTCATTTACACTACTTTCCATTCTTATCCTGTGCTCTACCACCTCCATGGATTTTGTTCAGGTTATTCCCCATATATGGGGAATTGATTGTTGAAATCCTTTTCCTTCAAGACCTAGTAATAAGAGCTAGCCAATACTGATATAGTGCTTTTAAGTTTTGCAAAGTACTTTATAAAATCATCTTACTGGATCTTCATAACAACAACCTACCTAGGAGGTAGGTCTATGATTAACTCCATTTTGCAAACTGAGGCAAGCAGCAGTTAAGTGATTTGCCTAAAGTCACGCATAGTAAGTAAGTATTTGAGGCAAGATGTGAACTGAGGTCTTCCTCACTCAAAACTTGGCACATTAGCCACTGTGCCACCTAGCTGCCTATGTGTAAGGTGTTTGGGTATATACAAACAAAAATGAAATAGTATCTGCCCTTGGAGAGCTTATATTTTACATCTTTTTTTTTCAAAAATTCATTTTATATCTCTATGCTACCAAGTATAGCTCTTCAGTGTCTGACACTGAGTGAAGTAATAAGAATTATCATGAAGGAAATTAAACAAACTGACATATTAATCAACCCTGTTTAAAAATAGTCTATAAAAACCCACTGGTGGCTCTCCTCAGGAACTATTGAGAGAAAAGCTAAAACTGAAGTTGTCACTGGCTCAACTTATTCTTACAAAGTATTCTTTACAAATACTTTGTAAATTCTTACAGAGAAATTGTAAATTTTTACAAAAAATATTTCATGAATTCTTAAAATGTATAAAAATTATAAAATTCTTACATAAAAAAGAATTTATGTAAATTATTATAAAACAGTCTTACAGAATTATATAAAGTGTATGTATATTCTTTAAAAATAATTACAAAGTAATTCTTACAAATTAATTCTTAAAAGGATTCATCTGTATATTATGTACAAGGAACTCAATGATTGAATCTGTCAATAAACCTGGCAATGCCAGTAAATTTTCCAATTTGACCAACTTTTCACAATTTCCACAAGAATAAAATTTTTTTAAAAAGTGAGATAAATCAAGCCTGTTAAGTGCCTACCTCAGTCACGAAAGTGGAGGAGTTCAGTGGTATAGAAATCTCGATTTGGAGATTTGTACTTTGCTTTTGCTGTCCCTGGATCATATAATCAAAGGTGCTTAGATGCCAGAATACTGGATGGGAAAAGCAAAGAAAAGTATAGAATTATTGTAACACATCCAAAGAGGAATGGAGGGTAGAAAGAAAGGAGAAGATCCATTATTAGACTGAAGTATTCTTGAAAAGGTGGAGAAGGAAATGGCAAAATCATTCCAGTATCGATGCCAAAAATATTCCAGATGGGGTCATGAAGAGTTAACCATAACTGGAAGGGACTGAAAAACAATAAATTCTTGAAAAAGAGTCATGTAACTCAATTAGCTCAAAGAATTATTAGATGTGCTTCCTGTTTTTGTTTTTGTTTTAATTTTAGATGAAGGCCAGGCATAATGGTGCATGTGATGTTTGCTGCTGGAGGAGGCTAAGACTAGTGGATCACTTGAGCTCAGGAGTTTTGAGTTGTAGAAATTCTAAAGCCAACTGGATGTTCATAACCAATGTGGTGAGCCCCTGAGAGCAGGGGTCAGTAGGCTGCAGAAGGAAGAAAAAACTGGCCCAGGTCAGAAATAGAACAAACTTTCCATGTCAGTCAGCAGCAGGATTGAGCTAGTAAGTGGCCATTGCTGACCTAGGTAAGATATGGAGACCTAATCTCAAAAAAGAAAAAAAAGAAAAAAAAAGAAAAGACAAAGAAAAAAGAAACAAAAACAAAGAAAAAAACAGTTAAAGAAGCTGATTATACAAAGCCTCATAGGTAATTTGAAAAAAAAATCTGTGGATATGGATTTTTAAAACAGCAGTAGCAGCAGCAGGGGCTAATCCAGCGCATTATTCTCTCTACAATACATCTACTTATCAGTTTTGAATTTCGCCTTTCCTTAAGGCCAACACACATGAGAATCAGAAGGTTTATAAATATTTCTGGAAAACAAAAATGGTCACACAAAAAAGCATTCTGAGACTTGAGTGAGTGGTTGAGAGGAGAGATAAACTTATTATGAGGAATTAGTTGAATATTTACTTTCACTACCTACTCACTGGATGTGTCTGTGTATACTAAGTAAAGCAAAGAATCCAATCACATCTAGTTAACCCACACAAAGAAAGTCTTAACTTTAACTTTAATTACATTTCTTGATCAAGACCATCAGACTCTCAGAACTTCATTCTTCCAAGCCCCTCTATAATTATTAATATATTAAAAAACACCTTATATTTTGCATTATTTCAATCATTCATTCTTTCTGTCTTTGATTTGCAGGAAACTCCCTCTAGCAATGCAAATTAGCAGCTGCTCAGTTCAGAGAGTACCTGGGCTTGGAAGTGTTAAGTGACTTGTTCAGCCACTGTGTCGGATGAGGGACTTGAACCTAGGTCTCTTTGAATCTGTGGCCAGTTCTCTATCCATTACCTCATCTTGCCTCTCACTTTAATTATATATTAAATTAATAATGACATATTTGTACAATACTTTGCATTATATAGTCTCACATATATTATCTAATTATCTTCCATTTACTCTGTGATGTATCTTACAGACACTTAATTATTTATGTTTTCTGCATTAGAATGTAAGTTCCATGAGGGCAAGTATCATTTTTTTGTCTTTCTTTACATCCCCTGGCAAATGTTTGCTGATTGCGTGATTCTCACAACAGCCCTGTAAAGTAAATATTATCACTCATAATTGTTTCCTTTCCATGAAAATGAACTCTGAAACTCCTTCATCCTATCAAAATCATCTGTCATTTCATTTTTTTCCTGTATTTTCCTGACTGTTCTCAAACATGAGAAGTAATTATTGAGAAGTAATTTCCCAGGCCATCATCTCTGTTTTAGCTTCATTGTCCTCCCTTTCCCTGTTGTAAACCAATTCAACTCTACACTTTTCTCTCCAATCATTTTTTCCTTTGTCATACTGCCTATCACACATTGCCAAACCTAACCCTGGATTACATCCATCACCCTTCTGTCTTACTCATGTGCTACAGAATGGAACTGGAGGAAGTTACACAATCATGCTGATTAGGTCGATGACAAATTTATATTATCTAATCTCCATTGAGCTCTCACTGTAGTAAAATAACCTTTTTCTTTACCCCTATTTTTTTTCCTAAAGATCTGTCTTGTGTAGCTGTTGGTAATATTCTCTTTGTTACTTGTCTTTTATACTATACCACAATGGTGGTTGAGGACCTCTCATCATACTTTATTGAAAAAATAGAGACCATTCAGAGTGTGAGCTGTCACAGAGGTCATCTCTACATGTCCCCTACTCTACATCTAACAGTCCCCTTGTCATTATTACCTGTTCTCACCTCCTTTGTTTAAGTCTTATTATTCCACAATAAGGTGGCTAACCTTTGAATTTCTTCCCCTCTTCTGCTCCATCAAGTGACCCTTAAAATCTCTCTCTCCCCTCCCCCACCTTCTGTCTCCCTCTCCCTCTCCCCTTTATCTTAATTTTTCTATCTCCTGGTTCCTTCCTTGCTGCTTACAAAAAGTACAAGTCTCTCATATCATCAAGCTTTCAAGCCTACCATGTCTTCAGATTATTGTCCTCTGTCTTTCTTCCTTTCTTCACAACCTAGAAATATGATGATCTTTTCAAAATCTTCATCCTCCTCAACATTTCTGCCATATTTAATTGTTTGCCACCTTCTTCTCTTGGATACTTTCTCCTCTGAGTTTTTGGGGCCTTCTACTTTCTGGAGTCTCTGCTTGTCTATCTACTCTGTCTCAGTATCATCTGCTAGATCATCATTTCTATCAAGTCTGTGTGTTCCCAAAGGCTCAGTCCTAAGGACTGTCCTCTTCTTTCTTTACACACTCTCAGTAAACTCATCAACTAATATTTTAGCTATGATTTTGATGCTGATGAGTGTCATATACACTTATACAGCCCTAATCTCTCTCCAGATCTAGTCATGTCTCAAGAACAGCATATTGAACTTTTCAGATCTAGAAGCAGCTGGTGACTCAGTGGATAGAGCACTGGGCCTGGAGTCAGGAAGATGTAAGCTCAAATCCAACCTTAGACACTTACTAGCTGTGTGACCCTGGGCAAGTCACTTAGCCTCTGTTTGACTCAGTTTCCTTAACTGTAAAATGGGAATAATAATAGCACATACTTCCCAGTGTTGTTACGAAGATGAAATGAGGTAATATTTGTACAGTGCCTGGCACACAGTACGTACTATATAAAAGCTTATTCCCTTCCCTCCTCCCAATGTCCTTTAAACATCTCAACTCAATATGTTTGAAACAAAACTCATTATCTTTCTCCCTAAAACAGGCTTCTTTATCTCAGTTAATTGTACCAACATCCTTCTAGTCACCCAAGTTAACAACCTTGGTGTAGACTTCTGAACTCACTGATAAATTCCGTCATTTCTACTTCATTACATTTCGTGAAGCTATCTCCTTCTTCCCTCACCTAACCTCACTATCCTGGTTCAGGCCCTTTATCACCTCTTGCCTGGATTGCATCCCCTTCTTTCCTGTGAAATTGCTACCACCTTGCATCAGGCCCCATCATCTCACACCTGGACTATTGCAACAGCCATAGCCTAATGGTTGGTCCCCCTGCGTCAAGTCTATCCCCACTCCAGTATATTCGCACCCTAGTTGTCAGATTGATCTTCCTAAAACCCGGGCTCAATCATATCATTCCCCTATTTAAAAAAAAAAAAACTCCATTGGCTCCCTATTACCTACAAGTTTACATATAAAAACCTCAGTTTAGCCTTTAAAGCCCTTTATTACCCATCTCTTCCCTACTGTTTCAGTATTCTTACCCTCTACTCTGCTGCACATAATCCATAATCCAGTGACAAGGGCCTCCTTGCTATTTCTTGGATTTGACATTCTGTCTCCCATCTCTTGTATTTTCACTAGCTAGCCATGCTGGGAATTCTTTCCCTCTTTCTCTTTGCCTCCTGCCTTCCTTCAAGTCCCAGCTAAAACTCTACCTTGTACATGGAGCCTTTCCTGATCCCCTTAATTGCTAGTGCCTAGCCTCTGTTGATTATATCTAATTTATCTTGCATATACATTATTTGTAAATAGTTGTTTGCAGATTAATTCTGGACTGTGATCTCCTGGAGAGCAGGGACTATTTTTTTGCCTTTCTTTGCATCCCCAGCACTTAGCACAGTGCCTGGCATATAGTAGGTGGTTAATAAATGCTAATTGACTTGACTTGACGACTTAATTATCACAATTGCTTCCAATTGTTGACTTGATTAAACAACTAACCTTCATGCATGTCTCTCCGAGTTCTAATTCCTCCCCCCCCACCTCCAAAAAGCAATAAATTCCAACGCCTCCTTATTTCCTGTAAGGTCAGATTAAAAACTCCAATTCAACATTTAAAACCCCTAACAGGCTGACCCTAATCTATTTTCCCATCCTTTTTACACATTATTACATTTTTACATTAAAGTTCAGCCAAAATGAATTTTTAACTTTTCCTTACATGGGATACTCCATTCTCCATCTCAATGCCTTTGCCCTATATCTGGAAGGTGCTCTTCCCTCACCTTAGAATTCCTAGGTTTCCGCAAGGCTCATGTCAAGCAACACTTTCTACATGAAGCCTTTCCAACTGACTACTCCAACCTCTTAAAACAACCTTGTATCTTTTTATATGCTTTGTTGTTTTTAAGTCATTTTCCAGTCATGCCCACTTCTCCATGACCCCATTTGGGGTTTTCTTGACAAAGATACTGCAGTGGTTCACTCCAGAGTTCTTTTCACAGCATGATAAGAAGGAAGGAAGGAAGGAAGGAAGAAAGAAGGAAAGAAAGAAAGAAAGAAAGAAAGAAAGAAAGAAAGAAAGAAAGAA
>NW_020954569.1:47097133-47185959 GCF_900497805.2 Vombatus ursinus | reverse complement strand
AAAGAAAGAAAGAAAGAAAGAAAGAAAGAAAGAAAGAAAGAAAGAAAAGAAAGGAGAAAGAAAGAGAGATGGATGGAGGGAAGAAGGAAGGGAGGAAGGAAGGAAGGAAGAAAGAAAAGTAAGAAGTAAAGAAGAAAAGAAAGAAGGAAAGACATGAATGAGAAGTACACAGAATGATAGACATGGTAGTATTACAGTCTGCATAATGGAGGCTATACCCATACTCATGTACCAAGGTTCAAGAGAGATAATTTTAGGATCAAAATGCCGAATACTTAGAACAAGAAGAGACCTCAGAGGCCATCTAGACCAATGACCTCATTTTATTTGTGAGGACACTGAGAGGCTTAGTTACTTGCTCAAGGACATGCAGGTAATAAATAACAGAATGAGGATTCAACCTCAAATTCTCTGACTCCCTCTTCTCCCTCTATCCCACTCACCTACTTCTCAGCTGCTTATTATCTGGGAAGTGCTCCAAAGTATTGCAAAAGAAAAATAATGAGACAATAGTGGTAGTGATGGTTACAGCCAAACAAGTATAAAGTGTTCCATTCTTATTCCTAGCATAGTCTTTGGTGGGGGAAAAACACATCCCGTAGCTCCTGGCATGATGACTTGCACTCCAGCAGTCCAAATGCTTTTTTAGTAAATTAGTTGAAAAGACATCCTTCAAGAGGATGCTCTTAAAACTGATTTGAGCTTCAGAATAGTAAGAGCTTTAGAAATGCAAAGTACTGTATCAAGATAATATAATAAACATATAGTATTGGTACAGGATTAATTTAATAACAGAACATAGGTATGTAATGAATGATAATAAAAATGCACATTATGATGAACAGCACAATGTATTACATATACTTGAATACTCAGTAAATGCTTGTTGATTGATTAGTTAACTCATCTGACATTTTCCCACTGGGACTCAGAGTACCTTTGACTTGTATCTGTGACATGAAGTAAAAGGAAGGTTTTCACATTGATAGTCCCTAAAGAGTTATTTTGACAAACTTATCCAGTTTTTCTGATGGTATTAATGAAAACTAGGGGATAATTGCTGATAACAATTTCACTTTGTGTCCTGTAGAAACATGCCATAATGTGGAACCAATAAGAAAGCACACTTCTGCTTTAACTACTTACTTGGATACTCAGACCACTAGACTAACCCTCACCTAAGGCTCAATGAAAGAGAAGTCTCGGAGAAAAATTAATTCTTTAACTAGGCTAGAGGCTAGGAAGAGTTTCCCGAGTATAAAATTATAAGCCACTAAAAAGAAATCAATGAAACAAGCATTCCAAAGCATATGTTGAAAAAACCAACCAGAATCTGGAGATGTTTAAGCAAAGAGTAAATGAATGCTTCCCCAGTATAGATATACTCCAAGTCATGCTACCTAATTTATACCTATCTCTCTCTTTCAATCACATTCTGATAGAACTTTGTTCCCATTAGCAGGCTGCTCAGTGGGAAGAATTGCAATACAACTCAATCCCTGTGAACCTACAGAGATCAAAACTACCTCTACCCTTTCTTCCGTCCCTTCAGGGTCACTTCCAAATGGAAACATCAGCAACATGAAAAATTACATTCAAAATAAAGACACAATTCACTGAGCACAGCTACCTGTAGAATGACCCTTCTGAGAATTCAAATTCAAAGGCAGAATAAGTTCATTTTAAAAATGCTTTCCCACTGCTTCTTTACTTCTGTAAACTCAAGCTGTGTTTCAAGATCCACCTGGAACCTTGCCTGCAATTATTTCATGTGCTTAGTCCAGTGGAGGGGGCTCTGGACTCAAGCGCCAGAAGATCTGAGTTCCAGTTTCCTCTCTAATATTCCTTGTGTGAACTTGGAGTCATTTAATTAAGTAAGATTAAGTCACTTAATCTCCCTGGAACTCAGTGTCTTTTTCTGTAAAAATGAAGCAGCAGCACTAGATGACTCCTGAGGTTCTTTCTAGTGCTCTCTCTAAGATCCTCATTTCTCAGATTTTATGGTAAGTTCCCTGAGGGAAGAGACTCAGTTCTGGATGCCTATTCTGTCCACCCCAGCCCCTCAGTGGAATGGTAGGCAGATGAAAGATGCTCCTTAAGTAATGATTGTGGAACAGATTTTCTTTATGCTAGCTAAGCAGTAAAATCGACACCTGTGTGGTAGCAATTACTACAAGCAGACAACTCAGAATCAATCTAGAGAAGCACAGAATTTTCATTTGATTTGACAACAGTAGTAGCAAGCAAGTAAAACAAGCTTTCTTATGATTCAATTAAAATGACTAGATACTTATTAAATACTTAAAATGCCCAAAGCATAACATTAAGTGCTAGGGGATTCTAAAATGAAGATTACAGGGTCCCCAGATTGGAAAAATCCAAATGAGACATCGTGAATAACTCTAACAGAAATTAAAATATGAGTACCCAGGAGAGGCACAAACAAAGAAAATGGAGAGACCCAAGGAGGAGAAATTACTTTGGGCAATGGGGAAGCTTAGATAAATTAATGTTTTGATATATCACAAGGAAGAGGAAGGAAGGCATAGTAGACAGCTGGCTTGCTTCAGAATCAAGAAAATCTGTTTTCAATCATTCAAGCATTCATACTGACTGTGTGACCCCGAGAGAGCCATTCAAACTCTCGGTAGCCCAAGCACCTTTCTAAGACTCTAAATTGCAGAATAGGTGCCAGTATACATCAGTAGAGGGAATTTTTTTTTAAACTGGGAGTTACCTATACCAATGAAAATTATAGGTGTAGGCCAAAAAATATAATATAAGAGGTGACTGAGGGAACTTAGGAATGTCTATAGATATCTCCCTGACTCCCTGGATCATTGCCTTGTTATGGCAGAGGGGCTAGCACAGCTCAATGAAACTGTGAGTTATACTGTGCAGGGTTACCCAAGACAGGTCATAGCAGAGAGTTCTGACAAAACATGATCCACTGGAGAAGGAAATGGCAAACCAATCCATTATCTTTGCCAAGAAAATCCCATGGACAGTGTTAAAATGCTCAAAGATATGACATGGGAAGATGAGTCTCTCAGGTTGGAAGGTGGTCAATATGTTCAGCGACCATGAGCTTGGACAGACATTGGGAAACAGAAGAGCTTGGTGTGTTATGGTCTGCAGGGTGGTGAAGAGTCAGACTTGACTCAACAATAAACAACCACAGATATCTCATGTCATTCTTCTGTTCAAGCAGACCATGAACAACCCGCTTTCTGACTACATGAAATTTAAACCACTATGCTTGATTTCAAGGTCCATCATAATCTAGACCAATCTATCTTTCCAACGAATGAGTTGGAAATGAGTTGACTCAATCATGGTCAAAACAGTGCATTGTATTCTATGAGGGGTAAAGGGGAGCAAAAGGCATAGTCCTACTGTGAAGGAGGTTGCAGGCTAATTGGGGAGATGATGCAAACATGAGAAAAGACAATTCACAATATATGACAGGATATGATGAGACTACAAATCTTACAGGAATTCAAGTTGGGTCTTGAAGAATGCATAAACTTTGGGATCCATGGAATTTTGATTTTGAAATCCCCTCTGATCTGAGAGGTCCTGGATAGCCTGAGTCTATAGTCTGATCACTGTTTCAGAGTGGGTCCACTCACAGAGAACCCAGTTACAAAGTTATGGGAAGAGGGAAGAAGAGGCCAGTTGGGTGGCTTGTGTTTTATGAGGAAGCAGAGGAGACAAGAACACGTTCCCTAAAGTCAGCGCAAAACCCTGGGCACTTGGTGCCAGTTGTAGGTCTGATGAGCAAGAGGGAGGAGAAACTGGAAGTAGGAAGACAAGTGAGGAGGAGCCAATCAATAGCCTAGGCATGATATGATAAAGTCCTGAATCAAGGGGTTTGTGAGTGGAGACATAAAGGAAGACTAGAGACTAAGCACAACACATGCTGACTATGTGAGGGAAGAAGGGGTGACAATTACATATGACAATGAAGTTCTGGTTATAACTGGAAAAAGTGCTTCTTCCCTGTCATCTACACTTATGCTCAGGTCTCTTCATTCTCTAACAATTAACAGCAGCAGCAGCAGCAGCAACAACCCTTCCTTTGCCCTGAGCAGGTCCTTAGATGAGGCTAGAAAGAACTGACCTTGTCTGCTGCCTTTACTTTCTCCCCAACCCCTCATTCATCTGCCTTTTGTAATCTGGCCTCCTGCCTAACCCCACTTTAATAAAACTGTTCTCTCTAAGGTTATCAGGGATCTCTTAACTGTCAAATCCAGTGACTTCTTCTTTCGTGCCTCTTCCACCTTTAGCCTGTCTGTGAATTATGAAACTAGCGACCGTACTTCCTCATGGCAGCAGAAGGGACCTCAGGGGCCATTCGATCTGACCTTTACCTAATTAAAAAAATCCTCAACATTCTGCTCAATAGGATTTAAAACCTGAGACTTCTGGGCTTCTCTTAAAGATCTCAAGTGAGGGAGAACTCACTTTTCATCTTCACCACCACCACCACTAGCAGCAGCATTTATGTAGCTCCTTAAGGTCTCCAAAGCACTTCACATACATAATACTATCTACAAAGATATAACCTTTATTTTCTACAGGCAGCCCATTCCACTTTGGATCACTGATTAAGACAGTTGAAGACAGTTAGCAAGTTCTCTTTAAGCCATGTGACCTTGAACCAATCACTAAAACTAAATCACTAAAGTGATATTTACACAGTCTACCACATGGAGTATTTTGAGAATTGAGTGAGATTCTGTATAAAAGTGCTCAGGAGCAAGGAGTTACAGATTGAGTTGGAAAGGACCTCAGAGGCCACTTCATCCAATGCCTTAATTTTCTAGTTGAGGAAACTGAGGCAGCCCAGAGAGAAGTAATTTAGCTATGTTCACACAGGGGGAATTGGCAGAGTCAGAAACCTGAGTGTCCTGACTGTAAAGACAGGACTCTTTTTATTGGACTGTGTTTTCCTAATACTTGATAGTATATAATACAGAAGTATTCATAGATTAATACTTAGTATATAATATACAGTAATATATTAGTGATAATTAATATATAATAAATAAGTTCACCGTATGAATATAAGGTGTTATTTTAGTCTAACTCCTCCTCACAGACTGATTCACTTGGAGATCTTGAGCAGCAAAATCAGCTCAGGGGAACAAACTTTTCTGACGAATATATACATGTACACACATTAGCTGTTTAAATATAAGCAGTTGGGTGATGCGTGAACAGAGTACTAGACCTCGAGTTGGGAAAACCTGAATTCAAATACTGCTTCAGATACTTACTAGCTGTGTGGCCTTGGAAAAGTCACTTAACTTGTGCTTGCCTTAATTCACCCAAAAAGGAAATGGCAAACCACTTCAGTATTTTTACCAAGAAAATCCCATGGACAGCATTGGTGTGGTATGGTCCACGGGGTCACAAAGAGTCGGACACCATTGAACAACTGAACAGCAGCAGCATGTATGCACACACATGCGCACACATTAAGTATCTCCACAACAGTGTGTACCACATATGTATATGTTTCTATTCATGTATTTACATATATTTCTATGTATTTAGTTTGCCTCAGTTTCCATATATATAAAAATGGGAATAATAATAGCACCTTCCTCCCAGGTTGTTGTAATGATCAAATGAAATAAAGTAGGTGAAGTATGTGTGCATATATACATTTGTATGTACAATGTGTTTAATATAAACACATTGTATATACATATACATGCAATTGAATACATTAAATATCTCCATAATAATGTGTATTATATATTTATCTATTTCTATTTATGTCTTTACATAGATTTCTACATATTTCTATTTACATATGTGGATCCACATATTTTGGGATACTTGTGGGAAAAAAGAATTTTAGAAATTTTAAGATAGGGCAGGGACGGCAGCAAAGCAGTTCTGATGCTACCTTTGGTTTACATACGGGAGCAGGTAGGTGGCGCAGTAGATAGAGCACGGGGCGGGAGTCAGGAGGATCTGAATCCAAACGTGAACACAGAAACTTGACATTTAACTAGCTGTGTGTCCCTGGGCAAGTCACTTACCCCCAATTGCCTCACCAAAAGGAAAAAAAAATTACATACAGAGGTAGAGGTGGAACCCCAGTAAGTATCCGAGGAGCAAGACACTTGACACTTACTAGCTGTGTGACCCTGGAGAAGTCACTTACCCCCTCTTGTCTTGCCAAAAGAGAAAAAAAAATTACATACTTAGGTAGAAGTGGAACCCTAGTAAGTGTCCGAGGAACAAGAGGCTCACAAAGCTCAGCAGCAAAGTGACCACAGCTATCGTCAGGAGCACAATGGGAGATGTCTGCACTGGAAGCCAAGGGAGGAACGTCAGCCATATGTTGTGAGGACAGTCTAAGGAGACAAAGGGAGAACAAAGAGCGTGGAGGTCAAATTCATCTCTCTGGGAGTCATACCACATTGGACAAAGTTTCTAATAAAGAACCAAAGACCACTGAAACCAGCCTCTTTGAGAGTGAGATTTCTCTCCCCCTACTTCTCCCTTCCTAAAAAGGTCATGCTTAAACAAAAATCTTAACAGCCCTCCCCACCCCACCCCAAATCCCAGTTATTGGTAATATTTGCAGACTTTTAACATACTTAAAATTTGAAAATTCTTGAAATCCCACCTATTCCAGAAATCTTTACCGGATAGCTTGAGATAACAACACTGAAAGCATTTGTCTAGTGCTTGAAGGTTTGCAAAGTACTGTGGAAGAAAGGTTATGCCTTCTTCCTGCCTTGTCCTGTCTTCCTGGAGGATCCCCAAGCATCCTCTCTCTTGCCCCCCTCTTATGGTGATCTGTATGTAACATCGACATATCTAACCTATCACTGTGTCTGTTTCAAGTTTCTATTTTACCCTCTGTAGGCTATTTGTTAACCTATATCAATGCTGCCCTGGCTTGGACTATGTCTAGATTGCAGGAGTGATATTTGCAAACCATCTGTACTTAAATGATTCTGCTTTCTGGGTGATAACAAAAAAAGTTTATTTTTTTATACCCATACTATACCCATATGAGTAGGTGATTAATAAATTATTTTTGGGTGATAATGTTGACTATTTGTTGATGTTTAAGAAAAAAATGCCAAGAGGGATGGTATAGGTGTGTATGGGTTAGTACTGAATCTTAGCTTCAGAATTTAGAATTTAGGTTCTGATACAAATCATAAAAAAAAGAATATTCAAGGATAAATTTTAATCTATAAATATTTATATATGTATATATATATACATATATATACACATATATCAAAAGAGAAAACAACAAAGCATTTTATCCTAGCATGGCTTTCAAAAGTTAATGCCTTCTGTATTAGATTACTTTTGTCTACTTTGTACATAGCTTGTATGTATCTAATTAAATGCTGTCTCCTCCATTAGAATGTGAGTTTCTTGAGGCCAGGGACCACATTTTTGCTTTTCTTTGCATCCCCAGCACTTAGCATAGTCCTTAAAACATTGTATTTAATTTAACCGTACTCAATAAATACTTTTTGACTGATTAAAGTCAATAAATAATATGGTCTTTCAAGCCAGGCTGTACATCTATATCTGCATGAGTAACGCCTGCCTATACCAGACTCCAACCTCCATAAACTTGGTTTTGGGTTTGTCTGGTTTTTTTTGTGTGTTTGTTTGTTTGTTTTAAGCATCATATACATTTAACTTAGTAAATTTTGAAAACCGCTGGCCTAGGTGCCAAAAGAAAGAAGCCTGTGTTATAGCAAGGAAATGCTAAACTCTCCCAAATTGCCTATCACAGGAATTATTAACCTGTGATCTGTGAACCTATTTTTAAAAGTATTTTGGATTACTGCATATAGGGATTTCTATGTGGTTTTTGTGCATTTAAAAATATGATTCTAAGAAAAGGTCCATAGGCCTAACTAGTCTGACCAAGGGGTCCAAACAAGGTTAAGAGGCTCTGATCTATCAGATCCATGCCCCTTAAAGGTATACAGACCTGGAAAGACTATATTATATAGTGAGAGGATGAGAAATTGCCATTTTTTTCTTAAAATTCTGATGAATGAGTAGACATGCTGGCTAAATAGCAGAAAATGAGGATTTGCTTCAAAAGTGGAAACACAGGATTTAATGAAATAGTGACATGTGGGGGCAGCTAGGTGGTGTAGTGGATAGAGCACCGGCCCTGAAGTCAGGAGAACCTGAATTCAAATCCGGACTCAGACCAAACACTTGACACTTACTAGCTGTGTGACCCTGGGCAAGTCACTTAACCCCAATTGCCTAAAATAAAACAAAAATAAAAACAAAAAAAAAGAAATAGTGACATGCTTCACCACCCCAATCAAGTTGGCCTCTGCTAGCTTTTGTCCAATGCCAACCTGGACTGTACTTGAACTTGTTTTTAATGAAAGGGATTGCCCTTGTGAATTTGGAGTGTGAATTACATGCTTGGTTTGAATTATTTTATTTTCTGGGTGATACAAAAAACTTCAATATTCTACATCCCTTTGAGTGTAAGCAGGAGAAATGTTCTGGGAAAAGGCTCAGAGAACTCCAGAAAAAGGCAAGAAAGTTTACTGGAGAAAACTCACTTGGGGAGGTGACAGTGGCAGATCATGAGACGTGAAGAGTTAACACTCTGGGTAGGGAGGGCCTGGTCACGAGTGAGAAGATAAAAGGGACCCCCCCCCCACAGAAGTGAGAAGTACGTAGAAGGTGAATTTTTATAGTCCACCTTTGATGGACAACAGTTCAGGGTTGCTACTAATTAATAAAAACCATTGGGGCTCTGGCAGGAATCTGCTAATTATGAAATCAAATTCACCTGAACATTAGAAAAAAATGTCAAAGTCTGGGGAAAAGAAAAGAAGGGAGAGCTCCAAAAACAGGTGGGTCAAGCCTAATTCAGAACACAGCTGACTCAGGTGCCCTTGGCAACAAAATCTCAGACACAGTTAGCCAAAAGAGGTAGTCACAAAATCTATTAGCAAGAGAGATGGAGAAATGATTATCTTAGTCCCAGAAAGTGTGGAGGGCAAAGGGAAGTATCCAATGACCTTCGTAGAGTACATTTTGCTTGTGTTTCTGCTGGTGTCATGTGGAAATGATATGAGCATTCCAGTGGGCCACATTTTTTTTTTTCTCTTCAGACTGGTGAACCATATGGACTTGGAGTCAGCAAGACCCAGTTCAAATCCTGCCTCAGATACTAGCTGTTGGCTCTGGGCAAGTCACTTTTTTTTTCTTTTGCTTAGGCAATTGGGGTTAAGTGACTTGTCCAGGGTCAGTCACACAGCTAGTAAGTGTCAAGTGTCTGAGGTTGGATTTGAACTCAGGTCTTCCCGACTCCAAGGCCAGAGGTCTATCCACTGCACCACCTAGTTGCCCCTCAAGTCACTTCTTCTGTCTAGGCTTTAGTTTCTTTATAAAATGAGGGAGTTGTATTTAATGACCACCAAGTTCCTTTTCAGCTCTCAAGCTATGATCTTATGATAAATTAATCAACAATCGATGCTGACATGGTTGTTACAACTAATTCTGGCATGGCCTTCGTTAAGAGAGGTACAGTAACAAGAACAACAAATGTGAATGTCTATAGTACTCTGCCCTTATCAGAGTATTATGTACCATTCTGGGTGGTTCAGTTTATTTTAGGAAGTATTGTCACAAATTGTATTTTGAACCATTCTGGGCAGCTCAGTTTGTTTTAGAAAGGATAGACACATGTTTTACATGACTGTATATCTGACTGCTTACCATCTCAGGAAGTATGGAGGAAATGGAAGGGGAGATAGAATTTGGAACTTAAAACTTAGAAAAAAAAAGAATGTTAAAATTGTTTTTACATGTAATTGGGGGGAATATAATATTATTAAAAAAGAGAAAGGATAATCATAACTCAAAAATTTTTAAAAATGAATGTTAAAAGTTGTTTTACATCTAATTGGGGGGAAAATAAAATATTATTTTAAAAAAGGAGAAAGGATAATCACAAATTGAGAGCTTCCAGAAGAGAGGGACTGGAATGGTGAGAAGATTGGAAACAATAGCCATATGAGGATAAGTTGGAGGAGCCGGAGGAATTGAGTGAGAAGAAAAGATGTAGGAGGCAACAGGATAACCCTCTTAACAAATCGGAAGCACTGGTATTTGGAAGAAGGATTAGATTTGTTCTTCTTGGCACCAGAGAGCAGAACTAGGAGCAGTGTATAGAAGATACAGAGTGGCAGATTTAGACTCCAGGTGAGTGAAAACTTGCTAACAGAGCTTTCCAAAAGTGAAATGAGTTTAATTGTAACTTAGCCCTGGGAGATAGTAGATTTCCTTTCAACAGAGATCTTCAAGTGAAGGCTGGATAACCACTAGGCAGTGAGGATGTCGAGGGTATTCTTGGTCAGCTATGGGTTGGACTTGAGGTTCCTAACAATTCCTGAATTGCCTTCATGACGATTTCATCCTTCAAAAAGTGGAGGAAGGAATTTGAGAAATTGCTGAATTCCAAGTCTGATTTTGACCAGTAAGGAATCATTGAAGTTTTGAGATGAATGAGATCCTTGAGAGGAAATGGGTATTCCATCTTGGACTTCATGATAGAAGGAACAGAATTCCAGACATACTTCAATTCAATTCAATTCAATTCAACATACATGTATTTATGAAGTGCTTACTAATTTTAGGTGCTGTGCTAGGTACGAGAGATAAAAAGATTAAAAACACAAAATTATTCCTGCCCTTCCTCATGGAGCTCAGTGAGAGAATGTTAATAACTGGGAAGGGATCAGGATAATCTGACATGAATCCTAGGCTTGAGGAGAGCACTTTTCAATGATTTTGGAGAAAGGATGGAGAGAGTCTCACTAAAAGTGCTCAAGAGAAATCAGTTCAAGAGAGATTGGATGCTGTCTATTATTTAAACAGATGAATGTAAGCCTTTGCCATATGGAAAGAAAGTGAGGAGTTATCTAAATAGATGAATGTGGGCACAGAGAATAATCAACCAATTTAGATTTTTAGAGGTACAGAAGAGGAAAATGAAAACAAGGGCAAACAAATAATTCAGAATACAAAAGATTAGCATGGTCCTGTGAGAATGGAATCAGGAGCACTATAAAGGCTCAGAAAAAAGTTGATATTAGAGTGTCAAAGGCAACATAAGGTGTTTTTTAAAAAGTTCAATTGGGAGCAATAGGAAGAGCAAAGAAAGCATAAAGACACTGATATAAGAGATGATAGATAGAATGTAAAACTATTCAATTTTTATTTTGCTTCTGTTTTCTTTACAAAGGGGAAAAAAAATCTTGAAACAAGGATGAACAAGATAAAAGTGAGATGAATAGGAAGTAATAGCCAAAGAAAGTGAAGAAATGCTAAGATCACCCACCTGCCTTCCATGAGTTCAAGTCACTAGTCAGGAAGAAGCACATCTTAGGGTACTGAGAGACTCTAATGATTGTGGAGCTGCAGTTAGTGAGTTTTGGAAGACCATGGAGAACAGGACAGGGGATTCATAACTTTAGGAGGGCAGTAGCTCCTATAATAAAAAAGGGAAAAAGGGCAGAATTCATAAGGAAGGTTCCCTTGGATCAGTTCCAAAAAGGAGTGAGTGGTTTGGGAAGCTACTGTCCAATAAGCCTTGAGGACTAGGCTAGGGTCAGGTCCTTTACAGGAGTTACCTAGGAAAACATCTTCCTCATGAATGATCCTCTGAGCCATCAGTCCTGATGAAGCAGAAAAGACTCATACCAGAAATGGACTGGAATGAATCTTGAACTTAAAGAGTTAGAAGACCTAGGTTTAAGTCTTGGCTCCTCTATTTAATAGATGTATGATTTTTGAGGAAGTCATGTACCCTTTTTGAGCCTCAATTTAATGTGATATGAATCATATCGACTGCCTTACCTCAAAGAGCAATAAATCAAATGAATAATGTATACAAAATGCTTTTAACTGCAATTTAGGAAAGTGAAACTATTATTACTCAAAATAACAAAATTGCAGCAACAATTTGACAACCAGCATCTTCCCCTGAAAGTCCAAGCACCACTATGTCTTCTATATTTCCTGTTTCCCCCACAGCACTTATTCCAGTTGCTGGTTATAGGATCATAAGTCTGTAGCTGGAAAGAATTTTATAGGTCATTAAATTCAACCTCTTCTTTTTATAAGTGAAGAAATTAAGGCATAGAGATTTTTGAATGACTTGCTCATGGTCACATAAGCAGTGAATAGCTGAGCCTAGATCAGAGGTGGGGAATCTGTGGCCTCAAGGCCGCATGTGGCCTTTTAGGTCCTTGGGCGTGGCCTTTTGATTGAGTCCAAGTTTAACAGAACAAATCCTTTTATTAAGGGGATTTGTTCTGTGAAATTTAGATTCAGTCAAAGGGCTGCCCCTTCCCTTAAGGATTTAGAGGGCCACATGCGGCCTCCGGGGTCACAGGTTCCTCACCCCTGGCCTAGATTGTTGGGTTTCAATAAAGCAGTATTGATGAATTGATTTGTAGGGCTTTAACTAGAATTTTTTTATGCCCAGGGAAAGTACCATAAATTGTACCTAGAGCACTTGGCAAGAAATAGACCTTCATTTGGTGGAAGTAGATAGTGACTTTTAGACATTCATGCCAGGTCATTACTAGGGAAGCTACTTCATGGCATGAGAATGGCAGGGTAGGGCTGTGGAAGAGTTCTCCCTTGGCTATCATCTGGCCACTTTCTATTTGAACTCTGTGGCTCGTAAAAGCTGGAGGCTGCTCAGCAGCCACACCCTGGTAAAACTGTCTCAGCAAATGAGCTAAACCAGGTGAAGTGACAGTCACATCGGTGAGTGAGGGGGATGTTTATTGCAAGTATGTGAAGACTTTCCCCAGTGGGATAGATAGATGAGAACAATTTGTTCCAGTGGTCATGAAGGCAGCTGAAGCACGAGTTGGGGAGCCCTTAGAGCTTGGTCAGACATTGAAGACACCCAAGCCATCCACTGCATCCTGGGCCACTGCCAATCATCTTGACTTTTGTCTTACCACTGGACTTCAATGATTCAGGAAGAGAGAGTGAGGCTGACAACTTTGCACAGTTCTATCTCACTTAAATCCAATTTATTCACAAGTCAAGACATCAATAATGATGACATTGGTTCTCTTCAAAAAATGAAGGGATGAACACCAGTAACTATTCTTGCTAATTAGATGACAAATTATTGTTTCTATATAGCTGAAAGGCTGAAATTACTATCAGCATCTTTTAAACTTGGTACCTTAGGTCAGAGGCCTGATTGTCTTGCCTTAGTTATGTCTCTAATTGGTATTACTAGAAATTATCCCATACCAACTTTTCTTTTATCCTTCTCTTTTTAAAAACTGTTACAACTTTTGCATCCTTCTTTGCAACTCCCTTGCAACCTACAATAGTTGAGAAGATTATGCTTTTTGAAGAAATTTAAATTGTAATCTCCTCCTCTATTAAGGAATAGCAGAGTATCTCCTTTTGAAGGTAGAGAAATTATTGAACCACACAGAAAAAGGCTGGAAGAAGAGTACCTAAATCACAGTCACAGGCATGTTAACAAAACATGCCTGGGTTTGGTTTTTGTTTGTTTTTGTGATCATTGGCTGTGCCATTTGGCCAACCAGATTCTTTAAAAAAATAATAACAAAGCTCTTCACAAAGGCCTTCAAATAATTGTGTCAGGAGATGATAGTTTGATGTATTCCAATCAACAAAGAAGCAGCAGAACCTCCCATCTGGAATTTATTAAACACCGAATGGAAAATGAGAATGTGTGGGTGGTCAGTCCTCTGATTCAGAAACGAATTTAGCACTTGAGGGTCAGTCATCCTGACCAAAGGATCAAGGCAATGGGTGTTTACACAGCAGCAGCCAAGGAGACTGGGTGAGGGAGCAGAGTAGGGAAGAAGGACTCTCTACCACAATGTTTGCAGGCATCTCAAGTCATCTTACACTCCTTGCTTCCCTTCCCCACACTCAAGCAACTCTGGGGAGATAATCTCCAAACATAGTCCCTGTGGATTGTGGCATGTAGTATATTTATTGGAGTAATTAATGAAGCAACACCCTGCTCTTTTTTTAACTCTGAGGCTGGCTCCATTGGGTACTATGTTTCTTAAGAGAGCATTAGGGCCTGTACCTATGATTTCATTGGTAAAGGGAACTCCCAAGAAAGGAAACTCCCTCTTATCAAAGTAGGTGCTACCTCCTCTATAATTTATAATCTTAAAGAACTACTAGGTTATTAAGAGATTAAATGCCTTGCTCAGGGTCACACAACTTGGATGTGTCTGGCATATACAGAGAGACTAAATAATGCTTCTTGACTGTGTCAGAGATGGGACAGAGTCTTTGTGACTGAGGCCAGCTATCCATTGACCATCCATGTTGCCTCTATATTCCTTAGTTGTATCTAAATAGCCTGTTGTGAGTTGAAGGGGAAATGGAATCTGCAAGGGATATTCATAGAATCTGAGTTGGAAGAAACCTGGGGTCCTTTTTTTCAGTCCTGTACCTAAATAGGAACTCTTTCTACAATATCCCTGACAACTCCCAGGGACTTTTCTAGCTTCCTTTAAGTCCTAACTAAAATCACCTCTTTTAGTGGAAGCCTTTCCCAACTCTTCTTAATTCTAATGTCTTCTGTCTGTTAGTTATTCCTTATTTATCATATCTATCTATCTATACGTATCCATCTATCTATTTATCTATATATCTTGCTTTGTAAATATTTGTTTGCATTTTGCATCTCCCCAACTAGCTCCCTGAGGGGATGGACTGTCTTTTGCCTCTTTTTGTAATCCCAGGGCTTAGCACAATGCCTAGCATATTAAATGTTTACTGAATGAATGAATGAATTTATCCAGTATACAGCTTTTTTGGTAAATATTTGTTTGCATGCTATTTCCCCCATTAGAGTGTAAGCTCCTTGAGGACAAGGGCTGTCTTTTGCTTCTTTTTGTATTCCCAGTACTTAGCACCAGTAGGTGCTTAATAAATGTTTATTGATTGATTGATCGGCTGAAGACCTCAAGTGATAGGGAGTCCACTATATCCTGAGGCAGCCCATTCAACTTACAGTTGTTCCTCCTAGTGGTTAGAAAATTTATCCTTTTATCAAATTAAAATCAGACTCCCTACAATTTACAGCATCACAAGATCATAGGATTTAGATTCATCTTGAAAGAATTGTAACGATCATCTGATCCAACCCCATCCTTTGACAAATGAAGAAAATGAGGTTTGGAGAGGTGGAGGGATTTGCCTAAGATTAGAGAAATAGTAAGTGCCTGAACAAGGTTTTCCAATCCAGCCTCTTTGACTTCATAGATAATGCTCTTTCCACTGAACACTTAATTCTGCTTACCCTTTACTCCCGGTTCTGCCCTCTGGAACCACCCAGAACAAGTCTGATCCTTTTCCTCATGAGAGCCCTTCAAATACTTGAAAGCAACTACCATATCTTCTATGTACAGTTTCTTCTGAATTAGCTGAACTTTCCTCATGTCAGTTTGTTTAAAGCTCTGTCTGTAATAATGTAGGAAACCATCAACATAGATTGTAACCTACTTTAAAGTAGAAACCATGCCTTCTTCTTCTGTGTATCCCCATCCCCACCAGTGTATACAGTGCCTTGAACCAAGTAGGCACTCTAGAAACATTTTTGATTGACATAGCATAGCTAAAAATGTTTCTGTTTGTGTGAGAGCAGAGAACCATTTTTTTTTTGCAGGGTATCTCCCATAAAAAAAAATCAAAAGAAACCACAAAAAGCAAAAAGTTTTTTATAACCCATCCCCTTACCCCCATAAGAAATCAGTTTGGTTACTTTATTAAGACAAAGAGTCAATATTAAAAATAAACTGGGGTGGGAAAACAGTATTGTCGGTGGGGCTCTGATTTGGTTCAACTGTTCTGGAAAAAAACTCTGGAATTAGGCAAGAAAAGTTACTAAATTGTTTATGCCCTTTAACCCAGGGATTCTACCACTGGGACTATTTTCCAAGGAGATTATTGATAGCAAGAAAAGGCTCAGATGTAAAAACAAATCATTGCAGTCTTATTTGTGATAAAAAAAAAACCTAGAGACAAAATATGTGCCAAATGACCAGGGAATAGCTGATTCACAGTATATGAACATAATGGAATGGGGCAAGTGTGTGTGTGTGGTTTTCTTTTCTTTCTTTCTTTTTTTTGGAGGATAGAGGAAGACCAGAATCATTAATTCATTTTTATAGGAAAATTTCCTCTATGAGAAAATTCAGTTAATGCAGATAAATAGCTACTTGGTCTTAGAAAATTTTCTGGGGCACCAAGTGACTTATCCAAGGTCACACAGCCAGTGTGGATCAGTGGGAGGACTTGAACGTGGATCTTCTGGACTCCAGGGCCAATTTTCTATCCGCTAAGTCATGTTGCCTCTCATGAATGCTGTAGGATATTACTGTGTTATAATGAATGACAACTGTGAAGAATTCCAAGAAATGTGAGAAGACTTATATGAAGGGATACAGAGTGAAGTGATAAAAGGTAATCCAAGCATTGGCTCTGTATCAGAGCCAAAAGAATAATTAACATACATGATAACTACAACAATATAAACGATGTCAACACTGAGAAGCAACAAAACTGGTTAGTTACAATAGGAAATGTTAGTGCCACTGTCCAAGTAAAAGGACAAACCCTTCCTTTCTGTTAATTATCAACAAATTGTGTGTGTGTATGTGTGTGTGTGTGTGTGTGTGTGTGTAAGGCATGTTTTCTAAAAGGGTTAGAGCTTTTGTTGGGAATTCTTTCTTAAGTAAAAACAAATTGCATCAACCAATTGGGGGCAAAAAAAGTGATCTGGGCAATATAGAGCAAAAATTGAAGAATGATGGAAAATGATATCCACATCCAGAGAAAGAACTATGGAGTCTGAATGTAGATGGAAGCATACTATTTGCTCTCCTTTTCTTTCATTGCTATTAAATTTCCTCTTAGGTTCGATCCTTTGTTCTAGGCTGTTGAGATCATTTTGGATCTTGGATTTGTCTGTCATCCAATGGGTCAGCTGGTCCTCAAGCTTGATCATCTAGACTTTTTTAGGGACTAGTTGCATTTATAGGTGTTCTCTCCATCACGTTTCTTGCAAGAAGGATTTAAAACTCCTTTTCCTACCCCTGCTGCCTGCTATATAGGTGTTTCAAATCAAGTAACTTGCATTCCAGAAATTAATAGGTCACAAAATAGAAATAGCCTTGTAATATTTTTTAAGAAATTAGTTTTATCTATACATTCTTCCTTTTTTGCATTCAAAAACACTGTAATGGCTCTATGCAGAGCAAGTGGGAGGGGTATATCAGGGAATGAAGGTTATATGAAAACAAAGTATAGTAATTTTTTTTAAAGAATGGTTGCAAGAAAAAAATTGCTGGTACTATTCTTTTAGGAATACTATTTCAGTAACAAAGCCCTCTGGTAAGAAACATTTGAATATATATCTCTTACTCTTCTTTCAAGGGCCTATGAATTTCAGAACTGTTATGTGCTGATAAATAGGCTTTGTTCTCAGACTAAATGCAGCCTTTTATCATTTCTATAAAGGAGATAAACTGCTGGGACAAAGAGAGAAGCAGTGGGTTTGGTGGTAGGGAAACACATTTGGAATCAGCCAACATTCCTACATGAGCCATGGAAGGCTAATGTCCTGTCAAGGCTCTCTTCCCTTTGGGGCTGCCAAAGAGTGGATAAAGCTAAGATTACCCTGTCACTTATCAGGTCAGAGGATATAGTCTTAAAGCTAATTAGAAACATCAGTTCACTGCAATGAAATTGCTTTCACTGTTCATCTGCCTCTTGGTAGGGTAGGGGTTCTTACCAGTGAACTTTAAAAACTTTTTTTTTTGGATAACAATTTCAATATAATTTGTTTCCTTTATAATCTTATGTATTTTTTCTTATGCATTTAAAAATGTTATTTTCAGAAAGGATCCAGAGGCTTCACCAGACTGATAAATGAGTCTGTGACATAAGAAATACTACAAAGCTCTGACCTAGAGTTAAAGGGAGACCAGGAGGAAGCCATATTCATTTTGGGCCCGTAGTGCTCATTAGACCCTTTGTGGTAACAGTAGGATTTTTTCTAATTTGATTCAGTTTAACAAACAATTATGATAAAGAACTTAGTCTGGGCAAGGCACCGGGCTAGGAACTGGGGAAACAAAGATGACAAATGATCCAGTCTTTGCCCCAAAGGATCTTACAACCTAACAAGGAAGGGAACCACATGGCATATGCACAAATAAGTATGATGCGGTATAAAATTTAGGAAGAGCGATGGAGGGATCCAGTCAAAGGACTCCAGGAAGACTTGAGGAAGGAGAAATGACAGGTCTAGCCTATGGGCCCAGGGACTGCTTACTTTCTGTATAACATCATTGGCAGACAGTCAGACTATGGTGACACATTGAACTAAACTGGTATTAAAACTGATCTTTTCCTGAAATACTTTTCTTCCTTTGTCTTTGCTGATGGACTAAAAAAAACAAGAGGAAGATCAAATACCAAATTTTACCTTTACGAATTATGACAGTAAGACAAATAATAAAGGTGAGAAAAATCACGCGGACCTTAAAAGTAACTTAGATTCAGTATTCAATATCTGACAGACAAAATCATAGAAAAAGCTAAAATGGAAAAAAGGACAAAATAAATAACCAAACCACCTCAAAAATCAAGAAAGGGATTGCCGCTGTGGAACAGTTTCCACCACTTAATTGAAAGCTTGAATTCTTCATAGAGGTAGTAGAAGTTGTATTACCATCAATCTATGGGGGCTCATGGACACTCTGAGTAAGAACTGAAGAAATATTTTGTTATATCATAGTTGGGAAGCATGATAGTACGGTGGAATGAACACTGGATTTGGAGGCAAAGGCCCCAGGTTCAAATCCTATGCTTTCTACTCGCCATTTTGTGTGACCTTGGGTAAGTCACTTACCCCCTGTGGGCCCTGGTTGCTCATCTGTTAAATGAAGGGGTAGGCCTAGATGGCCTCTGAGGTCCCTTCCAGCTCTAAATACATGGTCCTATGGTATAAAACATTGGACTAGAAAGTGTTTCATAAATGTAAAATGCTGAGTAAATATGAGTTATCACTGTATCATGGTGAGATCAATGCAAAGAGCACAGAATAAAACACTCTAAAAATCAAACAAACAGAAGCAGCTCAACCCACTGAAAACGGAATCAGACAACAACAGCAACAACAATCAGAAAAGTGAATGGGGGTAAAATCATTGGGAAAGCTGGGATTCTTTGGAGAACTTTTCACATCTTTTTGACTTAAAGTAGCACCTCACTCAAAAAAAAGTCTCGAGCATAGTAAAGGAGATTTTCTTCCATTAAAAAAGGTTGCCATTGTCTAGTCTACCCTGTGGTGATGGAGAAATATAAGGCGGATATTGACAGATATTTGTGAATAGTAACAAAAGCTTAATGAGTATTACTTTTCTCTCCTGTACTAGAATACACAAGTGTACTCATGATATTAAGCAAAAAAAAAAAAAATTCTTACCATCATCAGGTTCTTCTGAGAAAACAGAATGTTCTGTATAAGGAAGAACTAGAGAAGCAATACTTGTTGCTACTCCTAGTTGCCTAGAGCCCTGTCAAGGAAGAAGGTAAGCAGGTGAATATGAATGGGACAGGAGGGGAAAAGGAAAAAGGCTGTGAATGGAGAGACTAGGTCCTGTTCCTGCCATTTTCAGGGGCCATGAAAGTCCTTTGGCCATTGGCAGTAAGGCTATGGGCACTAAGGGCAGTAACCATAGCTTCCTATGTGGAATTCAGAACAAGTGAAAAAAGAGATGAATCATTAGGCTCATAGATCAGGAACTGAAAGGGACCTCAGAGGTCATATCGTCCAACCCCTTGTTGTACAAATGAGGAAACTTTGGCCCAAGGAAGGTAAGTGACTTGCCCAAAGTTATACCAGTAGTAAGCATCTGAGATGGGATTTGAATCTGGTTTTGAGAGCCAACCCAAAGGTCCCTAAGAATTCTATTCACTTCTTTTCTACTTCCTTCTAGTTTAGTATATTTTACATGCTTTTTGACTTCCTTTCCAAGAATTGAATACATTTCTCATGTTATCTTTGCTTCCAAGATTCAGAGAATTTTAGAAGTGGAAAGGACCTCAGAAAGTAGCTAATCCAACCTATTCATTCTACAAGGGACTAACAATGGGCCAGAAAAATTCAATGATTCGCTCATAGTTGCACAGCTCATATTGCAAAGCCAAAATTGGACTTGACTTCCAGTCCAGTAAGCATGTTTTCCATTGTATCACATTCTACAAGTGTATTTAAAAAATCCTTCTTCTTTCTTACAGTACATTAATGCCCTAGTATTTTAATTAAACAAACAATTCTCAAGTACCCGCTATCTGCAAAACTAAGGGCTGAGTCTTTTGGCGGTGGCTAAAAATTAGAAATCAAAGGGATGCCCATCAATTGGGGAATGGCTAAACCAGCTGTGGCATATGATTGTAATGGAATATTATTGAACTGTAAGAAATAACAAGTAGTATGATTTCAGAAAAACTTGGAAAGACATATGAACTGATGCAAAGTGCAGAACTAGGAGAACGTTGTACACAGTAACATCAATATTGTTGGATGAAGAACTGTGAATGACTTAGGTATTCTTAGCAATACAATGACCCAAGGCAATACCAAAGGATAATCCCAAGGACTAATGGTGAAGTGTATTATCTGCCTCCAGAGAAAGAACTGATATCGATTGAATACAGATTGAAGAATGCCATTTTTCACTCTCTTTCATTTTTTCTTTTATTTGAATCTTCTTGTAACAAAATGACTTACATGGAAATGTTTTATATAATTACATATGTATAACCCACATCTGATTGTTTACTGTTGGGGGAGAGGGGAAGGAAGGAGTGATAGAATTTGGAACTCAAAACTTTATTTTTTTGGATAATTTATTTATTTTTAATTTTCAACATTCACTTCGATGAGATTTTGAGTTTTAAATTTTCTTTCCCTCCCACTTCTCCCCCCACAAGATGGTGTACAATCTGACATAGGCTCTACATATACATTCATGTTAAGCATATTTTCCCATTAGTTATGATGTAAAGAACAATTAGAACTAATGGGAAGAACCACAAGAATGAAGCAATAAAACAAAACAGCAAAGGAAAAGGAGAGCAAATAGTATGCTTCCATCTGTGTACTCCACTGTGGATAGCAATTTCCATCGTGAATTTTTTGGAGCTGTCTTAGATTCTTTCATTGCTGTGAAGAGCCAAGTCTATCAAAGTCAGTCATCCCATAATGTAGCTGTTACTGTATACGATGTTCTCCTGGTTCTGCTCATTTTACTCTGCATCAATTGATATAAGTCTTTCCAAGTTTTTCTTGAAGTCTACCTGTTCATCATTTCTTATAGCACAATAGTATTCCATTACATTCATATACCACAACTTGTTCAGTCATTCCCCAATTGATGGTCATTTTCTCAATTTCCAATTCTTTGCCACCACTCAAAGAGCTGCTATAAATATTTTTGTACATGTGGATTCTTTTTCCATTTTAATGATCTCTTTGGGATACAGACCTAGAAGTGGTATTGCTGGGTCAAAGGGTATGCACATTTTTATAGTCCTTTGGGCATAGTTCCAAATTGCTCTCCAAAATGGTTGGATCATTTAACAACTCCACCAACAATGTATTAGTGTCCCAATTTTCCCACATCTTCTCCAACATTTATCATTGTCCTGTTTTGTTATGTTAGCCAATCTGATAAGTGTGATATGGTACCTCAGAGTCATTTTGATTTGCATTTCTCTAATCAATAGTGATTTAGAACATTTTTTCATATGTCTATAGATAGCTTTAGTTTCTTCCTCTGAAAATTGCCTGTTTATATCCTTTGACCATTTATTAATTGGGGAATGACTTATATTCTTATAAATTTGACTCAGTTCTCTATATATTTTAGAAATGAGGCCTTTATCAGAGACACTGGTTGTAAAAATTCTTTCACAGTTTTCTGCTTCCTTTCTAATCTTGGATGCATTGACTTCATTTGTGTAATAACTTTTAAATTTAATATTATCAAAATTGTCCATTTTGCATTTCATAATGTTCTCTATCTCTTTTTTGGTCATAAATTCTTCCCTTCTCCATAGATCTGAAAGGTAAATGATTCCTTGATCTTCTAGTTTGCTTATAGTACCAATCTTTAAATCTAAATCCTGTACCCATTTTAACTTTATCTTGGTATAGGGTGTAAGATGTTGGCCTATGCCCAGTCCCAGCCATACATTTTTCCAGTTTTCCCAGTCATTTTTGCTCAATAGTGATGTCTTATCCCAGAAGCTGGAGTCTTTAGATTTATCAAACAGTAGATTAGTATAGTCATTGACTGTTGTGTCTTACATACCTAAGCTATTCCACTGATCCACCACTCTATTTCTTAGCCAGTACAAGCAGTTTTGATGTTTGCTGCTTTATAATACAATTTAAGATCTGGTACAGCTAGGCTACCTTCCCTTGCATTACTTTTCATTAATTCCCTTGATATTCTGGACTATTTGTTCTTCCAGATGAATTTTGTTATTGTTTTTTTTTTCTAGGAACTCAAAACTTTAAATAAAAATGTTAAAAAAATGAAAAAATAACAACACCTAAGGGCTGGAAACATGGTCTCTGCTTTAATGGAACTTAGTGTCTAACACGGGAGACAAGATACGTACATGAATAATAAAAATAATATATAGACTGCATAAGTGAGGTACAAGTACTAGGAGAATCTAAAAGAGAGAGATATCATTTCTAGTTGTGGTTGGTGGGAAGAGGATTAGGAAAAACTTCATGGAGAGAGTGATATTTGAACTGAGGCTTGGAGGACAGATAGACTTTCAGTAGTCAGGTAGAGACTACACTTTAGACATGAGCAAAGACTCAGTCAGGAAAATGAAGTTTAGAAAATGCTGAGTAGCATAATTTGGCCAGAGCATTGAAAATGTGAAAGGGAATAGTGTGAGAGAAGACTGGAAACATAGAATATTGAGAGTATCCAGTGCTGAAGTAAAGGAGTCACTTTCTTATAGCCCCTGAACAACAAAAATGATTCTTGGTATATGTAAATGATTCATGTATAGTCATTGCTATAGTCATTTGTATTAAAACTAGCTGATTCTGACTGCTTTGCTAGCCATGGGAAAGAATACATGCAAAAAATCTGATTGTCCCAAAGGCCATCCCTTACTAAAGAGGCTTTCTATATGAATACCAAGAAAAGACAGGGAATAGGTGGCAATGTAGAAATAGAGGTCCAAAGGTCTCACCCTAATGAGAGCAGATTATCCCATGACTCCTTAAACTGAGCTTCATAGTGCAGTGGATAGATAAAATGGTGGACCTCAAATCAAGAAGACCTGAGTTCAGACCCTCCCTCAATCACTGACTAGCTATGTGACCCCTGGGCAAGTCATTTAATCTTTGCCTCAGTTTCCTCGGCTGTAAAATAGGGATAATAATATCACCTACCTTCCAAGATTGCTGTAACGATCAAATGAGATAATATTTGTAAAATGCTTTGCTAACCATAAAGTGCTATAAAAATGTTAGCTGTTGTTAATAATAGTAGACATGATGAACTCCATGGGCTATTTTTGCTTATATCACTGTCTGTTTTATCGATCAATGTTATGGTTATTGAATAGTGGCTAAGGTTTATATCAAAGAAATTACCAAATCATAAATTCTGGTCTAAGGCATACCCTTTTCTTATGAAGGATAATCATTTGTTGATCTGAATCTGTGATTTAACTGGTGTATGGAGCTTTTAATGAAAAACCTCCTGCTATTCACACAGGTCAGCCATTGCAAGGAATACTGCTTCCAGGACTGAGCAGTTAAATCACTTAATGGTCGCTCAGCCAGTAGGTTGGGGCTTGAAGACAGTTCTTTCTGACTTGGAGGCTGACTCTCTGTCTGTTGTGCCACACTGCTTCTGGATAATTTTTTTTTAATTTAAGTAAAACCTTATCCCTTGATTAGAGATATAAATACAGAAGGTGTTAACCAAGCCTGAATTCTTGCAACAAACTATGAATATATATGTGGAATTTTAATATGACAGTTATATAAATTCAAACACATTATCTTTTACTCCTGGGCATTAATTCCTTTAGGAAACGCAAAACAGTTTAATGAATGTTATTAGTTTCAAGGATGGAAATTTAGAGGATCCTAATTAATTAATTTGCTAATTATCCTTTTTGTTGGTGGTATTTGCCTGTGTTGATTCTTTATCTGTGTCAAAAACAGAGCCTAGGCTGAAAAGTGGCTTACCATTTCCTAAAATGTTTGGTGGCATTATGATGATTACCAGGATAGAGGTGCCTGACCTCAAGGTCATGGGGTGCTAGTTTTTGTAAGATGATTTGTATTGTGAATCCTGGATGTTAGAGGATCAAATAAGATAATATTTGCTAAAGTGCTGACCACAGAGCTTGGCACATAGCAGGAGCAATGAAAATGCTCGTTCCTTTCCCTTCCTCTATTCTAGTAGAGTTGCGGCTGACTTAGGGTATGTAGGGGCAAATCTTATTTTCAGCTGAATTTTCCACAACCTTGTCATCACTTAAGGCAAATGCCCTTGAAAGAATTCTGTCCTTTGGAATGTGTCTTGGTGATGTTATAGGTCTTAATTCTGGTAATGAATCCTTTGGATAGTGTCCAAGTTGGGTCTGTCTTATTCTGTATTACACAGAAGTGTCATGTAATATAGGTCTAGTAGAATAAGGAAGTATATGTGTGTGTGTGTGTGTGTATGTACGTGTATGTGTAGCAACAGCTAACAAGTCATTCCTAGATCCTCCTGTGTAGCCTCTGACGAATGAATAAAATTTCTGCCTAATTGGTGGAAGCTTCTGTGACTGCTCAGAGATTAACTATGTACAGTAAAGTCCTAATACGGCCTTATGTAGTTCTGGTGTGCATATTGTAGATCTAGAATAGCCAGCACATTTAGGGCCCTGGCACATAATCCTTTCAAGATTTCCCCATTGTACTCACACTTGAGTAGCTGGGCCTGATTCTTACAGGGAACACAACATCTCCAGGGTAAGGCCACAGCAAAACCCCTACCTGCAATATCCAGGATTCACAATGCAGGACATCTTATAAAAACTAGTAACACATGACCATGATGCCCTACATTTCTCACATGGTAGCCATCATATTACCATAAAATCTTTTAGGAAATGGTAAACTTGGGGCAGCTAGGTGCTGCAGTGGATAGAGCACTGGCCCTGGAGTCAGGAGAACCTGAGTTCAAATCTGGGAACAGACACAAGACATCTGTGTGACTCTGGGCAAGTCATTTAACCCCAATTACCTCACCAAAAAGCAAAAAAAAAAAAAATCCACAAGGAAATGGTAAGCTGCCTATCAGCCTAGGCTGTGTTTGTGTTGTTATAAATAAAGACCCAAGAACCTCCCTCCCACTGCAGGAAGGAGAAACCAGATTAACTAACTAGTGATGTACATGAATCCCCTCTTCTTACCTGCAAAAGTTTACTGGAAAGTTTACAGATATAACAGACAAAGCATCAAAAATAAAACATTGAATAACATACTTTCAAATCGGAGGTCTGTGCGGAGTTCCTCTGGTTTCACAAAGTACTGGATGAAGACGTATAGTAGTAAAATAATAAGGAGGATGATACCAAGGACAGCAGAGGCCACGCAAGTAAAGAAATACCTGAAGGAGGGAAGCAAAAAATGACAAACAAAAACTCCTTTGTGCTGTGGGTAAACATAAATACAAACAGAGCTTGACAGACAAATGCTCAGCACATTAAAAGCCAGGGCTAGGGCACAGAAAAATTAATACCCATTGTATTTCCCCTTAGCTAGAAGGCCAATGGGAACTGACATTACTGTCATCTCAAGGCTGTGAAAAGTGTGCATGCCTTCACTATGTTCTGAAACATTCATTCCATGTCAGTTACATTTTTAAAGGTTCATTTCAAACCCAATGGTCACTTTTCTAGTTTCGAGCTCTGTCCCTCTCTAGGCCTCACTGGCCTTACCCTTCCCAGTTCTCTAGGAATCTATGGCATAATCTTGTAGACAGCACATAATAGGGTTCACAGTAGCCATAGTTAGCTCTAACACATGGGATAGATATGGGAGCTGAGAAGTTGTTCCATCTAAGAGACCTTTGTTTTTGTACACACTAAATGTCTTTTGGAAACAGTGGGCACATTCCTCTGTGTTTATGTTAGATCTAAATCTAGACCCAAGGAGGTTTTGTTTCCAGAATAGCTTCCTCTATCAATAGAAAGGAGGATCAGATGGTTGAGAGTTCCAAAACTCCTATCTCCAAACAGGAAGCACCTCAAAACTCTCTCAGTTCTTGGAAGACAGTACAAGTCCTAAAAAGGATGAAGTTTTCACAGACATTCACAATAATCCCATCCAGTGATATAGTGTCCTTTCTGAGGAAACACTTTAACAAAAAGGCAAAAACAAGCAAGCAACCACTTTTGTCCAAAATATTCTTAAAATGATCAATAAGGAAAGGCTAATCACTTTTAAGAACTTTTGATAGGGAGGAAAAGAAAAAAAAACCTTTCCAGAAGTAGGAAAATATTACAAAATGATGAGCTTAGTTAAATAAATCTTTTCCATATCAAGTAGCATTTCTTTCTTTCTTTCTTTTTAGGCAGAGGGTAGAAAGCCTGGAGGAGTACCAGGAGAAAGAATAGAAGCACCATATGCTAGTAACTTAGTTGTCCTGGTAACCAGATCCTGATCGGAAGGTAAGGTCACAGGGAGATGCAACCTACTTCTCTCCATGTTCTTTGGGATTTAGCAGCCAATAAAATAAAATCCCAAGATCTCCTTTAAAGGGACTGGATGATGAGAAAGGAGCAGAAAGCTGAAGCAAAGGCTTAGTGTGTAGAAGGCCAGATTGCTGGAAATAAGAGATAAGAACAGAGCTGAGAGTGGAGGAGGATTGATGCCTGGAGTTGCCCATGGTTGTGATGTGGGGGAAGAACAAGAGTCAGAGAACTGTGAGAGCAATAGAGGGAGAGGAGGCAAGAATGCAAGAAAACTCAGAGAGGAGAGATTCAAGAATGAGTCAGTGGTCCAAAGTATCAAATGCCTCAGAGAGACTCAAGAGAGTAATGCCTCTGAGAAGAGTCATTGGTAATTGGAAAGGAAGGGGTACTTGGTGACCTTTGAGAATGTAGTTCTAGATGTCAAGGGGATGAAAACTGTGTGGGGGGGGGGGAGGATTCTGTAGAGAAGTAAAGTACAATGATAGCTGCTAGAAAAGTTCACAAAGTACTTTGCACTCATTTGATCCTCACAACAACCTGATGAAGTAGGTGCTGCAGAGAAGGAAACTGAGGCTCAGAGAGGTGTCTAAGGAGGAATTTGAACCTTAGGTCTTCCTAAATCCAAGTCCATCCATTACACCAAGCTGCCTTCCAAGGCAGCAACTTCATGCATTGGAGGAATGGGAGGCTCTCTAAAAGATTTTATTTGAGGAGGCCATGTGAGACCCTTGTTCCTGATAAAAATCTGTCCTCTCTAAGGAGTAACTGCTCTTTGTTCACCAAATTCAGAATCACTCTAGGGGTGCCAGGGATTGGCAGGATGGTTGACACTGTTTGAAAAAAAAATTGTCTCCTTTGCCTGCACATATGAGTCGTGAAATAGCTGCTAATGCTTGAATTATTTTTCATCAACTTTTCTCAAACTCACCAGTTTGCTGTGAAACAATAAAAACCCCTGGGCATGAGTTCTTACCATTGTTCCTGACAGGTCAGAAATCAATGGCTCTGAGCATATAGGGTTTGGGGAAAGCTACACACTTTAATCCACTTCCTTCAGATGCCATGGTGGAATTTGGCTTCTCGAGGGGCCTGGGCTGCTCACTCGGGAAAAATACAAGAAGACATATAAACTCCATCTTATGGTAATCCATGGTAACTACAAGTGTATAATTACAGTGAATGCTGCAAATGTAATCCATATATCCTCCCATATGTCATTAAATATACTATCAAATGAAGAATGGCTGAAGAAACCAGACATTTTTAGCTTAAAGAAAAGAAGACTATGGGGAGGAAGGATGAGGCAATAACAGCTGTCTCCGATTAAAGGGTTCTTTATATAATAGAGGGGTTAGACTTATTCTGCATCGTTCAGGAAGACAGAATTAAGACCAATAGATGGAAAAGTAAAGGGAAGCAGGTTGGCTCAATAAAAGGAACTGTAACAGTTAGAATACTCCCCAGACATAATGAGTGGAGTTGGGAAACGGTGTTCCATGTCTCTGAAGGTCTTCAAACACGAAATGGATGAGGTCCTTTCAGACTGTTTTAGTTGGGGTTCAGGATATGCATAGAGGTTAGACTAGATGCCCTCTGAGGTCCTGTCATAACTTAGTGATTCTATGATGTTAAAAAGAAATGAGGAAATCAGTAAGCCTGGGAAATCAACTCATGTGGCCTAAGACTTGAAAAGGAAAGAAGATCAGCAAACTATGGGATGCCGATAATGTCAAAAAGGGGGAGAGGTATCCAGACTCACTATAACCCCAGATAGGGAGAATGCGAAAGTTCTTATGCTGGAAATTGGGACAGCTAGGTGGTATAATGGACAGAGCACTTACTGGCTTAAACACTTACTAGCTGTGTGACCCTGGGCAAGTCATTTAACCCTGTTTGCCTCAGTTTCCTTATCTGTAACATGAGCTGAAAAAAGAAATGGCAAACCATTCCAGTATTTTTGCCAAGAAAACCCCAAAATAAGGTCACAGAGAGTCGGACATGACTGAAATGAGTGAACAATATACTAAAATGAATACATATTTTCCAGACTTAAAAATGAGAAAAATATGACCCCACTCTAACAACCATGATGTTGAACCCCAACAAAATGCTACAGTAGGTTATTAAACAGAAGAGTTTGTGAACACTTAGGAAGAAAAGCAGAGATTACAAGGATCTTGCATGGAGTTTACCAAAAATAAGTCATTTCAAATTAGCCTCTTTTCCTTTCATTATAGGGCTTCTAGAATGGTAGTTTGGGGGGACAACTCCAGACTTAATATAGCTTGATTACAGACTTTGCATTGAGCAAAGTCTCACTGAATCACAAAACCTAAGAGTTGGAAAAGACTTTAGTGGTCACCTACTCCAACCTCCTACTCATTGCAGTAATCTATAATGTCACCCAACCTCTGTTTGTTTATATATACAGTGCTAGGAAGTTCAGTACTTCACTAGACAAGTTGTTCCATTTTGGGACAGTTCTATTAGTTGGGAAGCCTCATCTCTGCCTCTTAGCATCCCTAGTTTTATTCAATTCAGCCTAAGTGTCACCTTCTATGTGAACCCTCTTCTGATCCTCCAGATGCTAGTGCCTAACCCCACAAAATAGCTCCTTCTACATCATAATCCTTTAAGTATTTGAAGATGGCAAATGTGTGCCCTCTAATTCTTCTCTTGTCCAGGTGAAACATTCCAATTTATAGGCTTTAGGCCTGGAAGAGAATTTAGAAAATATCTAGTCAATTCCCCTCACTTTACAAATAAAGAAATAAGGGTCAGAGAAATTGAACAACTTGACCAAAGCCACAAAAAATCTTTTTATTGCTGTTGTTGTTGTTGTCATCTTTGTTCAGTCTTTTTCAGTCATGTCTGACTCTTCATGACCACATTTGGGGTTTTCTTGGCAAAGATAGCGGAGTGGTTTGCCATTTCCTTCTCCAGCTCATTTTACAGATGAGGAAACTGAGGCAAACAGGATTAAGTGACTTACCCAGGGTCACACAGCTAGTGCGTATCTGAGGCCAGATTTGAACTCATGAAGATAAATCTTCCTGATTCCAAGCCGAGCCCTCTATCTACTGTGCCACATATCTATCCTCTATCCACTGCCACAAAATTAGTAAATCATTAAAGCTGGATTTAGATCTAAGGTTTTATAATTCCAAATCAATAATTCTTCCCACTAAACCAGTCAATCCTAAGATAACATGGTATCCAGATGCCTTACCATTTTAATTGCTCTCTTCTGGGTGAAATTTAGCTTGTCAATGTCCTTGTCCTTCTTAAAGTAGAGTACCCAGAACTGGACACAATATTCCAGACGTAATCTAACCAGTACAAATTAAGTGCCTGCATCATCTGAATTAATCTCTTACTTCTCAGTTATCTACACCTAACGGTAGCTGGCTGAAAATCAGAGGCTTATGTTACCCTGATTGGCAACACTATTACCAGATAACAGCTACTAGAAATGCAGTCATAATACCTAGGATGAAATAACCAGCTTCCAGTGAGTGTATCTTGCAAATCCAACCTATTTCTGCACTAGCCAATATCACACCCCTAGATGAAGGAAGTGTGTGTCCCTACATACCCCCTATTATTCCTGCAATTCCTATTTTGTTCTCAGAAAAATAAATCATCAAACCATTTTAGGTATGGCAATTATAATGGCTGAAGACTCCTTTAGATTATGTCTTTTTATTTTTCCTTTGTATTTCCTAAACCATAACTTCTTTCCATTACAATCTTCTAGAATTCCATCTCCCCTCCTTTTTTCATCTCTCTTCAATCTGCAAATTGGATATTCTCTGAAGGGTTGATCTCAGAACTACAGTCACAGAATTTCAGAGTTGAGAGACATTTCAAAAACCACCTAGAACAACTCATTAATTCATTTCTTAATAGTCTCTACTGAGGAAATCTCTGACTTCTGGATCGCTCCAATTGTTAGGAAGTTTAATCCTTATATCAAGCCCAAATTTGCCTCTGTACAACTTTAGCAGATTGCTTCTGATTCTACTCTCTTCCACATGACAGCCTTTCAAGTATTTGAAAACACCTCTCATATATCCCCTTGAATTTCTCCTCCCAAGGCTCACTCTATCCCTAGTTCCTTCAATCAGTCATCATATATCATAGACTTGAAGCCTGTAATTGTTTTGGTTATCCTCCTTTAGACAATTTCTAGCTTATCAGTGTCCTTCCTAAATGACGGTGCTAAGAAAGATGAAGGTGATGACAATAGCTACATTTATATAGTACCTTAAGATCTGCAAAGCACTTTACACACTTTATTTCATTTGATCCTCACAATAGCCTTAGGAAATAGGTTGTTATCATCCCCATTTTATAGATGGGAAAACTGAGGCAGAGAAAGACTAAATGACTTACCCAAGGCCACACAGTTAATCTGAGACTGGATGTAAATTCAAGTTCCTGACTCCAGGTCCAGCACTCTATCCATTGCACCATGAAGCTGCCTAACTAGCTCAGAACTGAACTCAATAGCCCAGACATGGCTTGATCAAATAAGGGCATAATGGAACTATTTCTTTCTGATTCCAGGAAGTCATGCTTCCCTTAATGTATAGCCCAAGAGGGTATTATCTTCTTTGGTTGCAATATCACACTATTGACTTACACTGAGTTATATTGAACTTGTAACTAAAGCCCCCAGCACTTTTTTCATATAACTTATAATTATTCTAAACATTCTTTTAACCTCTTGTATTTATGAAGTCAATTTCCTGATCCCAAGACTAAGACTTTACATTTATCCCTATTTCATTTCATCTAATTTGATTCAAATTTCTGGCCTGTCAAGATGCTTTTGGATCTTCCAATCCATTGTAGGACTTTTTTTTATAGTATCCATGATATACAGTAATCCAGCCTTTGCCTAAATACCTATAGTGAAGGGATTCCATTTGATTGTTGGATAGCTCTTGTTTAATTCCATTCAATTCAGCAAATGCTTATTTCTTGTATTAGTAATTTCTTTCATATGTTGAGCTGAAATTTATCTCCACATAACTTCCACCCAATAGTTCTAGTAAACTTGTTTTTTGTTGTTCCTTTGACCATTTATGAAGTGGGGAATGACTCATATTCTTAAAAATTTAACAAAGTTCTTTATATACATGAGATATGAGACTCTTCAGATCAGTCATAATAATATTGAAAGGGATATAACCAAAGACAGGGCCCAGTGGCACTTCATTAGAGCATTCACTTCAGAATAACATTAATCAACAATCTCAGAGTATGTTTACTTAACTGGCTTTGATTATAACTAATTGTGCTATCATCTAATCCAAACCTCACTCTTACCCTCGAGTATATTATAGAAGATGCTGTCAAATGCTTTGCTGAAGTCACATTACATTATATGTGCAAAATTACTCTCATGTGTAACCAATTAAAATAATTAATTTGGAATTACTTATTTTAGTAAACCTATGCTGGCTCCTAAAAATTATGATATACTTTGCCAAAAGCTCAAAAATCATTAGTTTAATAAATCATTCCAAAATCTTGCTTGGAATAGGCATCACACTGGCAAATAATTTCTGGAACCCATCCTTTTTCACATTAAAAAAATATAAAATAATTTTCCTATTTTCAGGCTCTTCCATTCCCCATGATATCTTCAAGATCATCAGCAATGGCTCTAAAAACATATCTACATGTTTCTTTAGCTTCCCAATAGAGAATTCGTTTGGGCCTATAGACCTGAACTTACTAAAAATAACTATATATTGTCTTTCTTAATCTTCTTGCTTGCCTTGAGCACTAATTATCTCTTTACATTTTGTTATCCTATCCATGTTGAATGCCACTTTCATTGCTGGAGTACATGCTAGTAAAATTTAAGTAGCTCTGCTTTCACTCTCTCTTGCCAAAGCTGTGAGCCTATCCCTCCTTGCTCTTTTTGCTTCAAACACAGATTTTTAAAAATGCAACAAAAATCTCATCTACTTAGAATTTTAGGGGCCTGGTTCATTCTGGGCTTTTGACTCCTTAATGATAATTAGAGGTCAATGAAATTCTTGCACTTGTACTCAGTGATGTACCCCTCCTTCCAACTTTTATAAATTATCTTTTTTAAACATGAACTCATGAAAGATGATTTCAAGCAACCCTATTGGTTTCTTTGTGCACTTTGCCCCTCCTTTTTTTAATCTTCTTTGGGATAACATGCCCTTGTGTAGTTAGAATTTCATTTTTAAAGGATCTCCTATATTTAAACAATATTCCCACTTAGGGTCGCTACATCATTATACCTATCTTTTCTCTTTAATTAAATCTGTGGCCCTTTTTCATTTCCAAAGCTGATCTTTCTACCAGAGCCCTTAATTCCACCCCTTCCCTCTCCTACATGAAAGACAGAATGATGTAGTAGATAGAATGTATAATCTGAAACTTGAGATGAAAATTAATAAAATCAAGTTATCACCAAAAAACTCCATGACTCAGTTGTAAAATGCATAGTCCTATAGAAACCTTTAGGGAAAATGAGATCAAAGTCCTCTCTCATAGGAGTCTGGACATAATTTGTTCCTGTGTTGGCTATGATAATAGCTACAAAGATATATTGCTGAAGAATGATGAAGAAAGAGAAGGAAAGAATGAAATGCTGAACCATACTAAGGTTTGAATGAGCAACACTGGTTATATGCTTCTCTTTGCTTTGCCACAAAGTCCGGAGGTGAGTTTGTGTATGAGGACAGGATGTAAATAGGATTGAAAGTTACAACCCAATAACCAAAGACAATAATAACTCTTGTTACTAGTTCTAAATGTTAGAATTTAACCTAATGCAGAATGAAAGATTTCAAAATTTTTTTTTAGGCAATTGGGGTCAAGTGACTTGCCCAGAGTCACACAGCTAGTAAATGTCAGGTGTTTGGTCTGAGGCCAGACTTGAACTCAGGTCCATCAGACTTCAGGGTCAGTGCTCTATCCATTTTGCCACCTCGCTGCCCCAGGAAGATTTCCATTTGAATCTCACCTTTGACACCAACAACATATGACAATGGGCAAATACCCCTTGTACCTCAGTGTCCTCAGATGGGTAAAATAAGGTAATGTATCTATCTACCTCAAGCAGCAGCATGGGATAGAGACTAACTCAGGGTCAGGAAGATTTAAGTTAGATTTATATCATGGACATTAGCTAGGTGACCTGGATAACTCATTTAATTTCTAGGTGCCCTGGGCCTCTCTTTAAGACTATAAATTGCATAATGGTTGCTAATCTGCACTGATATAGGGAGTTTCCTCACCAGGGAACTCTCTGCACCAACAAATTTACTGGTCTGGACCCAAAAAAATCCAAAAATCTATCCAGTTGGAGGGTCCAGAGTGGATGAGTTCAAGATCCATTTGAGAATATGAACCTTACAGGATTGCTATAAACGTCAAGTGATGTCTATAAATAGTGTTTTACAAACTTTAAAGTGCTCTAGAAATGTCAGCTATTCATAGTGTCTTCAAGCTCTCACTTTATTGGCTCTTTTCCTCTTATTTATAAACACAATGAAATCTTGCAAATATCTTGTCAGTCAATAAACATTTAGTAAGTGCCTACTATGTGCCAGGTACTATGCTAAGTGACTTAATCTGCCCCTATTTCAGTATACTGTGCTCCAGGGTCATTTGACTTTTCACTCATGTGTGAGAGACAAAAAGCCAAATGCAAAGAATTGAAAAGGCACTGTGTAATGAAGACAGACATAGTGATAATCAACTACTTTCTAGAAGTCTGTCAATGAAAGACAGGATCACCAAATATAATGGCCTTAACATAGTCTTCATTTACCTTGATCTGTCAACAACAACAACTTTATTTAGTCAACATTGTAAAATGCTTCTCCCTTCCCTTCACTTTTGTCACATTGCATTCACATGGTTTCTACCTTTCTGATCACCAACACTCTGTCTTCTCATTTTCCCCACTCCCCTTAAATGTCGCTATTTCCAAAAGTTCCATCCTTGATTCACTTCTCCTCTCTCTCCAGGTCCTCTCATTTGATGATATCATCCTCTCATTGCTTCCATTATGACCTTTATGTAAGTGACTCCCAAATCTTTATCTTTATCCTCAATCTCTTTACTGAGCTACAGACCAATATTTCTGTCACCTTGCCATTTTCACTTGGACATTCTACTACTGCCTCAAGTTCAAAATACCCCAAACTGAATGCATCATCTTTTAAACCAAACTGCCTCATACTCCTAATTTCCTTATTGATGTTGACGGTTCTACCAGTTTCCTATGCTTGAGTCATTTTTTTTCTTCCTTCCCCCTTGCCCGCCACACATCCACCTCATCAAACTTCATAATATTTTTCACATCCAATTTCACTTTTGATACCCCCATCAGCAGCCTAATTCTAGTCATCATTACCTCTTCTTTGGACCTTTACTTAACACTTTAAACTTTGCAAAGTACTTTACAAATGTTAACTCAATTGAGCCTCACAAGAACCCTGAGAGGTAGATGCCATTATTATTTACATTTTGAAGATGAGTAAATTGAGGCAAACAGAGGTCATGTGATTTGTCCAGTACTACAAAGCTATTAAGTTCCTGAGGCTAGATTTGAAGTCAGGTTTTCCTGACTCAAGGTCCAGGGCTCAACTATTGGTAAAGCCTCCTAACTGATTTCATCCAGTCCCATTATTTCACTTTCCATCCTAAACACACCTGCCAGATTAATCTTCCTAATGAGGAGTTCTGATCATATCATCTCTCCACTCAAAAAAAAAAAGGTCAAGTCCTTATTTTGGCAGTCAGGACCTTCAGTCAGGTTCCAACCTACTTTTTCAGTTTTATCTCAAAATACTCCTTTACACATACTTGATAGTCTAGCCAAATTGGAACTCATCGTGTTTTTTGACTTTTGCAACTATCCTAGAATCTAGAATGCCCCCTTCCCATATTTTTGTTGATTCCAATTCTCATGTTTTAGACTTCACTCCAATACTATATCTTCCATAAAGCCTTTTCTCATACCAGATATAATCTTTCCTTTTACTCCCTCAGAGGATTTTATTTATACATTTTTTATGTACTCTGTTTAGTACTGTATTTGTGGGCATGTCTTTTTCCATGTCACTAGAGAGGAAACTTCTTGAGGTTCAGGACCATGTCATTGTATCTTCCAAGGGACCTAGCAGAGTGTTTGCATTTAGTGGACATGTAATTAATTTTTTGTGAATTTAATTGAATATACAATGAGTCTCTGTGTTTCCTTTCTTTGATATTATAGAATCCAAGGTGACATCATCAGTCTCTCCCAGGGTTGGTATTTCTACACTCAGTCAGTTTTCATTTATTGGTCAAATTAAACAATTCCCTTTTTTACCCCTCTCCTTTCTGAGAGATAAAATGTTCAACAAGACAAATTGAGAATTTGTCAGATGTTCCAATTCTAGCAGAATTAGAGTTAGAAGAGGTATCAGTGCACTTAATGTCTCATAAAAAAGACCTTGCTTCTAGGGCAGTTGTGATACATATTGGGAAAGCCTATTTCATATTCTTCATATGGTTGGACAGTCTAAAGTAAACTCCAACAGTGATATACCATTTCTTTTCCTTGTTCCTTTATCATTCATTCAGAAAAGATTTATTGACATCTGCTATGTACAATGAATTGTACAGTGATAGAGCAAATTCGGAGATAAGACACGGTCCCTCCCCTTAAGGACTTCTCTCCACTTTTCTTTCATTCTCTGGTATAAGGATTTCTAGAACCAGAGTCCTTTTAGGAATGTGTACAAAGCTACTGAATCAACTTCTTTTGAGAAAAGTATATTCTCTAGGTAAAATATTATTTAGTATCAATAATAGCTGTGAAACTCTCTTTTCTCATTTGAAAATTTCAAACTCACTTTGCTCACCCATTGAAATATTATTATGGAATAATTATGCATCAAAATTGTCTCATTCATTCATTCTCCTTTCTCTTTTCTATCCCCAAGGCACTTGTGCTCATGCTTTTGCTTATTCTGCTTTGAATTGTAGTTATTTAGAGACAGCATGGCATAAAGAGCTGGTCTCAGAGCCAGAAAACCAAGTTTCAAATTCCACCTTTTACATATATTGTGTTGGTGACTCTGGACAAGTAACTACTCTAAGGCTATTAGTTGCAGCAAAGGTGTCAACCTGCATTGGTAGAGGGAGTTTCCCCATTTGAGAATTCCCTGTAACAATGAAAGGACAGGTCTAGTCCCTATAATCATTTATGTAGGTCTTAGAGATTTTACTACACAGTATGCTCATTGAGATCAGGGATTATGGGATTGTTTTTAATCCTTTCATTCCTAACAGTTTCCATTGAAGTGCCTTCCATATAGTAGGTACACACTAAACATATATCAATAAATTAATTGTATCAGATATTTCCTAAACAAATTGTGTGGCAACCAGGGACTTTGGAAAATGTCTTTGAAAGTACTGTCAGGAGTCAGGAACCCTGGGCTCTGTTCTTGGTTTTATTTGTTAATTGTATGACCTTAGGCAAGTCACTTAACTTTTTGGAAAGGAAACCTTCCTTTCCTTATCTGTAGAGTGAGGAAGTTGACCAATATGATCAAAGACCTATTCTAGTTCTTAAAATTCTGATCCTGTCACTTTACCACTTTTGGGTCTCAAAAGCTATGCTAGTGGAAGGGAAACTTTGGCAAATCCTACCAAGCCTGAATCATTTTGATTATGGCCCCAGAAATGTCTGTTGTTTCAGGACTAGTCTAGCTAAGTTTGGAAAGTGTTGTCACCAGGTCAGACACATAGCGAATAATTTTTAGGCCATTGTAGCTTTAAAAGATGGGCAACTCAGGCAAAGAGGGGTAGAATCTGGAAGAAGCTGGGCAATCACACTGAAGATAGGCTGGATACATTAAGTATTGGTCCTTATTACAAATCCACTTACTTGCCCCATTTACTTCTATCAGACATCATTGTTCAATGGTATCTTCTTTGCATTTGTGCTATAGCATGTATTGATTAGAAAAAGTAAAAAAAGTCAAGTGCCCCTAGTACTTTTCTGAGAAGCATTGCACTGAGCGACATTTTGTCAGCTATTATAGTTATATGGAGTTATATAGATGTACCTTAACAAGGACAATTTTCTTCTCCCTCTTCTCCCCCTCCCCATTTCTGGGACCAAGTCTGGCATAGTAACTATAGGATCAACAGAATCAAAAGTCGTGTTTTTTTCTCTGACATCATTTTGGTCATTCGTGTAGAAACTCAAAAGCTTAGTAAGCTTCTTGTTTATCCGGGACTGGTTACTAGTAGGGAGCCATTGACACTTAGCAAACGGCACCATGTCTTCATCCTCATCAAGGCAAAGTTTTCCACTTAATTGAATTTTTTTTCATTTCCCATCAGGTTGTTTGGGTGTGGTGGAGACAAAGACGCACCCTGAAAACTGCTAGTTTGCTCCAGCGCTGGATAATTCCCTTTCTTCCTACAACTCCTTCAGTTCTTCAATCCTGGGTGCACAGAGTATAAACTAGATGTGCCAGAACAGCTGGGCGAATTAGCCTTTGGCCCTTGCCCCCGGGAAAGGCCTAGAGGAGCCAACACCACCCCCTCCCCCCAAACCATGTCCTGTGAATGTGAGGGCTTCCATTTCAAAGACTTTCCCCCTAAGCTAGTTGCTTTAATATTATAGGCCCTATATACAGTAGGTACTTCAATGAATGTTTGTTGAAAGGTATTTAACTATTTCTGACTGAAGAGTCTGAAAACATTTGAATGAGAGATAAATAGATATTCTGGAAACAGTATAAAACTACGTAAAAAAACCTTTGGTTTACAGATAAACAGACATTTCAGAGGAAGTAGATATAATGGGTACATTAATCCAAGGCTGGAGTATGGAATTCCTTTAGCTGCCTCTAGGTATTCACACACACCTCCCCAATTGACAAGCATTCCTTACCAGTAGTTTCTACTGCCCACACAGTTGTTGAGCCATTTGCAATGGTGGTCAAAGTCAGCGATGCACTTATTGCAGGCACTGCAGTGCTTGGCTTTCAACCCCCTGGTAAAAGGAAAAGGAGAGATGGGGGTGTTGGTGATCAACTCTACCATACTTTTGCACACACACCTTGTAATAACTAGTAAAAAAAAAATCACCTCATATCAACAGCTAAAGAAGAAAATTTCCAAAGGATGTCTCTCCTCCCTTCCCCTGCCATCTGCCCCATTTTATTAAAAACTCCCAGGCCAAGGAGTTCACAAAAGACTATCGAGCAGCTACTGGCTAAGGGTCAGCTTCTGTTCAGTTGTGTCTGACTCTCCATGACCCCATTGGGAGTTTTCTTGGCAAAGATACTGGACTGATTTGCCATTTCCTTCTCCAACTAATTTGACAGATGAGGAAACTGGAGTAAACAGGGTTAAGTGACTTGCCCAGGGTCACACAGTTAGTAAGTATCTGAGGGCAGATTTGAACTGAGGAAGATGAGTCTTCCCGACTCCAGGTCCGGCACTCTATCCACTGAGCCTCCTAGTTGCCCCTTAAGGTTCCCTTAGTTAAGCTGTGACCCCTTTAAAAAAAAGTTTTTAGACTGGGCCTCCCATTATCTCCAAGGCTGAAAGGCCAGTGACTCCTCAAAGGCCTGATTCCACTGCTGATCAATATGGGAGCTCTGACCTAGGCCATTTTACCATTCCTCAAGTAACCTGGTCCCTGCCCTACCTCCCTTCTTCCAGACCTCAGTATATTGTTGCCAGACTTGTTAATGACCCCTAATTGGCATTAGTCCTATTACACCTCAGAATTCTTAAGTATTAGCCCCAGTCTCCCCAACAGCAGGGGTTACAGATGTATGTATACTGCCACACCTGATTGGCACATTTTTTCCCCCTTAATAAGGTGTTCAACTTAGAGGCGAAGCATGAACCTAATCTAATCTTCTGCTGGAGAAGAGGAAGAATTGCTTACCCATCACTTTACCAAAACACCATTGTGTTTTCCTCACAATGACCCCAAAGGAAGGCAGTGCCGGTATTATTATCCCCATTTGAATATCTGTTCATATTTAGCTAGCAATTCAAGGTCAGGTCAAATGTATTCCTAATTCTGACACTTACTAGCCACAGATTAGTTAAATAGCTGGCCTGGAAAAGTCCCTTAAGTGATCTGGGCCTCAGCATCCTCATCTGTAAAATAGAACTGATGACATTTGCCCTACCTACTTTGTTGTTTGTCCTGCCTTCTGTGACACAGGGAAGGTGATGTCATGACTTGCAAGTGAATTAGATTTAAGTGAGGGAGGGCTGTGCAAAGTCACCAACCTCATTTTCTCCTCTGGAGCCATCTGGGTCCAGTAGCAAGATGTGGATAAGGACAACTGGAGATGGCCCTGGATGCAGTGGGGACCTTGGACTTTTTAAGCTGAGGTCTTTTCCAGGTCTCAGTTTGTTTGAGGCAACACCCTTTCAGTGATTAAGGCTAGGCTAGTATACCTTATAAACCTAAAGATATTAACTTTTATTTGCAAAGACTAATTACCACTAATAAAGACACCTAATGGAAAACTTCATAGCTGAAATATAAACCAAGTGACCTGACAGGTTCACTTCCTTTCCTGATGCTCAAATCCTTTATAAATATAGCCAAAGTATTGCCAAGCCAAAACACTACTGTTCTTTCAACTAACTTGTGATGTGAACTGCTTGATTTTATGGTGCTTCCAATTAGAAATAAAAAAACCTACCTACCTCATAAGAAAGCAAAGGACTTCCCTAAATATGACCCTAGGAGGCAGAGAGTCATAATCAATGGTTGAGTTGACCTGGCCAAGGCTACCTGGGGCCTCTGACTCAAGTCCAGTGCTCTTTCTGGCACCTTTACTAGCTGTCAGAAGGAGGTACCCAACTTCTTCAGCTGTAGCAATGGAAATTGTTGGTTAAGATTTTTAAAAACATGACAAAGGTTCTGTAGCAAGGGTCAGGATACATGAATAGGAATAGGTGACATTATCATTGCTTGTATTTGTTTAGGACTTCAAATATATTTTATCAGTTGACCTTCATAATAACCCTGGGAAGCAGGTAGTATTATCATTCCCATTTACAGGTTTGAGGAAACTGAAGCCAAAATAGAGAGATTAAGTTGCTAGCTAGTAAGTGTCTGAAGCAGGATTTGACCTCATGGCTACCTGACTCCAAGTCTAGCACTACACCACCTAATTGCCAGACATAGAACTATAGCAGAGGTAGGGAAACTATAACATGCAGTCTGTTTTTGAACTGCTAAGAGTTAAGAATTTTTTTTTACATTTTAAATAAAAAAGTTTTATATTTACAATAAAACTTTATTTAAAAAATGTAAAAATCATTTTAGTTCATGGGCTATATACAAAAAAAGGTGGTGTGATCTGGCTCCCAAAAACAGGTGGCACAATTTAGCCAATAGGCAATATTTGGTCAATACATAATCAACAGGATTATAGGTTTAGAGTGAGAAGGGACCTTACAGACCATCTAATCCAAACCCTCATTTTACAGATGAGGAAACTGAGGCCTGGAGAGCTTAAGTGACTTGTCCAAGGACATTCAGGTAATAAATGAAAGAGCTGGAATTTGAATTTGTCTTCTAATTCTGATCCTGGCATTCTTTCCACTATACTATGTCACCTCCATAGTGATTGTGTATCAAGTGGTTGTCCCAAGAATGTTACACAGGGGCCTTAGGGTGTTATTGTATATACAAAAAGCTAATGAGTGGTATTAAGGCCTACAGTGGTGCTAAAAAAATTATTGAAAAAAAAGCCTCTAATAGCTGTCACAGGATGGGGAGAGAAGGCCCTTTCCTGGCCTGAATGAAAGATCCTCAGTTGTCTATAGCAGTACTCTTAATTTAATATGGAGAACCCAAAAATACTGGAACCCTCAATAAAGCCTTCTGACATCTCTAGGCTTTTTTGTAGCTGGTATTGACCCCTCCTACTGCTCACCCCCAATTCTGATTGGATCTTGCTACTTGCCCAGTATTTGCTTTATCAGTCTGTCACATCATCCCCTGGAAGGTGCTGGTACGTATGGTAAAACTTATGTTCCCAAGGCATCAAGTCTACAAGGTTGAAAACTTCCTCTCTCTACATCCAATGGAGGTTTTGGGTGGGGTGACTGCTGTCTTTTCAGAAGGCGCCTAAGAAAAAGGTGCCATCCTCTTTGACTTTTGTTCTGGAAGACAATGGAAGGGATGTTGTGGCAGGATGACTTACACTGTGACTTCACACAAGTGGCAGAACTGGTTCTGAATCACATGCTTATGTTTGCTCCTGTCCAAGACGGGCACAGGCTTGCCATAGCTTTCTTTGTTCCGTACATTTGGATCAGCTGGGTCAATTGTGACAGCAGTAATATGAACAACAAAGTGAAATACAAATAATATGCCGATCACCTGAGAGAGCCCAAGTTAAGGAATAATGGAATGATGGAGTTCATTATATGTATATTTGCATGTTTGAAAAAATAGAGCAATTCATATCAAAAAGAGATGAAAATAAACCAGCCTCTCTACTACATATACATATATATATACACACGTATGTGTACATATATATATATAAAATGTATGTGTATATATATCATATATATGTGTATATATATATATCACAGCAGAAAGAAGAGAAATTCCAGTCAAAATAACTAGAGAATGTATAAAATACTTGAATGCACCTATCAAAACACATAAAAATACAAAAATACTCTTACAGTTTAATATAATTACAAAACTCTTTTTACAGAAATAAAATTATACCTAATTAAGTGGGAGCTTAATTGCTCCTGGGTGGCCTTTGTCAGTATAATGTACATGATAATTCTATCTAAATTAATCTATTTATTCAGTGTTATGCTAATCAAACTACCAAAGGTTTACTTTAGAGAACTAGAAAAAATAAAATTCATTTGGAAGAATTAAAGGTCAATATTCTCTTGGGAAATAATGAAAAAGTGGGGAGGAGGCCCAGTTGTACTAGATTTCAAACTATACAACAAAGTAGTAATCATCAAAACTATTTGGTACTAACTAAAATATTAAGAAAAAAAACCTGATCACTGGAAAAGATTAGGTATACAATATACAGAGGCAAACAAACATAGTACTGTAATGGTTATAAACCCAAAGATTATAACTATTGAGGCAAAAACTCACCATTCCACAAGAACTAATGGTAAAACTGGCAGAACTTAGATTCAGACCAAAATGTCCTACCATGTATCACAATAAGTTCCAACTGGATAAATGACCTCATCATAAAAAATTATATCCAAAACAAATTACAGGAGCAAATAAGAACTTACTTTTCACAACTATGGATGGGGAAAGAGTTCATGAACAGACAAGGGATAGAAAGCATAACAGATAAAATAGACAATTTTGATTACATAAAATTGAAAAGGTTTTGCACAAATAAAATCAATGTGCTTAGAATTAGAAGAGAAACACTTAACTAGGGGAAAAAATCCTTACTTTAAGGTCTGATATCTAAGATACATAAAGAACTGGTTCAAATATATAAGAGTGATATATTTTAATGACAAATTCTATAAGAATAATATAGTCAAAGGATATAAACTGGTAATTCTTAAAGGAAGAGATCCAAAGAATCAGTAGCCATGTTAAAAAAAAAGCTACAAATTACTGAGAAATGCAAATCTAAGGATTTTTGAGTTTCTACTTCATACCTATCAGAACAGCAAAGATGACAAAAAAGGAAAATGACATTTGTTGGAGGGGCTTCAAGCAGACGGTCAAATTGGCCCACTGTTGGTAGAACTTTAAATTGATCTAACCAATCTGGCAAGCAATTTGGATCTATGCCCCCAAATCACTAAATGGTGTATACCCTTTGACCCAACTGTATTTATACTGGGCCTATACCTCAAAGAGATTAAAGAAAAAGATCCAAATGTACTAAAATATTTGTAATAGCTCTTTTTGTTGTAGCAAAGTCCTGGAAACAAAAGGGCTCCTCATAGAGGGATGGCTGAATAATCATTTCAAAGAAACTGGAAAAGGTTTATATGAACTGATACAGAGTGAAGTGAACAAAACCAGGAGAACGATGTATAATAGAAACACCAATAGTGTAAAAAAAAAAAATAGTGTTGAAAGACTTAAGAGCTCTGGTCAATGCAATAACCAACCATAACACCAGAGGACTCTTGACAGAAAGGTTGATAGACCCAAGGTGCAGAATGAGACATATATTTTTGGATATGACAAATGTGAAGATTTGTTTTGCACGAGTTATTTGTTTCAAAGATTGTGTTTTCTTTATGGGGGCAGGTTGAGAGGGGTGTGGAGAGAGAAGGTTACTGACAGTATTTTCAAAAAATTAAAAGAAGGAAAGAAGTTTATTAAAGCATTTTTTAAAACTGCACAGAAAAGAATAAAAGAAAGTTCAGAAGGAAATTATTCTACACAGTCATTGTTGACACTTTTTGTGTCAGAAGACAAGAAGAACAGATTTGAAAGTAATATGGTAAATGTATTACATATGGTAAAAAAGCAAGCCATACAAAATGATTTTGTGATTTCACTTAAAATATTCTTTTGCTTGTTTATTTTACATATAGTAATATTCTTCACTCTTTTTTGGTGGGGGAGGGGGGGCTTGTTTAATTCAGGGAAAAATGAACATTGACAGAAATTAAAGAAATATCTCTTTGCTATGCTAATTCTTATATAATTTTCATTGCTATGGGATATATAAATTAAAAGATTTATTTTGTGTACCAAACTTATCAGAAGGATGAATTTTTAAACTGAACATTACTGACCTTTGAATTCTAAAGACAGAAACAAAAACCAAGGTCAAATAACTATTCAGAATATCTCAACTTCTCAGCTAATGAAAAGCAGGTCATTTGTCAATGGGAGCTTTGTAAGAAAGAATGAGGGAAGTGAGTCTAAATGGGTCTTAGAATGGGCTGGGCCCCATCACTTTGGGACCCAGCCTTGGAATCTAAGCCCCTCCTTATACAGAAAACAAGGAAAAAAAGACATTGATTGTGCTTGTGGTCTTCCTGAATCCTTTCATGTCACGTAACTTGTCTAGGGGTATCATTTTGGCACCCCACTTAACCGCTCTCGTATCTGAGATGGGAGAAGTGGGAATGGCCTTTAGTGCATCACAGCAGTAGAAGAGGGAGAGAAGGAGAAAAGGAAGGAAGGTAGAAAGAAATAAGAAAGAGAGAGAGAGAAAAGAAGAAAAGAGGGAAGGAGAAAAATAAAAATAAACAAATGGTAGAATATCCAATTAAATGAGTATATTTTAATTGTTCTTGGGGGCATATAGTGAAATTGCCCACTGGTCTAGGCAACATATTAGAAATTTGGAGTCTTGTTAGAGTTATTTTTGACCTTACCTTAATGCCTGTGTATCTATTAATCTGTGCTTGCAAAAGTTTCTTGGTACCCTTTCTCTGACATCAACATTTTCTGTACTACACAAAATTTCCGGTGGTCCCAATCATTACCAGTGGAGCCACTGTCCTCCTTGTAGCCATAGCAACCTCCTCCTAAGCCTGCAGGTCTACAGGCTAAGGGAAAAAAAAAAACATATTTGCAGCAGTATGCTCTCAGCCTACTATTTCCCTCTTCACTTTCCACACTTCTATTATCCTGTACTATGGGATGGCATATCCCATAATATGGGTGGCATGTTTCTGCATGCCCTGAGCTTGTAAATGACAGAGAGTAAAGTGAGACAGAAAATCATTCTACACAGTCATTGTTGACATTTTTCTGTCCCAGAAGCTTTTGTACAGACTCAGGCCCAGACCCTTCTAAAAGGATGGTGCAGAGCTCTGAAGAGTGGGGAGGTGTTGACAAAGGTGTTTCCCTAATAGATTTCCCCATTATCATTATGGGACCAACAGTATTAACCATTGCTTTTAAAGTACAAACTAGCTCTATAAAGTAAATTTTCTACCATCAGTTTGTGGGATCTCAGTTCTTAGTCTATAGTCATATCATTCTGATGGATCTCTACTATCTATGCGGCCAAAGTCTGGCAATTCTCTCATATGGCTGGTTGTGTCTCAGGTTGGCCTTTAGAACAGACTCCCTTATGAATCTTGGAGATCATGTTCCTAGAATTCTCCCAGAATCAGGAGATCAAAGGGAACAAATGTCTTCAAATTCTCTACCCTCTTTCCTGTTTGTCCATCACTGCAGTAGTGCAGTAGGAAGAAGTCTGTTCTAAGAGTCAGGTAACCTGGGTTCCAGTGACAAGTTTTCCATGTCTGTTGGGAGTGACTTTCAGTCATTAACCTCACCTTTCTGAGCCTCAGTTTCCTCATTTGGAAGATGAGGGATTAGGACCCAGATGGACCTAAAATCTTTGTAGCTCTATACCTCTCTGTTTCCATGATGCTAACACAAATATAAATCTCCATGGAGACAAAACAAAAATGCAGCAGAACAACTACACAGAATCTATTTACTTTCTTATTAGGCCCATAGTCCAGGCCTCATTAGTCAGGCCCTAATTTCTTCTGAGGCCTTGGAACCTTGGCCAGAGACCATTTTCTTGATTGCCTGACATTCTTGCACAGTTACAAATCCTGACTAACCTCCCCTGGAACACACAGGGAAGGTAAAAGGAATGAGAAGGTGGGACGCATTGAAAAAAACACATATTTTGGGGGGTAGGAATCAGAATTTAAAAATTTATGTTGCTGCCTTTTCAGTAAGTTTTTCCTACCTTTAATCATAGAATCACAGAGTAAAAATAAATGCTGAGTTCTCTTACTAGTGAGGCAAATGAAAATGGAGGTAAAGTCACTAGTGAATTTGTAACGGTGTACATTGGTGTTAATTTTTTTTTAATAGCAGCAATTTACCCAGGATACTGAGCTTTGAGTTTATAGTTTAGAGAATACTCAGTTTTCTCACTGGTAGAATGAGGAATTCGGACTAAGATTATAGATTTAGAATTGGATGAAGCATTGGTCATTGCTCTTTTCAACTCCCTCATTTTACAGACAAGGAAAACACAGTTGATAATCATTAAGGATGGAACTTGACCTGAGTCACACAGATAGGCGGTAAATGGTATAGCCAGGTTCTGAACTGAGGTCTTCTGATGGCCAATTTAGTGCAAGTCTCAACTCAAGTGCCATCTTCAGTATGAGGCCTTTCCTGACACTTCCTTTCTCCCTAACCTCCCAAAGCTAGTAATACCTTCCTCTAAATCATTGTTTATCATCATCCTGTTTATAGAACAGCTAGGTGGTGCAGTGGATAGAGTGTTGGACATGGAGTCAGGAAGACCTAAGTTCAAATCTGGCCTTAAATTCTGTTTGCCTCATTTTCCTCATCTGTAAAATGAGCTGGAGAAGGAAATGACAAACCACTCCATTATCTTTGCCAACAAAACCCCAAATGGAGTCACGAAGAGTCTTTGCATATGCCACAGTGCCAAATGATGTCTAAGGTCTCTACCAGCTCTGGCATTCTGTGACTCTCTGACCTAATGATGCTTCTAATAATCAGTGGGCACACCATGGCATTGACTCAACAAGCAATGCTTTTGGGACTCTATGGCCTTGTGGTTGACCCATTGGGACTAATCTGGGTAGGCCAGAAAATATTTGGAAGTTGGAGACAGTAAGTAATATCAATGACTCTATGTGAACTATCCATGGAAGTGGATTTTTTGAACCTAGTTTCTAAGCAAAGAAAGTCAGCTCCAAGTGTGAGCCTGAACCTCTGTGTTCTTTAGTTCTATTAATGTACCTATACTTCTGACATTTATCCAAAGCTAAATATGTAATGGTACACAAGATAAGGTAGAGATGGCCACCTTCATCTTTGCTTGAAAGATGAGGAAATTGAGGCTGATGGAAATTATAGGGTTTGACAAAAATCATTCAGTGAGTCAGATTTTGTTTTTTCAGGATACACTGCTCCAGTTATTTATGACTACATGAAGGCAAGAGTCTCCTTAAGCAAACATATTATGAATACTTGAGAGCACTCTCTGCTCCAGGCAAGCTGTGCCAGTCTGTCCTCTGAGCTCACTAGGTGTTTTTCCTCCTCTGTACCTTTACCCTCACTATTTTCTATGTCTGGAACAGCCTTCTCACCTTCACTTTCTGCTGAACCCTGCCCCATACTTTAAAGCAGGGGTTCTTAACCTGAGGTCCATAGTTTGATTTCATGGGATCCATGAATTTGGATGGGAAAAAGTGACACCTTTATTTTTACAAATCTCTAAATAAAATATGCCATTCTCTTCCATTACTTAAAAAGCATTCTGGGAAAGGGTACCTAGGCTTCACCACACTGTCAAAGTGATCCATGTGGGTTAAGAACCTCTGCTGTAAAGCTTTAACTCAGAACACCATCTGTTCCATTAAGACTTCCCTTGTTCCCAAGCACTAGCGATCAATTATCATGCACTTATTAAATGTCTACTAGTCAGTAAACAAATCTCTGTGTAGAACTGTGTGCTAAGCACTGAGGGAAGATACAATGGCATGCATGGGCCAAGGGAGCCCAGGTGTGCCAGGAAACATGGCCCACTGGGGAATGGCTAAACAAACTGTGGTATATGATCGAGATAAAATACTACTGTGCTGTAAGAAATTATGATCTTGATGATCTTAGAAAAATGTGGATAGATTTACATGAAATAATAAAGAGGGAAATGAGCAGAACCAAGAGAATGCTGTAAACAGTAACAGAAATATGTTTTAAGAACAACTTTGAGCGACTAAATCATTTTGACTATTATAAATGCCCAAATTAACTGCAAGGAAACTATGAAGGAAGACAGTATCTGCATCCGGAGAAAGGACTAATAAATAGAAGTATGTATAGAATAATTTTACATAAATATATATACATACACACACATATTTTTGTGTCCAATTGTAGGCATCTCTAGGGTGGCGGGAGGGGAGAGGAAAAAAAAGGAAAAAAAAGAAATGTACACGATAAATTTATTATATATTTAAAAGGAATAGCAAGTTGTATGTAATAGACTTGCAGTTTCATGTGCAATCATCTTTTTTTTTTATTCTACCATATTATGGCAATGCTTGTTTTATTTCATAAATTAAAGATAAAATAAAATTTTAAAATAGCATATATGTAATAAGGGCCATCTCTCAACTTTGGGAACAGGTTACATAGTATGGTATCAACCCACATAGTTACAATCCACAATATTATATGACAAATGGATCAGAGGGTTCCAAAACAAGATGCTGTGTGAGGTCCAAGGGTCAAGATTTGTTAACAATGGAGGTGGAAGTTTTTTAGGATGAAGTAGAAACTGAGTTGGTATCTAAAGGTTAGTCAGTTGAACAGATCAAGATGGGGATGGAGAACAGTTGCCTGAGCAAAGTCAGGCACGCACTAGAATGTTGTCTGGGTCTAAATACAGTTTGACAGTCTGTAGGGTGTGTGAAAGGAATGCTGTGAAATGAGGATAAAAAGGTAAAGTGTACACTGGGTTGTGGAGAGCCTTGAATTCATGAGGCAATAGGGAGCTGCTGAATATTTTTGAGTAGAGGGAAGCTTTTTACAGAGTCAGCGCACAAGAAATATTTGCTGCATGAATGAATGAGAAAAATGCTAATTGCAATTTATGTGGAGGAAGGTTAGACTACCCCAGAACTCAATCGAATATTTGTCTATGATTGTTTGCCATTCTTCCTCTTCAGGCGAAAGGGTGAGAGGAGGCTTGTCCTGGAAAATTAGCCTCAAGAGGATTTGTCTGACCTGCTTATGGACCAAATATAATACTAACATGAAAAGAAAAAGGGAGTGAGGCCAATGACTAGAAAAAGATGAAAGCATCTACTTTCTTAATTACTCTCTCCTCTTCTTAGTCCATGAAACCAGAGTCTGCAGAGTGGAGGGGAAAGAATTTTAACAAATGGAAAACTTTTTCTTCTTTGGGTAGCCCTATACCTCATCAGAGTGAAGAATTACTACCTTCAGACCCCTGAGTACCAGAATGCATTTAGGACCCAAGAGCTCCCTCACAGAGCTGAGCCAAGGGGAAAATCAGGTCCTCCATTCAGATCTGTAGCACATATTCCATGACATTTCTCTTCTGACATGAAAAGAATTCAAAACATATCCTTCCACCAGTCCAGTCATCCAAATGATACTGTTCGGTATTCGGCCTGCATTCTCACTGCAGTGTTTAGTGGATTAGAAATAGCCACGACTCCCCATGGAACTCTGACAATGGCAGCCATGCTGTGTTTTGGTTGGTTACCAAGGAAGCAATTAACAATATTCTAAAGAGAGCTAACACTCACTAATGTGGCTGAGCGATACAATGAGAAGGTGTGTTTGCTTGACCGATGCAGGAAATCTCATTGTGTGCACCCTGTACTGCTTTCTTTTATTGTTTTAGAGTAGAATTCCACTCCACGGAAACGTCACAACAGGAGCCAGGCCACACGAGAGACACCACTACTCAAAAGACAGAAGAATTTGGGCAAGGATGGGGGGGGGCAACAGGGGCAGTATCTAAAACCCATCCTCTTGGTACTGACAAATTTAGTTCAATTCATATAAAAAGATAATGCAAGAGAGGCCAAGACAGACTATGGACATGGTTTACTTCCACTGAGCTGTCCCTGGTTTATTTACTTTAGAAGTCAGATCCAAATACCTTGACATCACATATTATAATAGCACGATCTTCTCAGCATGGGAAGACGGACAGATATTTATAGGATATCCTTGCACATTAAAAATGAACTCCGGTTGGGGGTTCAAGATACCATCCTAAAATGTATGATAATTGACTTTGAGAAACATTGGCTCTGGAACTGCTGCCCTGGTGGAGATCCATGTTTACTTTTGATATAATATAGACAGATAGATACATAAATAGATATATATAGAGATAGATATGTATATATCTATACATATACATATATACATATCTATCTATCTATCTATATCTGATTCTTCTGACTATTTAATGTTAAAAAATTAATTAATTAATAAAAGGATAATGTGGATGCTTTGGTTTTCTCTGAAAATCCCTATGAAAGGAAGGTCCAAATGTTAACTCTTGTTCCTCCTTGGAATTAGCAGTATGTAACTGGGGCAGCTAGGTGGCACAACGGGCCTGGAGTTAGGAAGACTCATCTTGGTGAGTTCTAATCTGGCCTTAGACACTTACTGTGTGACCCTGGGCAAGTCACTTAACCATGTTTGCCTCATTTTCCTCATCTGTAAAATGAGGTGGAGAAGGAAATGGCAAACCACTCCAGTATCTTTGTCAAGAAAACCCCCAAAAGGGTCATGAAGAGTCAGACATAACTGAAAAATGACTGAACAACAAAGTCTAGCAGGGGTAGAGAACCTGGGGCCTCAAGGCCACATATGGCCTTCTTGGGTGTGGCCTTTTGACTGACTCCAAATTTTACAGAACAAATCCTTTTATTAAGGGGATTTGTTCTGTGAAGTTTGGATTCAGGCAAAGGGCTGCACTTGAGGACCTAGAGGGTCACATGTGACCTTGGGGCCTCAGGTTCCCCACCCCTGCTAGACTTTTAGCTGGGTGGTACAGGGGATAGAGAGAATGCTGCGTCTGGAGTCAGGAAGACCTCGGTTCAAATCTAGCATCAGATACTAACTAGCTGTGTGACCTTGGGCAAGTCATTTAACCTCTATTTGCCTCAGTTTCCTCATCAGTAAAATAGGGATAACAGTAGTGCCTATTTGTTGTAAGGATCAAATAAGATATTTGTAAAGCACTTGGCAAAATTTATGGACCATATGGACCACTTAATAAATGCTTCTTTCCTTCCTTCTGTTCTTTCTTGATCATAGCCTATAAGTGCTATCCAAAAGCACTAATACAGATACAAATTTCCTGGGAAACACAATATCCTGTTCTAGCTTCTTCCTTTGAAGGAAGGAGCAGCTTCAATCATATAATAATGATAGTTCATATTCAATAGCACTTTAAGGTTCACAAAGTGCTTTTCTCACATGATGTATGGTCATGCGAATATTATTTCACCCATTTCACAGAGTAGTTTATTAAACTAACTTCAAAGGATTTTAAATGTAGAGTTGGAATGGACCGTGAAGGTCATCTAGACCCATGTCCTCATTTTATAGATAAAGAAACTGAGACTCAGGGAGGGTGTGGTGGGGGGAGGGAAGGAAAGAGGGAAAAGATTTTTAAAAATCATTTTAATATAGATCCTTGTCTCCATCCTGTTTGTGTGACACAACATTTCTTTAAACAATAGCAGCATATGCTTAGCAAGTTAAACTATCATTCCTGCTCACTGTGTGCAATTCACACATGGAATGATACAGGGAACATTTTTTGGGAGGTTTCTTTTGTCTAAAAATTACTTGTAAATTCAGTCAGTTACTAATTTCAGCATTCATTCAGCTGTCATTTATTATGAATACAATGGGTACTCACCATGTTAAAGAATAATTAAATTTAAAATAAATATAATAAATCATAATGGAAGAAGAAACATGTAATTTGGTGTAGTTTTACTTTCCGATTCTGTATGATATGTTAATATCTTGGGTTTAACTAAAGCACATCCCTCAGAGTGAATGAACTAAGCCACACTACAACCAGTCTCACTGATTTTCATTCCAAGAAGAAATGTAGCTTCTTTCTGGGGCTTCAGAAGTTTCAGTCACTGCACTGTTATGAGAATGATAGACTGACACCATAGCACATCCTAGCAACAATCTGTGTTTTGTAAACAAATAGTGAATAAATTACCCGTCTATTGATACACTCCCTTTCGTAACACTGTTAACCTTTTCCCCTGTCCTATTTCAGAGGAAGAAGGGAAGGAGAAAAAACAAGCCTACAGCAAATGTTCCCATTGAAAGTTGAAAATGGCAAATTGAAGTCTTATCAAATCACTTGAGGGCAAGTTCTAGAAAAATGTCCTCATTAGGTTCAAAGCTGTAGCATGTTACTGAAAAAGCCAGCTCTCTTTTCTGCTCCCTGTGAATTTCTGGACAGTTGCTGCCAAGTTCATTTGCTTGCCTGAGGCCATAATACCATGATCTTGTAGGGAGGTGATTTCTACAGGCAAAGTAAAATTACATCAGATATCAGCTCCTCATGTATACAATACATTTTATTAAATCAAGCAGCCATGCCTGTTTTCACTTTGGAAGAAAAATAAATACTGTACACTGTGGTAACATGATAGGGTTGAGTACAATTGTTGAGAGGATACTGGTCTCTGCATAGGGCCAAACTTGATGAGGAATTGGGAATCACACTGGAAAATTGCTGTCCATTGGAATTTCACTCTGGCTTTTGTTGTGCATAGGGTGCTTCCTTCTAGCCTCCCATGTGAAAGATTTCTTTTCAATCCAATTTTCAGCCAAAGCCTTTGGGGAGAAATCCTTGTGTGCACTTGTCTTGATTTTATTTCCAGGACATATAGTTCCTTGGGCTTGACTTCTTGCCTTCTAAATCTTCACGTGAAAGAGAAAAGGGGTCTTTGGTTTCTTAAATTTATTTTATATGCTTTGCTACACAAAATTTATCCTTAGCAGCGTGTGAACACATTGCTTCTTTCTGAAACAATACTGGAGCCCTCTAGTGGTCAAAATAATATCAATGCTCAACCTTCATTGTCACTGTGGGCTGAAGATGGCATGCTGTATGTAGATGATGCAAGAATAGGAGAAAAGCATACATTCATTTGATACAAGTGGCTTCATTCCAGGCTGCCATGGAGTTGGTTTTTGTTTTTTGCCTCAGTCAATCAACAAGCATTTATTATTTCCTTTGTGCCAGGCATGGTGCTAGGTGGAAAGAAAAGAAAGAAAGAAAGAAAGAAAGAAAGAAAGAAAGAAAGAAAGAAAGAAAGAAAGAAAGAAAGAAAGAAAGAAAGAAAGAAAGAAAGAAAGAAAGAAAGAAAGAAAGAAAGGAAGGAAGGAAGGAAGGAAGGAAGGAAGGAAGGAAGAAAGAAAGAAAGAAAGGAAGAAAGAAAGAAAGAAAGAAAGAAAGAAAGAAAGGAAGGAAGGAAGGAAGAGAAACAGAAATAAAGGAGAAAGAGAAAAGAAGGAAGGAATGAAGGTCTCTGCCCTCGAGGAGCTTACATTCTATACTTTAGGAGCATAGATTTAGAGTTGAAAAGGAGCTTAAAGGTCTAATCAAACTTCCTTATTTTACAGATGAGGTGATAGAGGCCCAGAGTTATACAGGTAGGAAGTGGGGAAGTTAAAACTCAAGCCCAGGTCTCCCGACTTTAGATCCAACACAATTTCCACTGTCCCATACTGCCTCTCATGTGCCAGTTTACAACAATATTACCTCTTGCTTTCTTCCTGCCTCCCCCTACCCTGCACTGACTCCTTTCCTTTCAATTCTTGGGTTTTGCCAATCACCTTTCCCTGCCACGAGAAAACTCAAACAAAGCATTAGCATAGAGGTGCATCTGAGAGGTTTTTGCGGGGATTCATCTTGCCTTGGAGTTTTGAGATAGGCCATCTCTTCTCTGCCCTTGTGCCAGCAGGGTCACTACGCTCTAAGGGCATGGTTAAGGGGAAGTTTAAGGTTCATCATAAGAAGAAACAAACATAAGATGTTTTCCTGTTCTTTCCTTTGGGTTAATAATCCTGATTCCGTTGAAGCTCTCCTGGAAACATGAAGCAAGGTTGTGAAGAATACCAAAACAAACAACCTGGCCCTAAGTCGAAGTATGATAATTCTAGTCTGAGCTCAGCGGTTGCCCACAGCCCAGAGACTTTGGTTTCTCTTGGTTCCATGTTTCTGTTGTTGTTGTTGTTGTTTTAAACCAAGTGGTTCCAATACTAGGATTCAGGCTTTATGTCACTGCCCAATATCATGCTAAACATATGTTCCCCTCTGTGGCAAAAAAAAAAAATTACCCATGTTATTTTCTGCAGGAGAAGGAGGAACTAATTACCAGACACAAGTGTAGGGCCAAGAACTTTTAGAGAGTTGAGTCATTTCTCCCAGACTGGGGAGACTATTAGAAAGGGAAATAGAACGCTGGAGAAACAGAATCGACAAGAGGAGGTCTGAGAAGCAGGTCAGGGTTGAGTGTAGTGCAAATGAGAGTGAAGGGTCTCAAATCGCTCTGCTTCCTCTGATCATTAAAGGGATTTTCCACCACCAGATTTAAAATACCAAAACAGAGGTGCCTGTGTGTTAGTACTGGGCTCTGTGTGGGCTGCTACCTAGCTGAGTTCTCATAGTCATGCCCTCCTAGAAACAGAGTTTGGGGAAGTCCTAACTCCCTAGGTGTCAGCCAGAACACTGGACTCTTAAAGCCATCCTGTCTCTCTGTTCCCACTGACCTCATTCAGAGTCAGGACCTCATTACCTCACTCTTGAGCTATGGCAGTTGTCTCCTAACTGGTATCCCTGATTTTAATTCAATTCAATGAACATTTTTTAAAGTGCCTAAGCTATGCATTCTACTTGGGGGAGAAGGCAAGGGAAAAGATAATAATTCAGATAAGTAAATATAATTTATACATAGAAAACATATGATAGTTGGGGGTGGGGTAAGGTGGAGACAATCAGGAAAGGCCTCTTATAGTAGATGACACTTGAGCTAGACCTCGAATGGAGTAAGGAATCCCAAGAGGTTGAGGTGAGAAGTTAAGACATTTCAGGTATTAGTGATAGGCTGTGTAAAGGCAAGAAGTAGACGATGAAATATTTGTGTATAGATACAAAATAAGAAGTAGACCAGTGTGGCTGGAAAATAGAGAATGTGTGTGTATGTGTGCACATATATTGTTGGGGGAGAGGGAAGTGAGACCAATAGGAAAAAAATCTGGAATGATTCATGTTATAAAAAGTTTTTTTTGTTTTATTTTTTGTTTGTTTTTGGTGAAGCACTTGGGGTTAAGTGACTTGCCCAGGGTCACACAACTAGTAAGGGTCAAGTGTCTGAGGCTGGATTTGAACTCAGGTCCTCCTGATTCCAGGGCCAGTGCTCTATAAAAAGTTTTTAATAGCAAATAGAGGAGCTTGTAGTTTATTCTGCGGACAATAGAAAGCCACTGAAGTTTCTTGACCAAAAGAATGACATGATTAGACCTGAGCTATAGAAATATCAATTTGGCAATTCTGCAGAGGATGTGTTGGAGAAGACAGAAGCATGATATTGAAGCCAATTAGAAGGTTCTGACAGTAGTTCCAGGAGGGAGATGACTAAGGCGTGAATGAGGGTGTTGGTCATGTAGGTGGAGAGGAGATAGAAACTAGCAATGTGGAGGTGGAAATGACAAAATTTAGCAACGGATCAGATATGTGGGGTTTTGCAAGAGCAAGCAGTCTATGCTGAATTTATAAACCTGGACAATATGTGAGAAATGCTGTGAAGGTAAACTTAACCTGACTAGGCAAATGATTATACATGGTGTGAGGGAAGAGTTGAGTATGATTCTGAGATTGTGAATCTGAGAGACTGGAAAGATGGTGGCATACTCAACAGAAATCAGGAAGTTAGAAAAAGGGAAAGGTTTTGTAGAAAATATACAGTAATAACTTATGTTTGAGTCATGTTGAGAAATGGAAGCTAGTGACTCTACAAAACATCAAGAAAAAATAAAACAAGTCAAAAGAATGAAAAAATAAAAGAAAATATGATATACCACATTGGAAAAACAACTGACCTGGAAAATGGATTGAGAAGAGATGATTTAAGAAATATTGGATAACCTGAAAGCCATGATCAAAAAAAGAGTCTATGCATTGTATTTCAAGAAATTATAGAGGAAAATTGCCTTAAATATCTTAAATCCAGAGGGTAAAATAGAAATTGAAAGAACCCACTGATCACCTCCTGAAAGAGATCCCAAAATGAAAACTTCCAGGAATATAATAGTCAAATTCCAGAGCTTCCAGGTCAAAGAGAAAATATTTCATGCAGCCAGAAAAAATCAATTCAAATATTGTAGAGCCATAGTCAAAACTGCATGAGATTTAGCAGCTTCCATACTTAAGGAGAGAAGGGCTTAAAATATGGTACTCTAGAAGGCAAAAGAGCTAGGACTACAACCAAGAATCACCTACCTAGCAAAACTGAGTATAATCCATCAGGGGAAAAATTATATTTGATTAAATGGAGAAATTTCAAGCATTCCTGATGAAAAATCCAATACCGAACAGAAAAGTTGATATTCAAACACAAGACTCAAGAGAAGCACAAAAAGGTAAAAATGAAGGAAAAATCAAAAGGGACTCAATAAGGTTACACAATTTGCATTCTTTTATGGGAAGATGATACATGTAACTCCTAATAACTTTATTATTTTTAGGACAATTAGGAGTTTACATAGACAGAGGGCATGCGTATGAGTAGATAATGTTGGGATGATCTCAAAAAAAAAGAGAAGAGGTGAGAAAGAGGAATGTACTGGAGAAAGGGAAAGGGAGAGAAAGAATAGGGGAAATTACCTCATATAAAAGAGGCACACAAATAAGAAGTTTTATATTGGAAGGGAAATAGGGTAGGGGGTGACAAGCAACACTTGAACCTCACTTTCATCAGAATTGGTTCAAAGAGGGAAGAGTATATGTACATGCAGTTGGGAATGGAAATCTATCTTACCCAACAGGGAAATAGGAGGGAAAGGGGATAACAGAAATGGGGAAGGGGTAATAAAAGGGGTCAGACAATAGTCACTAGCAAAACAAACTTTTGAGGAGTGAAAGGGTATAAAGAGAGAGAGAAAGAAGAATAAACAGAAGAAAATAGAATAGAGGGAAATGCACAGTTAGTAATCCTAACTATGAATGTGAATGGAATGAACTCACCCATAAAACAGAAGCAGATAGCAGAATGGATTAGAAATCAGAATCCAAAAATACATTGTTTGTAAGAATATGCTTGAAATAGAAAGACACACACAAAGTTAAAATAAGGGGCTGGAGCAGAATCTGTTATGCTTCAGATGAAGTAAAAAAAGACAAGGTTAGCAATCATGATCTCAGACAAAGCAAAAGCAAAAATAGACCCAGTTAAAGGAGATAATCATGGAAATTACCTTTTAATAAAAGATACTATAGACAATGAAGTAATATAAAAAAGAAATTTCTGGCAAGCTTCTCTGGTAAAGGCCTCATTTCTCAATTATATAGGGTACTGAATAAAATTTATAAAAATAAGAGTTATTCCCCAATTGACAAATGGCCAAAGGGTATGAACTGGCATTTTTCAGAAGAAATCAAGGCTATCTATAGTTATATGAAAAATTGCTCCAGATCACTATTGATTATAGGCAAATTAAAACAACTCTGAGGTACTACCTCACACCTATCAGGAACTACAAATGCTAGAGGGAATGTGGGAAAATAGGTACATTAATGAATTGCTGGTGGAGTTGTGAACTGGTCCAAGTATTCTGGAAAAAATTTGGAACGATGCCCAAAGGGTTATGATACTATGCATATCCTTTGATTCAGCAATACACTAGGTCTGTATTCTAAAGAGATCAAAGAAAGAGGAAAAGGACCTATATGTTCAAAAGTATTTATAGTGGCTTTTTTTGTTGCGGCAAAGAATTGGAAATTGAAGGGATGCCTGTCAATTGGGGAATGGTCGAAGAAGTTGTGGTATATGATTGTGATGGAATACTATACTGTATGGAATATTGCACTATATGGAATATTGTACTACATGAATATTGTACTATGAAAAGGATGATTTCAGAAAAACCTGGGAAGACCTATATGAACTGCTGCAAAGTGAAGTGAGCACAACTAGGAGATCATTGTGCACAGTAACTGAAATTTTGTAATGATGATCAACTGTGAAAGACTTAGCTATTCTGATCAATACCATGATCCAAAACAATTCTGAAGGACTCGTGATAAAAAATGATATCCACCTCCAGAGAGAAAACTGATGAACTCTGAGTGCAAATAAAAGTATAATTTTCTCTATTTTTCTTGACATTTTTTGGTGTCATATATAATATGTAAATATATTTTTCATGATTTCATATGTATAATTCATATCATATTGCTTACCTTTTCAAGGGGTAGAAGAGAGGCTGGAGAGAAGGAAAGAATTTGGAACCGAATTTTTTTTAAAAAGCTAATAAATAAATATATAATAGATTAAAAAAGAAGTGAGTGGAAGTGTTATGTAAGCGTTATATATGTGTTATATATTATATTATATATTATATAAATGTACATTACCTTATAATATATGTAACATGTTACATATATAACATCACATAAGAGTAGAGACGGTAAGATTAAATGAAAGGTTTTTTTAAAGATGTTGGATATCTGGGAATGTTTATAAGTAGTAAGGAAGGGACAGTGATTAAAGAGAGATTAAGGATTAGAAAGAGAAAGAGTCTGACCTAATTCATGATCTTCTGGAAGACTAGGGAAGGATGGGATGAAGGGTACAAGTAGAGTGATTGGCCTTGGTTAAAAAAAGAGTCCTCATGCCTTGAATTTATCCTATGCCACTGCTAGATTAGTCTTCCTAAAATAGCACTTTACACACATATCTCCCCCACCTCCCCTTCCAACCCCACCTGCTCAAAAACTTATAATGACTCCCTAGTGACTACAAGATGAAGCCTGAATTTCCCAGCCTGATAAATAATACTTTCCTCAATCAGTTACTTACCTGAGACTCCTACTTTATCTCTCTCACTATTCCCTTACATGAAATCTTTATTTCCACCAGGCTTGTTTTATTCACTGCCCCCTAAATATGGCAATTCACTTTCCCACTCCTGAGACTTTTCTCTCACTGGCTCCAGTAACTAAAAATACCCTTACCTCCTCCAATGTGATTTCTTTCAAGATCCAGCTTGTTAAAAACAAAACAAAACAAAACAAAAACCAAAAACATCCTCACATTTACATAGCATTTTTAAGGTCTTCAAATGCTTCCATCATGGCAGTTCTGTGAGACAGGAAGCACAACTCTCATCATCCTCGCCCATTTTACAGATGAAGACGCAATCTCAGAGAAGCTAAGTGTTTTATCCCCAGTACTGCGCAACAAATAATCAGGATCATAGTTTTAGGGGAGGAAATGACCTCGGGGGACCATCAAGTACAACTTTCTCATTTTGCAGACACAGTCCCAGAAATTGCTGAAGGTCATACAAGTCATAAGCATCAGAGGCAGGATTTGAATCCAGGTCCTGATTCCAGAGCCAGTGCTCTTTTCCTTCTGCCGCATGGTCTCATATTGTTAGATTTGGGATTTAAACCAATGTTTTTACTCCAAGTCCAGTACTTTTTCTGTTACCACATAAAATCCAACTCTTCTTCTTCAGTGGCCTTAGTAATTTTTCTTCCTCAGAAGCTCTTATTGTCTATACCACCCATTATGTGTTTGGCATATAATACCTTGCAACATTATGTATTTTTGACAAGTACGTTCTACGTCTTTAACTAGAGTACAAGTTCATTGAGGGCAGGAATTGTATTTAATGCTTCTTAAAATCTTCAGTGCCTAGGAAAATGCCTTGGAATCAGAGGCATTTGATGGTCATGATTCTGTTAATATCAGTACCACTTTGTATGGGACTCAGCATGTTCTAATTCATTTTCCTAGAAGAGGAGGGGGTCCAGTAGCTATTAGAGTAAGGCAGACCTAGGTTGGAGCCCCTTGTCTTTCCTGTGCCTTAGCAGTTCGCCTTTGTGGCTACACCTGTTTCTCTTGAGACCTGTGACTTCCAGATACTTGGTATTCAAACTGGCCTCTATGAGATTGATTCTATTCTGGATCCTTATTACAGAACAAGCTAGGGAAGGCAGGCTGTCATGCTCCCTCTCCCTGGAAAATTGATAGGAGTGGAAGAGTACATTTGGTGTTGTTGAGTCATTTTTAGTCATGTCTGACTTCTCGTGACCCCATTTGGGGTTTTCTTGGCAGAAATACTGGAGTGGTTTGCCATTTCCTTCTCCAGCTCATTGTACAGATGAGGAAACTGAGGCCAACAGGGATCAGTGATTTGCCCAGGATCATACAGCTAATGTGTCTGAGGTTGAATTTGAATTAAGGTTTTACTGACTCCAGGTCCTGTACTTTATCCACTGTGCCATCTAGCTGTATAGAATACAATAGAATGTATAGAATACAATAGAATGGTAATTCCATTAGTAATAATGATAATAATAAAGAGGATGATGATAGCTAATATTCATACAAAGCTTTGAGGTTTGCAGAACACTTTACAAATATCTCATTTGATCCTCATAACAACAGTGTGAGGTAAGTACTATTGTTATGTCTCATTTTACAGATAAGAAGATTTTCTTGAGGCCATACAGCCAGTATCTGAAGCTGGATTTGAATTTAGGTATTCCTGACTCCCAATCCAGACTTCTATCCAGCACACCACCTGAATTAGCTGCCTCATTCTAATAACTGTTTAAGAAAAAAAGAAAGCTATGGTCTTTTCGAAGGCAGGAAATGTACCTGATTTCTCTCCTTATCTCTGTAGCTTAGCAGAGTGCCTTACATGTAGGCAGTGTTTGCTGATTCAGTGAGAGCCTGATAGATGGTAGGCAGCTAAATGTTTCCAGAACAGTGCCCTGGACCTATGCTCATTGATCCTGAGCATAATTCAGGTCCATTGTAACTGCATGGCAGCGGCCAGCCATGGGAGCCGTAGGGTTATCTGCTCTCAGGAACAATGGAAGTTGAAAGTGGGAGAGAGAGTAAGCATAAATGACTCTTCCAGGAGAGTCAGAGGTAGAAAAGCAGGAGAGACTTATGTATGTGAAATCAATGAGGGGTCATGGCATCCTGCAAATATGTCTGGCTAGTAAAAATTAAAGGTGTGGGGAGCCAAGTGCCTCTCAGATGTCAAAATGTGGCCTAACTAGTATTGATGACAATGATCATTATCCAATTCTTATTATGTAAGAGCAGAATGGGAGGAGACATGATGGCTGAGGGAGAAGGATTTCACTTACTCTGTGTTGTTCTGGAGGGTAGGATTCAGCCCAGTAGAAGGAAGAGCTTTCTTCCAGGTAAGAGCTATCTGTCATTGGACCAGGCTGCATCATGAAATTAGAAAGCTCGCTGTTCCAAGTCTGGGATGTTGGAGAGAGGATTTTTGCATAGGGTAGGAAAATGGACTCAATACCTTCCTTCTAAGGTCCTGGTCAACTCTAAGATTCCATGAGCTATTTTATTATCCTTGTCTTATCACTTAAGAGACGCCCTCCCCAAAAGGGAATCAAATCCAAAACACTGCTAAATATAAAAACAGACCAAAGGGCAGTGCTACAGAGGCGTCAACAATTAAATTCAGGGTTATAATTCTGGCCATCTACTTGGTCCAAGTACTTTTGCCGTATTAGCAATTAAGTGGCTTGAGGCAAAGGACTGTTGGCTTTCATCTACAGCTTCAAAACTTAAACCGCATTAAGACTTTTGGGACACACCATGTTCTCCTAATTGCTCAGTAGACTGTAGATGCTTATAGTTGTTCATGGCTAACAACAGCATTATTTTCTTAATGTTGAAGTCCAATTCAAATTTTTAAGCTGTTTAGATAAAAATCAATCATTTCTTTAGAAACAACATAATGTACAGCATCATGGGGGAATAGGGTGGTTTACTCTGGCCTCGAATCCACTGTTATAGACAGTCATCTAGTTCACTAGCAGGTTGTAATCCAAAAACTCTTCCCTAAATTGTTTGTAACCCAAAAGGCATTTCCTCATAGGAACAATATTCTAAAGGGTAGTTAATGTTCCTAGCTGGTCCACAGCAGCCTATTTAACTCGTACTTGAAGTATTCTACTAAAATTGTAAACCTTAGCTCTTCAGAACTTAGCTTTGCAAAACTCTCAGGTGTCCAGAATGACTGGAACTACCGAAGTAGCACGTCCTTCCCCTCTCCTCCCCAAAGGTTTTTCTTTTTTTAAAGCTCTATGACAGCAAAGGAACATATCCCAAAGAAGGGGTAATTTGGAATTGACCAGTACTGTACCACTTAAAGATGATGTCCTTCATGATATAAACATCTCTTGGGGGGGGGGAGACATAGCTATCTCTGTTATGAACAAAATATTTATTAAGTACTTACTAGATGCAAAAGTATTGTTCTAAGCACTGGGGCTATACATAGAAAAGTAAGACAAGTCCCTGCTCTCAAGGAGATCACCTTCTAATGGGGGAGACAACACATATGGAAAGTCAGATGGAAAGGGCCTCTGGTCCTCAGGGTACAACACCAAAGCCAAAAGTAATGAATGTTTCTTATAAACCTCAAGAAGACATGAAGGCATCAGGGTGCCATGTATTATAACTGGCTGTATAATAACCATCACAGTTCAGTTGGGAGGGAGACTTCACTGTGTATTTTACTGTGGAAAACTCTCTCAATACGCTAGAGTGTTATAGCCTGTTACACACAAGAATCACAGCAGACATAGGTGTGGGGTAGGCTCCTCTTGTGTCACCCATTCTAATTGTTACTCAAGCAAAAGGGAAAGGACAGAAACACATACAAAGGTATTGCAAAGCTTAAATGAGAAAATTCTTTCTGTATATGACCTGAAAAAGGTAATACAAGACAATGTTGATGGATCAGTATAATACAAATTCATGTCTTGGCTCAGAAAAGGCAGCTGCCAAAATTCTTTATAAAGGCTGTCATCTGAAGACATGGAGCAGTGCCATATGATGCACTAGCCAATTTTTGAGCCCCTAGACTGATTTGTGTGACTGGTTCTTAGTAAAAAAAAAAGTCCAACGAACATGGAGAGGAAAGATTTGGGGGGGGAGGTGTTCTGTCTGCAGAGATATTTCATAATGATAAAGACTTTGCAGGATATGGAATAAATCATCCCCAAACCAGACTCACACTTGAGCATAAATTCCTGTAAGAGTGAGGAACTCTCCTTCAGACTCTCTTAACAATCAAGTGGAAATGAGATATGAGTAGGTGTAAACTGGGAAGGAGATGCTGTTGTTCACTGTGGGGATGATGTAGAAATCATAAATAATGTTTTGGACAAAGAACAGCAAGTCAAAGAACAGTAGGACAAAGCAGATGAAGAACCTTTGGAGAGAGGAGACCATTTGGAAGAAGGCTGCTCTAGCCTTCGTGTGCTAATTCTGCACAATGTGGCCATGTTTTGCATTCTTAAGGAATCATAGAAACCCAGAGATGGAAGAAACCTTAGGAAACATCTCATTCAATCCCTACTTTACTTCACCTTTGTGAGAAAGAGTCAAATGACCATAAAACCAAGATCATATCAGGGACTTTCCCCAAGAAAACAAGTTTAGATGCCATTTCTGAACTTTTCTCTACCTTAAAAAACCATCCACATCTACAACTGTATCTGTATCAGCTCCCAGAGACACCCAAGACACATCACAATGATTGTTAATCATGATGGTGACTTAGAGTTGGCAGTAAGTGGTTAAATTATCATTAATAAGCTTGGTGTAAGAAAACAGGGAAGTAGATCATACTTTCAAAAAGTTTCCTTTCCATGAATAGTTAAAATGTTTAAAGTTCTGGTACTTTAAGGATTATCCTCAGCTATCTGCAAAAATATGCTATCCAGAGTGCTTGTTCTTTGAAGGTTTAGTTTTTACTGGACTATTTCTACTCCAACTGACCATAATTATTTCTGGAAGAAAATGTCTTCCAAGTGCTCCTTAGAGTGTCAGAACACTTCTCCCTGAATCTCAGTAGGGGTGCTCCACTTGGCTCCCATAGTACCAACGACAACAGAAGTTCTGAACCAAAGCTGCAGGGACAGACCCTACCAATGTGGTGACTAAGAACCCTAGACCTGGGAGCACATACAGTCTGGACATCACCAACTTATAAATGGTCCATCTCTGGATAAGAGAAATTTCACCTACTGTACCATGGAGTTTTGCCCTAAGGCTAACCCCATCCATAATACTAAAAAAAAACCCAAACCCAAAACAAAGAAACAAACACAAAAATGCTTTCTTGTATTTCTCTCTAGTGTTTTAAGGTCTTCAAAGTACTTTTCTTACAACAACTCTGTATGGTTTGTTGTTCAGTCATTTCTTAGTCACGTTCAGCTCTTCATGACCCCATTTAGGGGTTTTCTTGGCAAAGATATTGGAGTAGTTTGCCATTTCCTCCTGGGAAACATGACTTTTAGAAACAACAGATTGACTATCTGGAAATGTTTATGAGTATAAATGTGTATATATGTAGGATGTTTCAAATACTGACTTTCTTACTTACTATCTTTGTGACCTTGGGCAAGTTATTTTATTTTTCTGGTCTCAATGCCCTTATCTATAAAATGAAGAGATTGGATTAGTTGATCTTGAAGCTCTTTTACAGGTCTGTCTATGAGCCTATGGGAGAAAAAGTATGAATCAAGGCCACTGGCTCACTGAGAATGTATACTTTCTCAAGTAAAGGAAGGGATAAGGAAGAAGAGAATTAAGAAAAGTAATAAAGATACTTTCAATTCAACTTAACAAACATTTGTTTAGCAGTTTCTATTCTAGGCAATGGGAATATACACCCCAAAAACCCCAAATAGCCCTTTCCTTCAAGGAGCTTAGATTTTCCTTGGGTGATACAACATGTACACAGATAAGTAAAATGAAAGAGAGTTGGAGAAGGCATTACCAACTAGTTCTTGAGAATAGGATACGGGGAGGGGAAGATCAGGAAACACTTCATTGTAGCACCAGAGTTGAACTTCGAGGGAAGTTAGATACTCTAAGGGGTAGAGATAAAGAGGGAACATATTTTAATTATGTGTAAAAGCATAGGAAAAAGAGATGGAAGCTAGTATTTAAGGAATAATTAGTAGACCAAACTGACTAGAATGTAAAATGTGTAAAGAGGAACAGTATGAAATAACTCTGGAAAGGCAAGTGGGACCTAGATTATGGTGAATTTTAAATTCAAAACAGAAGTTTATAGTTTATCCAAAGCCAATAAGGAACCTCTGAAAATTTTTGTACAGGGAAGTAATGTGGCAAGACCCATGTTTTAGCAAGATTATTTTATCAGGTGTGTGGATGTTGAATTGGGCAGCAGAGAAACTAGCAGTGGGGAGTATAATTAGGAAGCTATTATAATATTCCAGAGAAGAAATGATGAGCCTAAAATAGGTGGGTAGTCATATGAATAGAGGGAAAGGGTCAGATTGAGAGAGGTTTGGGATATAGAAACAATAAGACTCAGCAACTTGATTGAATATGAAGGCATGAGGTTGAGGAAAGTTAAGTATGACTCCATGGAGCAAACCTGGGAAACTGGAAAGATGGTGGTGCCCTCCACAGATATAGGAAAGTTAGGAGGTGAGTGAGTTTAGAATAAAGGATAATGAGTTGTATTTGAGATATGTTGAGTTGAAGGTGTTGATAGGAAATACAGGTGGAAATGTTATACAAGATATTGACTACATGGGACTGGATTTTAGAATGGAGATTAGGATTACATATATAGATGGTATATGTAGAATTCTATATATAAATACATAAAAATTGTTCTTGGATACTGATGGAATCACCCAGAAAAAGTCAGAGAGAGGATAAGTGTTCCAAGATAGAGCCTTGGGAGACACTCATACTAAGTAGTCAAGAGATGGATAATGATTCAGCAAAGGTGAAGACATATCGTAGGATAATCAAGAAAGAGCAGTATCCTGGTAGCTAAATGAGAAGAGAGCATTAAGGAGAAGGGGCAGTCAACAATGTCTAAAGCAGCAGAAGCGTCCAATAGGATGAGGGCTGAGAAAAAGTTACTGGATATAGCAGTTAAGAGACCATGTGTAACAGTCAGAAGTCAAATTATAGGAGCTGAGACATATGAGATGAGATGAGAGGAAATGGAATAATTATAGATAGCTTTTTCTCTTTTGTGAATTTGGCTGTAAAATGATGAGATCTATAGGAAGATGGCTGGAGGGGATGCTTAGGTCAAGGGAATTTTTTTTTGAAGAATGGGGGTGATCTGGGCATGTTTGTAGGCAGCAAGTTAGGGACTGGTAGATAAGGAGAGATTACAGACGTGACAAAATGAGGGATTCATGGGCCAAACTTCTGGAGAAGATCGAAGAGGATGTGACCAAGGGCAAAAAATGAATTATTAGCTTCATGTAGGAGTGTGAGAATAGAAATGGAGAAAGCCTCAACAAGAGTTAGGGCTTGGCAAGGCATGAATTGGGGATAAGATAAAGTGGCAGAGGAACTAGAAGGATATAATAGTGAATTACAATTATAAGTTATAAAATTTGTAAATTATAAAAGGATATAATTTATGTATTTATAATTATATACATATAATTTATATGTTATAAAAGGATATAACTGAAGTGTGTATAACTTGTTTGTTCTTCAGAGTCCATTCGTTGACTAGAACAGTGGTTTCCAAAGTGGGGTATATTTATGCTAGAGGGTACGCAAAATGATCCAATGGAGTGCAGGAAGAAAATATTAGAACTTTTATTTTTATCTAAAAAAGAAATAAATTAAGCTTTACTAATATTTAATATATAGCTTAGAATTGGTGTTCTCTGACTTGGTTCACATGTCAGATGATCAGGTGTCACATACACTTTGCAAAGTATTCTGAAGGAAGAGTGGGAGATTCACAAAACATTGATATGTGTTTGTCTTAGACAAATCTAAGACAAATGACTTTTTTTTTTTAGGCAATTGGGGTTAAGTGACTTGCCCAGGGTCACACAGCTAGTAAGTGTCAAGTGTTTGGTCTGAGGCCGGATTTGAATTCAGGTCAAGTGTTTGCTCTGAGGCCAGATTTGAACTCAGGTCCTCCTGACTTCAGGGCCGGTGCTCTATCCACTGTGCCACTTAGCTGCCCTGACAAATGGCTTTCGAAACAGGCTAACACCAGCAAGATGAAATCATCTAAAATGCACTGGTAGGGAGGAATCCATTCTTTTCCTGGGTAGAGAGAGGCTGGTGGATGGACCCTTTCCACTCCAACTCAGGTTTCTCAGTCATACAGGAATGTACATATCTTATGTATCTTCTCTCCCACTCAAAAATAATTTTGAAAAAAGAAAAAGAAAAGATTTCTTTAGGTATCTAAATATTTAACTAGTTATTCCTACATGCCCATCTATCTGTCAGCTAGCCTAAAACAAGTGATTGCAGAAACAGTTGGGCATCAGCAGAGTGCACATCCCACCGGATGGAAAGGAATCCATAGAATGAAGCTGATCCAGAGCCCCTTCCCATTTCAATCCTGTTTTCTGAGCAATGAACTTAGAACCAGACCTTCAAATTGCCTTATCACAAAGTGTTAAACCAAACGTTTTCAAAACTATTGAAGTATATTACACTTCTCTCAGTAAAAAATATTTTAGTGTGAAAAAGGTACTTGTATCCTTAATAAAACAATTATTATTTAAGATATTGTTTACTCCTGTTTTCTAATGAAAAAGGTTTCATTTCAATTTTGTGCATGTATGATGTATGTAAAATATTAGTCTAGCAGTACCTGTATACAATTTATATATAAATAAATAAACATATATATATATACATATATAAGGGATCTACGCTAAACATTTTTTAACTGATAGCTGTGCTCAAAAGATTAAAAAAAAAAAGTCTTGGAGACAAAACTCCCAGCAAAGATGGTGTTGTAAAAGATATTAATCAAATCCATATCTCTTGAGGAACTCTGTAGTAAAGATGAAAAAGCATAGCACACAAAGCAAAAATTTACTATGCTCTAAGAAAAACACTAGTTTTTATGCCAGTTCAGGACTGTCCCGGAAAATGGACAGGTGCCTACAAGGTCTTTACTAGAAGCCCCGTCATGGGGTTCCTAAAGACAATACGATCTCTTTTGAAATGGGGCCTGTTGTTAGTAGCCCTCATTCAAAGGAGATTGTACTGTGCTGTTGGAGACTGTACTGTGCTTTTGGAGATATGGTAGGAAATAAAGTCACCTGTCGGTAAATGATTGGTAAATGAGAGAGGTAGGGCTCAGAACCCCTCAGAAGGCCTGAAGCTAGCCTGATCTCTGACATCTGGCATAAAAACTAGTGTTTTTCTTAGAGCAGATAAAAGGGTCTAAGGCACCCAGGCAGCCTCCTTCCAGGTGGCCCAGGCAGGTCCTTCCAGGAGGTCTGAAGCTAATATAACCTCCAACATCTGGTCAGACTTTATCAGGGACACAACAGGGGACAAAACCAAATGCTGACTCCGTAATAAGGTAAAGATAGGGTAGAGGCCATTGTACCTTTTAGACCACCTGGAGACAGAAATGGAAGCTAGACATTGAGGCAGCCTTAACATATGACTCAACAGCCAGATATAGGCCAGCATTGTGGAAGAGGGCAGGCAGAGGGCCAAGACTAAATTATTCCATTAAGAACTGGGGCAGGGAAGTAATGTAGCATCTGTACCGCAGCAGAGACAGGGCCTAGGCTTAGCCATTTCATCCAAGAGTGCCAGATTGGGTAAAGTTTGATTGGGTAGGGACAAAGTTCCAATTCTGGAACTGAGGCTAGAGACAGAGGAATACGTTAAACAAGAAAAAAAAAAGAACAACCTCCCAATACAATACATAAATAATGTGGTTAGAATTCCAAGAGGAAAAACTAGAATAAGAAATATTAACTCTACATATATACTCAGGCAGAAAATGGATTGGCCATAAGGAATACAAGGGTGGATGGAAGAAATGAAGTAAGAGATAAAAAGTAAAATTATAGCTCTCTGGTACAATGGAAAGAGCCTTAGCTCTAGAGTTTGAGGATTAAATTTAAATTCCATTCCTTATACTATTATCTGTGTGACTCTGGGAAAGTCACTTAACCTCCCTGGACATCAGCTTTCTCATTTGTAAAACAAGAAAGTTGGACCATCTCTTGATCAGTGATATTGTCCTTTTGAAAAAAAAAAAAACCTGGAAGGAATAAAAATAGCTTAGAACAAAATGTGGAAACAGTAGTAGACACCCTGAAAAAATAGAATGAAATAAACAGAATTCAATGATCTTAAAATATGTTATACCAAAAAGAAAAAGATTTATAGCCAACAATAACTTATCCTGCAAAATTAAACATAATGCTACAAAGGAAAAGTGGATCTTTTTTTCAATAGAAAAAGGACTTCTAAGAATTCCTGATGAAAACACCGGAACTGAGTAGAATCTTTGAAATAAAAAATACGAGAATGTTGGAGAAGATGTAGGAAAATTGGAACACTAATGCATTGTTGATGGAGTTGTGAAATGATCCAATCATTTTGGAGAGCAATTTAGAACTATGCCCAAAGGACTCTAAAAATGTGCATACCCTTTGACCCAGCAATAGCATTTCTAGGGCTGTATCCCAAAGAGATCATAAAAATAGGAAAAGGACCCATATGTAGGAAAAATATTTATAGCAGCTCTTTTTGTGGTGGCAAAGAATTGGAAACTGAGGGGATGCCAGTCAGTTGGGGCATGGCTGAACAAGTTGTAGTATATGAATGTGATGGAATACTATTTTGCTATAAGAAATAATGAACAGGCAGATTTCAGAAAAACCTGAAAAGACTTGTATGAACTGATGCTGAGTGAAGTGAGCAGAAACAGGAGAACTTTGTACACAGTAACAGCCATGTTGTGCAATGACTAACTTTGATAGACAGCTCTTCTCAGCAATGCAAGGATCTAAGACAACTCCAAAAGACTCATGATGGAAAATGCTATCCACATCGAGAGAAAGAACTATGGAATTTGAATGCAGATAGAAGCATACTATTTGCTCCTTTTTTTCCTTCTGTTTTGTCTGTTCTTTCTTGTGGTTCCTCTTATAGGTTCTAATTCTTCTTTACAACATGACTAATGTGAAAATATGTTTAATAAGAATGTACATGTAGAGCTTATATCAGACTTCATGCTGTTGTGGGGAGGGAGGGACAGAAAATTTAAAACTCAAAATCTTTTGGAAGTGATTGTTGAAAACTAATAATAAATAAATTAATTTTAAAAAAAAGAAATGATGAGCAGGCAGACTTCAGAAAAACTTGGAAAGACTTGTATGGACTGCTGCTGAGTAAAATGAGCAAAACCAGAAGAATGTTGTACACAGTAACAGTTACATTGTGTGATGACTAACTTTGATAGACTTAGCCTTTCTCAGTAATGCAAGGATCTAAGACATCTCCAAAAGTCTCATGGAAAATGCTATCCGCATTCAAAGAAAGAACTAGGGAGTTTGAATGCAGATTGAAGCATACTATTTGCTCTTCTTTTTCCTTCTATTTTGTTTTGTTTCCTCTTTCTGGTGGTTCCTTCTATTGTTTCTAATTCTTCCTTACAGCATGACTAAAGTGAAAATATGTTTAATAGGAATGTATATGTAGAGCCTATATCAGATTGCACACTATCTTGGGGCAGGAGGTGAGAAGGGAGGGGGAGAAAAGTTGAAAACTCAAAAGCTTATGAACATGATTGTTGATGAATCAAAATAAATTAATAAAAGAAAACAAAAAAATAGGAAATAAGAGAAATCTAGGGAAGTAAATAAAATTGAACAATTAGACTAAATGATATAAAATCTGGTGATTATATTCTAAAAGGGGGAGAAAATACAGATCTATTTTCAGAAACCCGGTTCAAAAAGAGAAACACAGGGTCTGGAGGTGATTTTGTTCTGTTTTGCTGGTTTTAGGAGAGAAAAGAAAAGGGGAGGAAAAGGAGCATACTAGAGGAGAAATGAGAAATAAGAGGGAAGAACTCATTGCTTCTCATAGAAGTCTATAAAAATATGGAAGTGGGAGTTGGGGAGAGTGGACATTTCATGAATCTCACTCTTAACTGAACTGGTTAAAGGAGAATTGATAACACACACACACAGAGTGTAGCATAGAAATACATGAAATTTAATAGGGAAAAAGGGACAGGGAGTAGGAAAGATTAAGAGAAAGGACAGAAATGTGGAGAGAATAGCCAAGAGCCAAGCAGCTGATCATCAAGGGGAGATTGAGGAAAGAGAAACAAAGTGCTAGAACCAGTAATTTGTGTAAGGGCTAAGTAAAGAGAAGGAAGGCAAAAGAGTAGGATCAACTCATTCCACCTATATATAAAGTAATTTGATCCCATTTCACTTCTTTTCATACTTTTTTTGGTTTGTTTATAAAAAGAAGGTTGGAGAAAATGAGAGAAAAAAAGTTAAGTTTATGATGTAGGGGAAAATATAATCTTCATAACTATGAATGTGAATGGGATGAAGTCACTCATGTGACAGAGGTGGATAGCAGAATGGATTAGGAAACAGAATCCAAAAATATGTTGTTCATAAGAAACACATTTGAAACATAAAGAATAATATAGGATTAAACTGAAGAATGGGAATACAATTTATTAAGCCTTAAGAGAATGCAAATAAGCAGAAAAACATATACTTAAAGGTACCAAAGATAATAAAATAGCCTCAGCATTTACTTTATATACATTGAAAGGCAAAGTATCTAAACACTTGAAAGAAAAACTAACTGAACTGTAGAAAAAGATGTACAATGAAACTATAAGAGATGAGAACCTGGAAGTGCTCCCTTCCAGAACTAGATAAATCTAATAAAAATATAAGCAAGAACTAAATTAACAAATAATAGAATTTAAGAAATGTAAATATCTAATTATATGACTTCTGATGATTATTGAATGGGAATAGAAGGGAGCATATATATTTCTAAGCTTTGGACAGTACCCTTACAAAAACTGATCATGTATTAGAATGGAGGTATCACACACAAGGTCTGTAGGGCACATTGTGACCTGCAAATCTTTGGTTTGTGGCCCAAACCAGATTAAAAAAGAATAGGTAAATATTTAACAAAATAAATAAAAAATACAATGGAACATAGATTATGTCAATAAGTAGTTTTCTAACTTATGTTAACAAGTAGTTTTCAATATGCAGCCTACAGGGATATTTATGTTTAGTTTACTGGCCCCCATTTCTACTTGAGTTTGACACTACTGTTCTAGAGTATAAAATAACTCATAAACAAATGCAAGAAAAAACAAGTTTGGATACCACTCATCTAATTCCTTACAGATAAGAAAACTGAACCAAGAGAGATAAAATGATTTGGCCATTCAAGTCATTATTGTCTAGGCAATAAATAAGTAGCAGAACTGGGAATCCAAGATGTGTCTTCTGATTCCAAATCAAGCACTTTTCCCATTATTTCACACTGAATGAACTATAAATGATCTGAGCCCCATCAACTCCCTTTGTAACATTCTTCAGTTAATATCAAGGATACTCAAGGCCAATGGCTTCGTCTCTGTGCCATTCAATTCTGTTCTGAAATTTCCTCCAATTTCCAGCAGTAGGATTAAGCGGGAAGGGAAATTTCAGGATAGAACTCTGAGAATTGACAAAGATAAGAAAATATCAAAATCAGAAGGCCTATGGAAAGATAACCTAAGTAATAAACTATTGATGGAACTTGAAATGCCATAATCATTCTGGAAAGTAAATTGTTTTTTTTTAAAGTAACTAAAATGTCCTCTGAGAGAGGCATGATAAAGAGGAAAGAACATTGACTCTAGAAGCAGAGAATCTGAGTTCAAATTTGATCTCTGATGTTTGTTACTGGTGTGACCTTAGATAAGTCACCTAAACTTTCTAGGCCTCACTTTCCTCATCTGCAAAATAAAGGCATTGAATTAGATAGCCTTTGAGGTTCTTTCCAACTCTAGAGCTATTATTCATATTCAGCCCGGAAATTACACCAAGAACATCAAAAATAGAAAGAGAGGTCCCATATGTACCAAAATATTCATAGCAGCATTTTGTATTGGTAACAAAATGCTGATAGGAAAAAAATAGATACCTGTCATTGAGGAATAAGTAAACAAAACATGAAACGTAAATGAAATGTAATATTAATATGTCATAAGAAATAAATGTAAAGAATTCAGAGAAACACAGGAAGATAAATGAACTGAAGGTTAATAGGGCAAGCAGAATCAGGAAAATCATATACCTAGTGAATATTACAACATAAATGGAAAGAATGAAAAACATGAACCAGAACACTGTATAATTATAATGAGTAAGCTTGGCCCTATAGAAGAGATGGGGAAATATAAGTTCCTCCCTTCTCTGAAGAGGTGAAGGACTATGGGTTTGGAGCACTGCATATATTGTCAAACTCAATTGATGTGTTGATTGGTTTTACTGAATTGCTTTTTTTCTTTTTATTTATTTTAAAAAATATTGTTACAAGAGATAGCTCGTTAAGTTAGAAAGGGGGTACATGTTTGGAAACGAACGTGATTTAAAAAAACAAAAAACATAAATACAGGGTTTTTTTAATCTTCAGAAAAATCTCAAACTCTTAAAGAGGTGGTTTCCAAAGTCGAGGAAAAACATATCTCTTTGGATGTGATCTGTATTCACCTAAGAATATCTAACCTGATTTCAATATACTCTCTTTCATGTCTCTATTGGTAGCTCACCCTTTCATATTAGAGATTGGAAAATCTGCTTTGAATTATGGACAAAAAGGATACAATGTAGGTGATGTTCTTCCAAAAATATGGCAGCAAGGGAATGAACAATCCAAACGATACGATGCTCATGTACACATAGGCTGTCCAAGCAACAAACTGGAAGGAGTGGAGGGGAAGAGACCAGCCATTCACTCGAGAAAGTTTGGGTGGGATTGATTTAGTCTTTTTCAGAAGATTCTCAGGCATTATCCGCCTTGAACTCCTGTTACAGAAGGTCATCTGCAAGAAAGAAAAGGAAGACTAATTACCCTAAAATAAATTTATTTTGAGGCATTTTAAAATAAATTAATAGCATGTCTTGGGATGTAGGGTGTGTTTAGGGAACACTAGTATCTCTGGTGTGAAGGCTGCCAAGCCCTTTTCAGGGCTGCTTTCCACCTTCAGGGTCCACCTGATCCACCTAACTCTCACCTGTGGCTCCAAGAAGCTGTAGCATGTGCAGTAACCACACCCTCATAAACTGTTTTGGCAGATGAACTAAACCAGGTTGAGTTGGTAACCAGTGGATCTCAAACCCATTGCTGAGTTAGGGGGGTGTCTACCCCAAACATGTGAAGATTTCCCTTGGTGGAATGGGCAGATGAGAAAAATTTGTTCCAATGGCCATGAAGGCAACTGAAGCAGTGCTATAGAGTGCTTAGAGCTTGGTTAGACATAGAAGATATCAAGGTCATCCACTGCATTTTGGGCCATCAACAGTCATCTTGACTCTGTCCTGCCACTGGACTGTGATGAATCTAGAGGAGAGTGAGGCCAACAACTTCGTCCAATTCTGTCTCACTTAAATCCAATTTACACACGAATCAAAAGACATCACCCATACCATTTTACCATTTTACCTATCTGAAAGTCCTATGGCAACAGGCAAGTGACAAAGCAGCAGGCATAGATACACTGGGAACTGTAGTCACAGTCCTACACACTGGCAGCCCAGGCCACAGGGTTGTCTTCTCACTGGAAGCAGCAGTGGGATTTGGCAGCCCCCAGAGTGTCTGAGCAGCCTTTTAAGGATCGCATTGCGCACCTCCTGGTGTGAAGAAGGGGCTAGAAAAGGTGCCCTAAAAATTGTCTATTTACCCAAATCTGGCCTGATTACTGCGGCAGGTGGGGATCCCACCCTGGTGTTGAAACACAAAAAAATGTACAAAAATGTACAATGTCTTCCACTCATCATTGGCACGTGGAACGTGCACACACTTATAGACAACACAAAATCCAGTAGACCTGAAAGATGGACAGCTTTTGTTGTAAGGGAACTCAGCAAGTATTGTATCCAAATAGCAGCCCTGAGTGAAAACAAGGCTGTCAAGTGAAGGCCAGCTTACTGAAGTTGGAGCTGGATACGTGTTTTTCTGGAGTGGCTGCAGTGAAGGGGAGTGCTGTGAAGTTGGTGTAGGTTTTACAATCAAAAATAATCTAATCAACAGGCTTGTATGCCTACCAAAAGGAGTGAACAACAGGCTTATGACAATGAGATTGCCACTCTCAGGAAAACGTCATGCCACCATCATTAGTGCCTATGCTTCCCCCCATGACAAACCCTGATGAGGTCGAAGAAAAGTTTTATGACAAGGACATTCTCAAGGTCTCTCTTAAGAACTTTGGAATTGATTGTGTGACATGGGAGACAGTGGCACAGGACCACTCAGCATGGCGTGCCCTCATCAGAGAAGGTGCTGTGCTCTATGAGCAAAGCAGAATTGAAGTAGCTCAAGAGAACGTGAGATGCGCCCAATCTGCGGTAGAACATTCTGCACTCATATAGGTCAGATCAGCCACAGTCGGACACAAGGTAACTTGACTCTAGCATAGCGATGTTATTTTGATCCTCTTCAAGAGCAAAGGACAACAACCAACAGCATATCTGGCCTCAGACACTTAGTAGCTGTGTGATCTTGGGCAAGTCACTTAACCTTTGTTTACCTCAGTTTTCTCAACTGTAAAATGAAAATAATAATAGCAACTACCTCTCAGGGTGGTTTTGAAGATCATATGAGATGATACTGGTAAAATGCTTAGCACAATTCCTGGCGTATTCATAGTAGTCACTATATACATGCTTGCTATTAATGTTGCTATTGTTATATGAAAGGAGATGGGAAACAAGAGTAGAAATGAATAATTTCAGTTCTGGCTTAATATTATCTTTAACACACTATCCTGAAGCCCATTAACTAGTGATAATTCTGTCACCCTCAACTCATTAAACCATTAATTCTATTTCTTCCTCAACATCCCCTTTCTCTACTCCTGTACATTTGCCACTAAAGCATATGGATGCTGAAACAATTTGTCTTATCTTCTCATTCCCACTGCCACATAAGCTCTCAATTACTGATGCCAGCAGTGTTGCTGCTCCAAATCTCCCTATTTGCCTCATTTTCAGTCATGAGTCCTAGTATATTCCCTGCCTTCATTGTAAGGGTTCATCAGCTCTATACCCTTACCTCCATCTGATAGGCAGACTGAAGGCACAAACTCCACCTTGCAATAATAGTTAAGATTTTGCACCCTTCATCAACAAGACAATTGATAGGAATCATTATTCACAGAATTTGTCTATAACTCATTCTACTCAACTATCCATAACCTACAATAGAGATTTTCCTCAATTTTTTTTGTTTCATTTTTGCTCTCTACATTAGAGAGCAGTGTGATACAGTGGAGAGGACATGGGTTCAAATCTCATCTCCATTGTTTACTACCTGTATGACCTTTGATAAGAACCTCCCTGGGCTTCAATTTTCCTTTCTTTAAAATGAGTGGGGATGGGAAAGGTTGGATTAGATGGCCTCCTTTACACCTCAAGATCTATGATCCTACAACCCTATTTCACATGCAAAATGGGTTTCACTTCCATTTTTTCTTATACTCAATGCCTATGTGGACATCCTGGCAGTTGATACAGTGTACAACCCGGAGAGGCTGCCTAATCTGACCTACACTCACCTTCCACATCAATAAGACTGCACGCTGGTGGAAAGACATGGTAGGAAGTAAGGAGAATACATATTAGTGGCTGAGGGAAATCTTTCAGGACAGGAATAATATCTGGGTAGCCCAAGAAAAAGATTGTAACCCACCCGCATTTAACACAGTTGCTATCAGTACCACTCCTTTCCCTAGCCTTGGTGCTGACCCTGGGAGCCTACTCATGAACCCCTAAAGTCTAGAGTTTGTGGAAGAATTCTACAAACACTACTGCCCCAAACTAAAACTCTAAGACAGAGGACAAAACCCAAAAGGAACATCTTCTGTGTAACTCTGTCCTTCAGAAACTTGTTAAGCAGGAAATTGGCTCATGCCTAGTAGAGCAGAAAATCAGTCCATGGCCTATTGACTAAAGATATCTGCTTCTTTATGGATTCACTCCCATTTTTGGTAGGTTCCTATCCCACCTGGCATATCTGGAGTCTGAACTATACCAGCCACACCCATGCTCTTCCCTGATGATGACCAGTGGGGTGGAGGAATTTGTTACCAGGGCTGTATTGGTTTCTTAGAGGATTTAGGGCTGCTGGAAATACATGTAGACTAGAGGAGATATAAGCCTGAGGAAAGGACTACATCGTTTAGAGCTTCTAAACAAAGACAAGTGCTTTATCTGAGATGCAGCCTATGCTATCTCAAGATGGCCTAATAATCACAAACTTTTCTGAACTGGAAAATGAACCATGCAAGAAGCATATCCACAGCATATGAGACCAAGTAAGAAGGAAAATGCATCTATTACACTACTGCTCTGGTTACCTTCCCAGGATCATGAAAGACATAAAGATACACCCAAGGCAGGGAAGTTTTCTGTATAATCCAGAAAATAATGCTATGCCACATCTAAGACCTGGATGAGTATCTGTTATCTGAATCTTGCTCTGCAATATTCATACCTGCATGAGGGGCAAAAAGTATAGTCAGCTTTGTTGCCTCATTCTCAAATATATAGAACTGAGTCAGATCTATAAGAATACAAGTCATTTCTCAATTGATAAACGATCAAAGATATGAACAGGCAATTTTCAGAAGAAGAAAGCAAAGCCATCTATAATCATATAAAAATGCTCTAAATCACTATTGATTAGAGAGATGCAAGATAACTGAGGTACCATCTCACACCTATCAGACTGGCTAATATGATAGAAAAGGAAAATGGTAAATGTTAGAGGGACATGGGAAAATTGGGATGCTAATGCACTGTTGGTGGGGTTGTGAACCAATCCAGCTATTCTGGAAAACAATTTGGAACTATGCCCTAAGGGTTATAAAACTATGCACACCCTTTGACCCAGCAATACTGCTACTAGGTCTGTATCCCAAAGAGATCAAAGAAAAAGGAAGAGGGCCTATATGTAGAAAAATATAACAGCTCTTTTTATGTTGGCAAAGGATTGGAAATTTAGGGGATCCCATAAGCCTGGGAATGGCTGAATGAGCTATGGTATGTGATTGTGATGGAATACTATTGCGCTATAAGAAATGATGAGCAGGATTCTTTCAGGAAAACATGGGAAGATTTACATGAACTGGCAAAGTAAAATAACCAGAATCAGGAGAACATTGTAAACAGTAAAATCAATATTGTATGATTATCAACTGTGAATGACAGCTATTCTCAGCATGGTGAAAAATGCTATCCACCTTTGGGAAAAGAATTGATGGAGTCTGAATGAAGATTGAAGCATACTTTTTAAGACCTTTATTATGTTTGGATTTTTTGTTTTATGTTTTCTTTTGTGACATGGCTAATATAGAAATGTGTTGCATGACTGCACGTTTATAATCATCAAATTGCTTGCCTTCTCAAGGAGGCGTGAGGAGAGGGGGAGAATTTGCAACTCGAAATTTTAAAAAACTAACGTTAAAAATTTTTGTTTCCATGTAATAGAGAAAAATAAGATAAAGTTAAATGTTTAAAAAAAAGAAAGAAAAAGAAAAGAAAAAGGTACGACTATCCTACCAGCTGCTAGCCACACTCAGGCAATAATGAGTAAGACAAGTTTGGGCTGTGTTGTGAAGGTCTTTCCATATTATAACAAGCCTTATCAGATAAAGAGTCTGAACCTTGATTGAGAAGCAACTGGCCACCAGTAAAGATTTTAGAGGAGGGGAATGACATGGCCAGAGTTGTGTATTAGGAATGCCAATTTGAAAATAGCATATAGAGCATGCAGTATAGATTAGAAAGAGGAGAGACTGCAATAGTCCAACTGAAAGGAAATGAAGACCTGGAGGTGATTTCAATAGGAATGGAAAGGAAGGAATCAATCTGAGAGACATTTGAATTGGAAGAACTTGATAAATGATTTGTTTTTTAATGTTTATAAAGGGGTAAGGAAAGAGAGAGAAAAGCAGAAAAAGACTCCAAAGTTTTGAGCCTGGATGATTGAGACAATGAATTATGGAGCTGTGAAGAGAAATCAGGAGTTGGTTTGTAGAAAATATGTTGAGGGGGTAGAGCCAAAATAGTGGAGTAAAGGCAGGCACTCACCTGAGCTCTCCCCCAAACCCCTCCAACTACCTTTAAAAAATGACTCCAAACAAATTCTAGAGCAGCAGAATTCACAAAAAGACAGAGTGAAACAAATTTCCAGCCCATGACAACCTGGAAGGTCAACGGGAAAGGTCTGTTGCGCCAGGCTGAGAGAGGAGCGCAGTCCAGCACAGGCCACACCGGCATAGACAGGGACCCAGCAAACCTGGAGCAGGCCTCAGGGGACTGAATCACTGGCAGCGGTGGTAGCTTCCAAACTTCTCAGCCCTCAAACACCAAAGATAACTTAGAAGGTCAGTAGGAAAGGTCCGTCAGACCTGGGTGAGAAAGGAGCACAGTCCAACTGCTGCTCCAGCATAGCCCTAGCCCCACCAAACCAGCAGCAGGCCTTGGGAGTGACTGAATCAGCAGTGGCAGCAGCAGCAGCTGCTTCTGGAGCTCTTGGCCCACAGATGGTAAGGGGATCAAACGACTGGTCAGAAGGAGATTACTTACAGGAGTCTCTTTGCTAGCACTGAGACAGGACTCTGTTGCTTTGCCCATACTTGGATCTGGGTGGCAGTCCTGGGGTAAGGAAGAGCACTAGCATAGCAGAGATTGTGGCAGCAGTGGAGAGAGGACCCTCATCATAGTTCCAGGGCAGGAAAGAGTGCTTGGACAGGAGAGGAGTAAACACCTCTCCTTAGATCATACCACCTTGAAAGAACTGAAAACTTACAGGTCCCTGGAAGTATCTCTGAAAATAGCGGCACAAAACCCCTGGAACTTGAGACAGTTCATCCTCCACACTGGGAGCAGAGTCTTACCTTAACAAAAAGTTAAAAAGTCAAGGAATAGGCTGGGGAAATGAGTGAACAATGGGAAAAAATACTCTTAATTATAGAAACTTACTTCGGTGACAGGGAAGATCAAAACATACACTCAGACGAAGACAACAAAGTCAAAGCTCCTACATCCAAAGCCTCCAAGAAAAATATGAATTGGTCTCAGGCCTTGGAAGAGTTCAAAAGGGGTTTTGAAAATCAAATAAGAGAAGCAAGAAAAAATGGAGAAGAGGAGGGAGAGTGATGCAAGAAAATAATGAAAAATGAGTCAATAGCTTGGTAAAGGAGACCTAAAAAAATGCTAAAGACAATAAGACCTTAAAAAATATAGACCAAATGGCAAAAGAGGTCCAGAAAGACAATGAGGAGGAGAATGCCTTAAAAATCAAAACTGGACAAATGGAAAAGGAGGTTCAAAAGTTCACTGAAGAAAATAATTACTTAAAAATCAAAATGAAGCAAATGGAAGCTAATGACTTTATGAGAAATCAAGAAATTATAAAACAAAGCCAAAAGAATGAAAAAAAATAGAAGACAATGTGAAATATCTGATTAGAAAAACAACTGACCTGGAAAATAGATCCAGGAGAGATAATTTTAAAATTATGGGACTACCTGAAAGCCATGATCAAAAAAATTAGCCCAGACATCATCTTTCAAGAAATTATCAAGGAAATCTGCCCTGATATTCTATAACCAAAGGGTAAAATAGAAAAGGAAAGAATCCACCAATCACCTCCTGAAAGAGATCCCAAAAGGAAAACTCCCAGGAATATCATAGCCAAATTCCAGAGTTCCCAGGCCAAGGAGAAAATATTGCAAATAGCAGGAAAGAAACAATTCAAGTATTGTGGAGCCACAATCAGGATAGCGTATGATTTAGCAGTTTCTACATTAAGAGACTGGAGGGCTTGGAATATGATATTCCAGAGGGCAAAGGAGCTAAGATTAAAACCAAGAATCACCTACCCAGCAAAACTGAGTATAATCCATGAGGGGAAAAATGGATATTCAATAAGGTAGAGGAATTTCATGCATTCTTGAGAAAATATCAGAGCTAAATAGAAAATTTCACTTTCATGCAAGACTCAAGAGAAGCATGAAAAGGTAAAAAGGAAAGAGAGATCATAAGGGACTTATTAAAGTTAAACTGTTTATATTCCTACATGGAAAGTTGATATTTATAAATCATAAGACACTTCTCATTATTAGGGTAGTTAGAAGGAGTATGTATAGACAGAGGACACAGGTGAGAGTTGAATATGAAGGGATGATATCTAAAAAATAAAATTAAGGGGTAAGAGGAATATTTTGGCAGAAAGAGAAAGGGAGAGGTAGAATGGGGTAAATAATCTCACATAAAAGAGACAAGAAAAAGCTTTTATAGTGGAGGGGAAAAAGGAGGAGGTGACAGGGAATAAATGAACCTTACCCTCATCAGAATTAGTTTAAAGAAGGAATAACATACATACTCAATTGGGCATGAAAGTTTATCTTACCCTACAGGAAAATAAGCAGGAAAGGGATAAGAGAAGGGGAGTGATAAAAGGTAGGGCAGATTGGGGGAAGGGATAATCAGAAGCAAACACTTCTGAGGAGGGACAGGGACAGAGAGAATAGAAGGGGCAAGATAGGATGGAGGGAAATATTGTTAGTATTTTACAACATGACTATTATGGAAATGTTTTGCATGACTACACATGTATAACCTGGATTGAATTGCTTGCCTTCTCAATGAGGGGGGTTAGGGAGGGAGGAAGGGAGAATATTTAGGACTCAAAGTTTTAAAAACAAATGTTAAAAAATGTTTTTACATGTAACTAGGGAAAAAATAAAATACCAAATAAAAATTAAAAAAAAAAGAAAATAAGTTGAGTTTTGTTTTGGACATGTTGAATTTGCCCTTTAGGAGAAGATGTACGACAAGTAAATAGAAACATGGGACTGGAACAGAAGAGAGACTGAGGCAAGATGTATACATTTGAGAGTTATTTATATAAAGGTATCACTGAAGCCTTGGAAACTAATGGGCCTTGTCATCCTTGATTCCAAGGATACTGTATTCTCTTGCCTTTTGTATTTTTTTTTCTGGAATCTACTTCTTTACTCTATCCTGGCTTTTACCAGGTGCTGGCTCATCTGTAGACTATGTACCAATCCCAAGGCTTCATCCAGTATTTTCTTTAAATTATAACTTGAGACCGTATCTCCTCCTTTACACACATTGCTCTCAGCTCCTACTACAAATGTTCACTCAATAAACGATCTTACTTGGGGGATGACTGCCTGCACTTCTGAGGTCATGGGGATCATATATTGAAAGCTATAAGAGACCTTATAATAGGTCATTCAGTTCAACTTCCTCATTACAGAGAGGGAAACTTCTCTGAGAGTCTCAGAGACATTAAGAAGCTTGCCTTCAGTCACACAGGCAATGAGCATTAGTAGTGACATTTGAATCAGTTTCCTCTGACTTCAGCGCCAGGGGCTACACTGAGATATGTTACTGATTTCTCTAGTTAGATATGTAATTGATAATTTCTTAACTACCTAGTGTAAAAAAAAGTCTGTTTTTTCTCATTTATTAGTCATCTTGAATTAAGGGCATGGTAGCTATATATATATATATATATATATATGTATGTATGTATGTATGTATATACATCTTAGGATGAGTGTTTAACACAAAATCCATAATAAAGTCAGTGTACCTCAAGACAATTCTTGAATCTACTCTTCTGAAAACTGTTTCCCTTTGTATGAAGGAGACCTTAGAAAACTTATTGCTATTTTCTGTGTAACGTAGTTTTAGGATTTCCAGGGACTTGGACAATACCTGAAGAAAATAAGAAGAGGGAGAATGGAGTTCCAATTCAAATCCAGCCGACATATCAATTTACCACATGATCAACAGTGGGAAAAGTTGGTCAAAACAGCCTAAGAAAGGGGTGGGGATCCTGGGACCTCGAGGCCACATGTGGCCCTCTAGGTCCTCAAGTGCGGCTTTTTGACTGAATTCAAACTTCACAGAACAAATGTCAAAGATTCAGTCAAAGAGCTGCACTTCAGGACCTAGAAGACCACATATGGCCTCAAGGCCACAGGTTCCTCACCCCTGGTCTAAGAGTGGAATTTAAGGAGGGCAAAAGAAAAAGCTGAGTGCTGCTTTGCCTTGTTTCCTCCTCCCCTCCCCCTAAGTGCTGTACTAATACAAGCAAATGAATTTGCAGGTGATCATTGTTAGTACAAGTAAGACACAAGGCAATTGTGGCTACAGAACAGGTTTCCTCTTCCTGCATTGCCATAAGACAGAGAGAGATTTGTACTTGACTCTCTCTTTTCAACATTATCTTTCCTGCCCCATACCTCGTATCTCAATTGTCCCATATGCTACCCTTTGTGTTCCTACTCTTGGTCACAAGAGTTTATTGTTATAATGGCTAAATCAAACAACAGATGACAGCACAGAGGCTGTTTTCATAATGGGATCCTGGCTATATTTTTCCAACTCCCATTATAGTTTTAAAAAGACAATTCCCGTACGTGTAATACTGCCATTGAGTCCCAGATCACAGGAATATTTGTTGTCATAATTAGCTTGTGTTGTTAAGCTGAAATATCTGCACAATTCAGGCAAGAAGGGGGAAGGGGGGAAAATGAATGTTTTTGCAAAGGAATCTGCTCTGATTTGGGCCACGTTATATAGCTGCTTTCCAGAGAGATTTAGTTTCCTAAAATTGGTCACATTAAGATCAAATTTACCTAAAGAAAAAGCAAATGAATGATCCTCAACATGAATGAACCTAGCTTGCCTCTCCAGCATCCTTACAAATACCAAAGCAGCTACTTGTCATGCCTTCAGAAGTAACGAGAGTACAGTGGTTTTAACTGACTTTCTGCTTTGGGCCTCAAAATAAATCAGGAATTTACATAAAAACAAAAACAAAACACTTTTACTTTAAAAATATGCTAGTCTTGCTTTTTCATAGTTCTAGTGAAAGCATCTGAAAAGAGTCCTTGAAATAAAGTTTTAAGTCATAGAATCCCAGAAATTGCAGAATTTCAATCATCTGAGATAGACCTTTTCTGTTCTACTGAAGAGATAACAGAGTCCCAGAGGAGTGATGTGTCCTTTCCAAGATCAGGCCTTTTTCCAGTGGCCAATGGTCAAAGTCAGTCAGAATGCAGAAGCCAGAAGCTTTATTTCAAAAAACCTAATGTCGGGCTTAGATTCTTACAATCTAGCCATACCTTACAGACTCTCAGATTCCTTAAGAGTCTGGCTAATATGGCGAATCTTTAATAATCCTTTGGCTGAAAAAAAAAAAGAAAAGGAAAATCTAATGTCAGAAAAGTATAGACCCAACTAAGGCACTGAATATAAGCCAGCAAGTCAGAAAGGACCAAATTCTTTTCCTTGGTTGGTTTGTGTTGACTTTATAACTGCTTCTTGCTCATTGTTGGACTGGGTGCCTTGAGGAAGGCAAAGAACAAATATCAAACATGGTCCCCATCCCCAAGTGTTACAAAATCAGATTCAATAGCCATCTAGTCCAATGTATGACTACACAAAAACAAACCCTACAAAATTTTTCTCAACAACAGTGATCTTTTTGCTTCCATTTATTATAATCCCTAAAGAATTAGTTTCAATTCAACAAACATTTATTAAGTGCCTACTGTATGCAAGGCAATGAAATATATACATAAAAATAAAATAGTTCTAGCCCTCAAGGAGCTTACATTCTAAGGAGGAGAAATAGCATGTACAGGGAAACAAATACATAAAAATCTAAAAAGGGAGAGAATACTGTGTTTGAAATAGTAAGCAAAGTATTGAGGAGAAACATTCATCCTTCGCAGGTAAAAGTAAATTATTAAACAAAATGCACTCAGCCTATGAGGCCTAATTCCATTCCATCGAGTGACCCTAAGAAACATTGGTATTTTTAGTTCAAAATTACAGCCCGGGAATGTTTTTTGGCAAGAGACCTCACAAATGATGATGAGAACACCAGACCCAGAAAAATGATCCTTGTTACAATGTAAATGTGAAAGGAAAAACATGTACAAACACAAACACACACACACACACACACACACACACAGTTTTTTCAGAAAAATAAACTGAAAGGTTTCAAACTAATTTAGCATTTTTCCCTAGTTACAGTAATAGAGGTGTTCCGTAATGTAGTAATTTTTAATGACAGGCAAGTTGGGTATAGTGGATAGAAGACCAGTCGTGGAGTCAGGAAGACAGGAGCTAAGATCTCATCTTAGATAAATACTAGCTGTGTGACCTTGCAAGTGACAACCTCTGAGTGCCCCCCAGGCAACTGTCTAAGGCTGTAATTTGTAGAATAATTGCTCAACTCCATTGGGTAAAGGGTATCTTCACTGGGAGTTCAATGTATCTGATCATAGATCTGGATTATCTCTCCCCCAAAAAATTACTTTAATTTTACTTAAACTGATTTTCTTTTGGGGGTAGAGGAAGACTGTGTCTCCCTAGCTTGCCAAGGCTGGAGATTCAAAGGTCACTTACAATCTAATCCTGCTGCTGATCAGTTTGGGAGTTCCAAGGCAGCTGGCGGCTCTTTGCATAAAGTACAGCATAAAATGGCTGGAGTCTGAAAGATCTGAGTCCCAACTGAACCTCAAACAGCTACTAGTTGCGTGACTCTGGGCAAATCACACAATCTCCACAGGCCTCCCTTTCCTCACTTACAGGGTTGTTGTGAGGAGCGTTAGCCAGGAAGAAGGAACATTCCCAATGTACGTACCATGAATGCATTTTATGGGCCTCGAAGAAGCCCATAGACTCCAAGGTTTTATCTAGTCACAAAAGGGCAGAAGGCAGACTTCATGAAGAGTGAGAGGATAAAAGAGAAAATATATTTTTGTGGTGACAAAGAATGGGAAATTGAGGGAATGCTCATCAATTGGGGAATGGCTGCACAAGATGTAGCATATGATTGTGATGGAATACTATTGGCTTATTACAAAAGAGGGTATTGTAATGATACTCAACTGTGAAAGACTTAGCTGCTCAGATCAATACAATGATCCAAGATAATTCCAAGGGATTCATGGTGAAAAAATGCTATGCACATCCAGAAAGAGAACTAATTAATTCTGAGGGCAAAATGAAGTATAATTTTTTGCTTTTTTTGCAATATGTCTAATATAGAAATATGTTTTGCATAATTTCACATATATAACTGATATTGTATTGTTTGCCTTCTCAGTGGATGAGGGAGAAGTGGGAGAGAAAGTGAGAATTTGGAAATAATTTTTTTAAAGTTATAAATAAAAAATTTATTTTTTAAAAAAGAAAAATGAATAGGGAGAAATTGAGAAGGCAGCAGGTATAGATTGTTGGTTGGAAAATTAATGAAAGGAATTAGGGAAATAAGACGGTAGCTAATAATTTTCAGGGCTAAATTAAAAATTTAGCTTTGTTTTTTTTTAACCGCGACCTCCCTGTTTCTGTTAATGGTACAGTCTTTCTTCTCTTCACCCAAACTTAAAATCTTGAATCACTTTTGACTCATCTCTCTTCCATTCTCCCCATCCCATTGCACCAAACACACACACACACACACACACACACACACACACACACACACACACAAAATCAGTCTCCAAGCCTCACTGATTCTTCCTTCTTTCTTTTTTCTACATCCACATCTTCCTACTCATTCCCACGGCCAGTTCCCCAGTTAAGGCCCTTATAGCTCATTGTTGGTTAGCTGCAATAGCCTCTGAATTTATCTCTCTGACTCCTCTAAGCAGCTCTGTACACTGCCATCAGATCAAGCTTTCTAATGTTATTTTCATCTTGTTACTTCCCTGTTCAAAAAAACAAAAAACACTTTTGCCTGATCATATTTACATCAGAGACTCTTGTGGTTGGAGGCTTTGCTTATATCCCAGGAAAGTGCTGCCAAACTTTCTCATAAGGATTTCTCAGTGAATATCAATTTTAGTCTGTTGTACCCTGGGTCCATTCACTGTAATAAATATTGCCTCAAAACTGCTTTCAACAGAACTGTCAAATTGTCCCCCTGTCTCTTAATAAAATAGTCACATAGATATGTCACATTTTACTTGAGGGGAGGAAGAGATATGGTTAGAAAATACATTTTTCATAGAATACCATGAGCCCATAGCTATAAAAAGACCATCTAGTAGGGTCAGAACCTACTGCTTCTATAATCCTGTGTAGCACTAACATAGCATAAGGACCAAATTACTTGAAATATAAACAAAAGACAATGTTTTCAAGAGGACAGGGAACTCTTGAAAGTACTAGATCTCCGCAAAATGCATAACTTTTATACAACCAAAGAATTTGCTTTCTAGGACTTAGCTCTCTTGATAATAAGAAGCCCTATGTGTCAGCCACACTAAAAACTCTTAATTTAAAGCTCAATAGGGGAAAAAATATTTCCTGCAAATGTTTCCTTGGATTTGTTTCAGTCTTGCCTATCTAAAACTCACATTAGTACAGGGGGTTAGAAGTGACCTCAATTTCCATTTCCCTTCCCACTTCCTTAGCAACTTCCTGTTAGAGTAAGCAGAACACATTCTCAGTATATAAAACATCAGCAAAGTAAAAAGGAAGATTAGTAACACAGCCATCCAGTAATAAGAAAAATCCTCTGAAGTCACCTCCTCTGAACCCACAGTGAATAATTAATATTTTAAGAACATCACTGTTTCCCACCTTAGGTTTTATGCAACATAGCTTATAGAGCAGACCTACAGATACTGAGCAAAGAAAAGTGCATATTACAGGAAAAGACATGAAAGTAAGAATGTAAGTAAGAAATATTTGTTGAGAGGTGTGACCAAAAAATCCAACACATTCCTCTCAAGGAAAATTTGACTTCTCAGTTACTTTTTCATAATAAAAATCCATGGGTATCTTTTTAAAGTCATCCTTGGGAACAATGATTTGGGGATGGAAAAATATACTGGGCCCTAGAGGGGTACAGCTAGATAGATAGTATTCTTCTAAGAGGAAGAGTTGGCAATGCATTTTGGTGATAAAAAAGCATCTGAGGCTTGAATACATACATATACAACACACACACACACACACACACACACACACACACACACACACACACACACACAC